>NC_050178.1:22821650-22854150 GCF_008315115.2 Sander lucioperca | reverse complement strand
ATGGGAGAAAGTCATGTGGTCAGATGAGACCAAAATAGAACGTTTTGGTCATAATTCCACTAACTGTGTTTGGAGGAAGAAGAATGATGAGGACCATCCCAAGAACACCATCCCTACTGTGAAGCATGGGGCTGGTAGCATCATGCTTTGGGGGGGTTTTTCTGCACATGGGACAGGGCGACTGCACTGTATTAAGGAGAGGATGACCGGGGCCATGTATTGCGAGATTTTGGGGAACAACCTCCTTCCCTCAGTTAGAGCATTGAAGATGGGTCGAGGCTGGGTCTTCCAACATGACAATGACCCGAAGCACACAGCCAGGATAACCAAGGAGTGGCTCTGTAAGAAGCATATCAAGGTTCTGGCGTGGCCTAGCCAGTCTCCAGACCTGAACCCAATAGAGAATCTTTGGAGGGAGCTCAAACTCCGTGTTTCTCAGCGACAGCCCAGAAACCTGACTGATCTAGAGAAGATCTGTGTGGAGGAGTGGACCAAAATCCCTCCTGCAGTGTGTTAACCTGGTGAAAAACTACAGGAAACGTTTGACCTCTGTAATTGCAAACAAAGGCTACTGTACCAAATATTAACATTGATTTTCTCAGGTGTTCAAATACTTATTTGCAGCTGTATCATACAAATAAATAGTTAAAAAAATCATACATTGTGATTTCTGGATTTTTTTTTTAGATTATGTCTCTCACAGTGGACATGCACCTACGATGACAATTTCAGACCCTCCATGATTTCTAAGTGGGAGAACTTGCAAAATAGCAGGGTGTTCAAATACTTATTTTCCTCACTGTATACTTATAGACGTGGTTATCTCTTGGGCGCCCGGATAGCTCAGTTGGTTGAGCGTGCGCCATATATAGACATCTACTCCTTGATGCAGCCATAGTCAGTATATAAAATGGACCAACAGATCCCGTGTCTGTGGACGGAGACCAGTGAAGTCTCTTTCCCGGTGATGGCTGAGCGTTACTGAGCAGCCTCCAACTGAGCTTGAAGACGTAGATGTGACGTGAGCAACCTGTCTGAAAGTTGGAAGTCTTCTGGTAGCTGTGCCAAGAGAAATCTCAATCATTCCCAATCTAGCAGAGACGGAGAGCGTAGGTATATGTAAGGAGATAACATAGACACAGGCTAATTATTGATCACTAAAATGATAGTTAACATTAGTAATTAAACTTAAACAGCTAATGGAAGTCCAAACTGCCTGAGAGCTTCTCCTGTACTATACGGTAATTCCTCTACTATGAGACAGTAAGTCTCGTGGTTATGACCCAATCGTTAGCCTATTTTTATAAAAACGTCTGCTACGGAGCCATAACGTGAGGTACAAGGTAATGGAGCCTTTTATACATTGTCGTGTTTCTTTAGAAATAAACAATGGGCAAATAGAGTCTTTAAACTCTTCAGATGTAAAGTTATTCTCTGTCAAAGTGACGTCAGAATGAATGGCAGTCAATGGGATGCTAACGGGAGGTGATGGCTTGGTAGCATCAAAAAAAAAATGGCGCCATAGGAGGTTCGGGTTGTGAGGAGACGCTGACCCCCTTGGATGCAGCGGGCCCAGGTTTGACTCCGCCCTGCAGCCCTTTGATGCATGTCATTCCCCCTCTCTCTCCCCTTTCATGTCTCCAGCTGTAAAGGACTAATTTAGGCCATTTTAGGCCTAAATAAAGGCCTAAAATGGCCAAAAAAAATCATCACAGGTTGGATTCTAACCCTGGACCTCTGCGTCGAGGCATAAGCCTCTCAGTATATGTGCGCCTGCTCTACCCACTGAGCCAACCCGGCCACAGCGCCTCATTAAAGTGTAAACGGTACATGTGGAAGAACATGGAGGTTAAGTTTAGTTTCTTTCTGTGCAGTCTGGAAGCCAAAGACCCTGAACGTGTCTCAGCTGGGGTCCAACCTCCACGTGGCGTTCGACCAGGCGCCGGCCTCCTTCGGCTTCCACTTCTACTACCTGTACTACAAACTACGGCAGGACGGCCCCTTCAGACAGCAGCGCTGCAAACCAGTAAGTGGTGTCAGTAGTGGTGTCATGGGTATACTGTACCACATTTGTTTTTCCTGGCTCAGAATGACGTTAAAGACTAATATCTGCATTCTGACACACGTGTATGCACCAATTCATGGTGTGAATACCTTTATTATCCTATGAGAAGGAAAACACAGATGGTATTCAAAATATATCAAATATATAATGGAATAGAAAGCAGTACGAGGCTTTCACATCAGAGACCTGAGCCTGGATCACAGACGTTACTTAAGGTCCTTCTGTTAGTCTTAAATGTGGTGAAGGGAGGATACTGGTGTTATAGGCCGAGCATTTGGGCCCTTTGCACACACTACGCACTACGCACTACACACTACGCACTACACACTACGCACTACACACTACACACTACGCACTACACACTACGCACTACACACTACGCACTACACACTACACACTACGCACTACACACTACACACTACGCACTACACACTACGCACTACACACTACACACTACGCACTACACACTACGCACTACACACTACACACTACGCACTACACACTACGCACTACACACTACGCACTACACACTACACACTACACACTACACACTACGCACTACACACTACACACTACACACTACGCACTACACACTACGCACTACACACTACGCACTACACACTACGCACTACACACTACACACTACGCACTACACACTACGCACTACACACTACGCACTACACACTACACACTACACACTACACACTACGCACTACACACTACACACTACACACTACGCACTACGCACTACACACTACGCACTACGCACTACACACTACACACTACGCACTACGCACTACACACTACGCACTACGCACTACGCACTACACACTACGCACTACACACTACGCACTACACACTACGCACTACACACTACGCACTACGCACTACACACTACACACTACGCACTACACACTACGCACTACACACTACACACTACGCACACACACACTACGCACTACACACACACACTACGCACTACACACTACGCACTACACACTACACACTACACACTACGCACTACACACTACACACTACGCACTACGCACTACACACTACGCACTACACACTACACACTACGCACTACACACACACTACGCACTACACACTACGCACTACACACTACACACTACACACTACGCACTACACACACACACACTACGCACTACACACTACACACTACGCACTACACACACACACTACGCACTACGCACTACGCACTACGCACTACGCACTACACACTACACACTACGCACTACACACACACACTACGCACTACGCACTACACACTACGCACTACGCACTACGCACTACGCACTACACACTACGCACTACGCACTACGCACTACACACACACACTACGCACACACACTACGCACTACACACTACACACTACACACTACACACTACGCACTACGCACTACACACACACACACACTACACACTACGCACTACGCACTACACACACACACACTACACACACACACTACGCACTACGCACTACACACACACACTACACACTACACACTACACACACACACTACGCACTACACACTACACACTACGCACTACACACACACACACACACTACACACTACACACACACACTACGCACTACACACTACACACTACGCACTACACACACACACTACACACTACGCACTACACACACACACTACGCACTACACACACACACTACGCACTACACACTGCGCACTACACACACTACACACTACGTACTACACACTACACACACACTACACACTACACACTACGCACTACACACTACACACACACTACGCACTACACACTACGCACTACACACTACACACACACTACGCACTACACACTACGTACTACACACTACACACACACTACGCACTACACACTACGCACTACACACTGCGCACTACACACTACATACACACTACGCACACACTACGCACTACACACTGCACACTACACACACTCCACACTACACACACACTACGTACTACACACGACACACTGCACACTACACACTGCGCACTACACACTACGCACTACACACACAGTACACATACACTACACTACGCACACACTACGCACTACACACTACGTACTACACACTACACACACTATGCACTACACACTGCGCACTACACACTAGGTACTACACACACTACACACTACACACTACGCACTACACACTACGCACTATGTACTACACGCTACGTATTACACACTACACACTACGCACTATGTACTACACATTACATACTACACACTACGCACTACACACACTACACACTACGTACTACACACTACGCACTATGTACTACACACTACACACACTACACACTACACACTACGTACTATGTACTACACACTACGCACTACGTACTACACTACGCACTATGTACTACACACTACGTACTACACACTACGCACTATGTACTACACACTACGCACTACGCACTACACACTATGTACTACACACTACGTACTACGCACTACACACTATGTACTACACACTACGTACTACGCACTACACACTATGTACTACACACTACGTACTACGCACTACACACTATGTACTACGTACTACACACTGCGCACTACACTTTGAAACAAATTGTGGGAATTCATTTCTTACGTGTAATTAGGATATTATGCTACCTGCAGGTCCACCTGAGTTTTCAATAGATTTTTGTTTTTGTTTTTAAGGATGTGACCCAGCCCAGAACTACATGCATCCTCCAGAACGTCACCCCAGGGACCTACACTATAGAGGTACATAAACGCCTAATTTACACAACAGTCCAGTGAATGACACCAGACTGATGATCACATAAGATAAGATAGGAAGCCTTTCTTTATTTTTTTTAGCACCATTTACATCATTCAGACATACAGAATAAATTCCACAATGTATGACAGTTAGTGTCAAATGGTGTTCAAAACTCCATCCATCCATCTTCGTCCGCTTATCCGGTGTTGGGTCACGGGGGCAGCAGCTCCAGCAGGGGACCCCAAACTTCCCTTTCCCGAGCCACATTAACCAGCTCCAACTGGGGGATCCCGAGGCGTCCCCAGGCCAGGTTGGAGATATAATCCCTCCACCTAGTCCTGGGTCTTCCCCGAGGCCTCCTCCCAGCTGGACGTCCCTCCACCTAGTCCTGGGTCTTCCCCGAGGCCTCCTCCCAGCTGGACGTCCCTCCACCTAGTCCTGGGTCTTCCCCAAGGCCTCCTCCCAGCTGGACGTCCCTCCACCTAGTCCTGGGTCTTCCCCGAGGCCTCCTCCTAGCTGGACGTCCCTCCACCTAGTCCTGGGTCTTCCCCAAGGCCTCCTCCCAGCTGGACGTCCCTCCACCTAGTCCTGGGTCTTCCCCCGAGGCCTCCTCCCAGCTGGACGTCCCTCCACCTAGTCCTGGGTCTTCCCCGAGGCCTCCTCCTAGCTGGACGTCCCTCCACCTAGTCCTGGGTCTTCCCCAAGGCCTCCTCCCAGCTGGACGTCCCTCCACCTAGTCCTGGGTCTTCCCCCGAGGCCTCCTCCCAGCTGGACGTCCCTCCACCTAGTCCTGGGTCTTCCCCCGAGGCCTCCTCCCAGCTGGACATGCCTGGAACACCTCCCTAGGGAGGCGCCCAGGGGGCATCCTTACCAGACGCTCAAACCACCTCAACTGGCTCCTTTCGACGTGAAGGAGCAGCGGCTCTACTCCGAGCTCCTCACGGATGACTGAGCTTCTCACCCTATCTCTAAGGGAGACGCCAGCCACCCTCCTGAGGAAACCCATTTCGGCCGCTTGTACCCTGGATCTCGTTCTTTCGGTCATGACCCAGCCTTCATGACCATAGGTGAGGGTAGGAACGAAAACTGACCGGTAGATTGAGAGCTTTGCCTTCTGGCTCAGCTCTCTTTTCGTCACAACGGTGCAATTAATTTAATGTAATACCGCCCCCGCTGCGCCGATTCTCCGACCAATCTCCCGCTCCATTGTCCCCTCACTCGCGAACAAGACCCCAAGGTACTTGAACTCCTTCACTTGGGGTAAGGACTCATTCCCTACCTGGAGAAGGCACTCCATCGGTTTCCTGCTGAGAAAACACAAATTACACAAAAACCCTCTCCACCCTCAAAAAAACACAAATATCCCTCCTTGCCTAGTCCCTCTCCTCTAGTTCCTGTGATGCTGACGTCATTAGGACTGATTAGTGCTGCTGTGTTTCTCCATACGTCTATAGTAGATGACTTGGCTTTGTTAATCCTTGCTGTGGAGAGGTGGACACATATACATACCTGGGAAGCATTGTCGGGAAAGATGGAGGTAGCAACAAAGACATACAAGCAAGAATAGGGAAGGCAAGGACAGCCTTTCTAATACTGAGGCCAATATGGAACGCAAAATACATCTCCCCAAATACGAAACTCTGCATCTTCAACTCCAATGTTAAATCAGCGTTATTATATGGGGCAGAAACTTGGAGAACTACAAAAGCATCATCAAATAAGCTCCAATCATTCATTAACAGATACTTACGACATCCTGGAAATGTACTGGCCTAACACAATTACAAATGAAGAGCTCTGGCAACCACACAACAACAAACTGAAACCCAAATCAAACGCAGGAAGGGGCGGGATCGGGCACACCTTAAAGTGCCCATATTATGAAAAAATCACTTTTTCTGGGATTTGGGGTGTTCTTTTGTGTCTCTGGTGCTTCCACACGCATACAAACTTTGATAAAAATCCATCCATGCTGTTTAGAGTGAGATACGGTTTCTGAATGTGTCCTGCCTTCAGTCTCCGGGTGAGCTGGTCAAAATCTGCACGGCTTGTGATGTCACAAGCCGAAACGAGCAGGCTAACCGCAACCATTAGCTCGTAGCGTTAGCGTTAGCATGCTACCTTGTTCTCAATAGCAAAGCACTGCTACAACACACACAAGTTCACCATAATCTACAAAAGAACTACTTCCATGTGCGCCCTCATTTAGAAGTCTCCCAGCTAATCCTGCCTTGAAACTGACCCAAGTTGTAGAAACAGCCTTTCTTTTACTGTCTATGGAGCTAGCTAGCTGACATGATCTACATCTGAGCTACTGGGCATGTGCGAGTGCAATCAAAGATAGTACAGAAGAAGAAGAAGAAAAGAGGTCTCACTCTGTAGCTAAAACAGAGACCAGCTGAAAAGAGGATCTGCAGCAGTGAGAGAGAGCGGTGCAGTACAACAACAATATGGTGTTTTTTTGAAAATTAAACCATGTGAACCTATTCTGGTACAACCTTAAAATACAATTATGAACCTGAAAATGAGCATAATATGGCTGCTTTAAGAAAACCACGCTCCAACACGACCAGACAGGCCTTAACCTGGAACCCACAAGGAAAAAGAAAGCCAGGAAGACCAAGAAACGGTTGGAAAAGGTCTCCCTCCTAGCAGTACTTAAAATAATTCTTCAATACATAACATAAAAACATTAACTTTCATTCAACAGCCAACACTCATTAAACATGTTGGCTGTTGAATGAATGATTATCAGCTTTCAGTTCTATATACTGGGATTCTCCTCTTCACATTATTTATAGATTACTTATTTAAATTCATATCTACCTGTTCATACGTTGATTTTATATTTCTCTCTTCTGTTCCCTCCATTTCTCTTTCACTACTTTTCCTCTTTTCTATGTCAGCTGAGAGACGACGGTAACACGACCAGGAGGCTAACTCAGTACTACGTCAGCCAGGGTGAGACACACACACACACACACACACACAGACACACACACACACACACACACACACACACACACACACACACACACACACACACACACACACACACACACAGACACACACACACACACACACACACACACACACAGACACACACACACACACACACACACACACACACACACACACAGACACAGACACACACACACACACACACACACACACAGACACACACACACACAGACACACACACACACACACAGACACACACACACACACACACACACACACAGACACACACACACACACACACACACACACACAGACACACACACACACACACACACAGACACAGACACACACACACACACACACACACCACACCACACACACACACACACACACACACACAGACACAGACACACACACAGAGACACACACACAGACACACACACACACACACACACACACACACACAGACACACACACACACACACACACACGCACACACACGCACACACACACACACACACACACACACACACAGACACACACACACAGACACACACAGACACACACACAGACACACACACACACACACACACACACACAGAGACACGCACACACAGACACACACACAGACACGCACGCACATGCACACAGACAGACACACACACACACACACACACACAGACACACACACAGACACGCACGCACATGCACACAGACAGACACACACACACAGACAGACACACACACACAGACAGACACACACAGACACTCACACACACACACAAACACACACACAGACAGACAGACAGACACACACTCTCACACACAAACACACACACACACACACAGACATTTTCGTTGCAAAAAAGTCCCATATATCTTAGCAGAAAGTTGAAAAATGTTGCGTTTACTTCACACAAGAGCAGCCATTTTCCCCTGTTGCCATGGGAACGTTATGAAGTGACGTAATTAAGCGACGTGAACATCATCGAAAAGCTGCAAACCCCGCGATGAAACCACGATGAAACCGCAGATTTTGCAAGTTCCCGCAATTTCATCACATAAAATTGCATAAACATCCCGCATATTCCATCGCATTTTTTAAGAAAACGTGCCGCATAATCAAGGATTTTAGCCCAAAACAATCACAAAAAAACTCAGTATTTTTCTGGAAGGACTGTATTTAGCTATGGTAGGACTTTGAATTACCAGATTCCTTATCTAATGATGGGTGTGTTTTTCATCTCCAGTCCACTCTCCCTGGGCGGGGCCTATTCGTGCCATGGCCATCACAGTTCCTCTGGTCGTCATGTCTGCCTTCGCCACTCTCTTCACTGTCATGTGTCGCAAGAAACAGCAAGGTGAGAGCATTTGTTGGTGGTTTTGCTGGTTTTAGGTCGCCATTATCTATTAGAGGTGGGAGGAAAAATGCATTCTTAGATGCATCGTGATTCTCTTGAAAGAATAGTGCTCGATGCAGAAAAGTCAATAATCGGAAAAGTAACCACCACTACATACACTCTAGTCCAGTGTTTCTCAAATGAGGGTACGTGTCCCCTTAGGGGTACTCTGGAGGACTCTGAATCTATCACTGACAGCGCTAAATGATTAGCGCTGGTCAGAGGGTACTTGGCTTAAAGAAACGATTCAAAAGGGGTACATTATTGAAAACAGTTTGAGAACCACTGGACTAGTCTACGTCCACGACGTTCCACTGCACTGTCTCTTTCGGCCAGATGTCCGTCTCCTTCCTCTGTCTCTGAGTTGGTGTTCTAACCTCCGGTGGATTTCTGAGGACTAAGGTTAACTGCTCCTCAGATCTCTGCAGGGTAAATCCAGACAGCTAGCTAGACTATCTGTCCAATCTGAGTTTTCTGTTGCACCACTAAGGCCCTGTTTACACGAATACGCTCGTGGGTGAAAACAACAAAATATTTTATCAGATGTGCCTTTCATTTAGACGGTGATGGCGTTTTTGGGGCTTAAAAACTCAAAAAAGTGAAACCACCCTCCAGAGTGGAAATCTTAAAAACGCTCCACCGTCACGTTCCCGTCTAAAGGGTAAAAACACACTGTGTGTGTGTGTGTGTGTGTGTGTGTGTGTTTGTGCCGCGTGTGTGTGCCGCGTGTGTGTGTGTGTGTGCACCGCGTGTGTGAGTGTGCCGCGCGTGTGTGTGTGCACCGCATGTGTGTGTGCCTGTGCCGTGTGTGTGTGCACCGTGCCGTGTGTGTGTGCGCACCGCGTGTGTGAGCGTGCCGCACACTGTGCACTGTGTGTGTGTGTGTGTGTGTGTGTGTGTGTGTTTGTGCCGCGTGTGTGTGTGTGCACCGCGTGTGTGTGTGCACCGCGTGTGTGTGTGCCGCGCGCGTGTGTGTGCCGCGTGTGTGTGTGCGCCTGTGCCGTGTGTGTGTGCGCCGCATGTGTGTGTGCCTGTGCCGTGTGTGTGTGTGCGCGCCGCGTGTGTGTGTGCACGCCGCGTGTGTGTGTGCGCACCGCGTGTGTGTGTGTGTGCGCACCGCGTGTGTGTGTGCGCACCGCGTGTGTGTGTGTGTGTGTGTGCACCGTGTGTGTGTGTGCATTGTATGGAGCAATAACTCCACCTCCTCGTCTGTCCAGACAGAATGATCATCTTTAGTTGTTCTCTTGGCGCTACTAGTGAGAGGAGTAGAAGGAAGGTTCTACGCAGGTGCGAGGACTTGGTGGTGTTGTGTGTCAGTGCTTCACACCACCACCTAGCCGCCTGGCGTGCATACTACATCAACCCGTTCTCATTCCCAACTCCTCACATAAACGCAAATTTAAGATGCAAGTAGAATTTATTTTCACTTGCAAGACGAGGCAAGTGAAAAACAACCTTAACATTGAACCGTGTTAAACCTCCATTGTGTAATTTTTTTGAGTTTATTCTTAGCAAAAACCTCTTTGTTCTTTCACAAATATGTGCTCATTCATGTGTAATTACTTCCATCAACTAATCAAAGTATTCTCGTACGTAGAATCTGACATACCTCCATCTTTATAATACATTAGCCAAAGAGGGACATACCTCCATCTTTATAATACATTAACCAGCTCTGTCTTTTGGTTTTTCTCTACCTTTCCCTCTTCCTTTAGCTTTCCCTCGTCGCTCCGTATCTCTGACTCTGCTCACGGAGAATAATATGTAGCCTACGCTGTAAAAATCGCCTTACACTATTAATCTCATACAATATACAGAACAGACAAAGTCATACTGGAAGCCATATTAAATTGGCATACGGCCACCGTAGGAGTTAAAGGAACAAGCTGACTTATTGGGACTTTAGCTTATTCACCGTAACCCCCAGAAGACAAGTCAATACACACCCTTGCAGGTAACTGCAGGTAACTGACTCCATCTAGCCTAGCTTAGCACAGATCCTGGAGGTAACCGGCTCCATCTAGTCTAGCTTAGCACAGATCCTGGAGGTAACTGGCTCCATCTAGCCTAGCTTAGCACAGATCCTGGAGGTAACCAGCTCCATCTAGCCTAGCTTAGCACAGATCCTGGAGGTAACTGGCTCCATCTAGTCTAGCTTAGCACAGATCCTGGAGGTAACTGGCTCCATCTAGCCTAGCTTAGCACAGATCCTGGAGGTAACTGGCTCCATCTAGCCTAGCTTAGCACAGATCCTGGAGGTAACTGGCTCCATCTAGTCTAGCTTAGCACAGATCCTGGAGGTAACCGGCTCCATCTAGCCTAGCTTAGCACAGATCCTGGAGGTAACCGGCTCCATCTAGCCTACTGCTCCCAATAAGTGACAAAATAACGCCAACATGTTCCTATTTACATGTTGTGATTTGTAGAGTCACAGCGTGTACAAATAACAAGGTCACATGACACACAGCCATCTTCTAACCGTAAACATACTGGGAACTATATTCTCAGAAGGTGAAGCTCTGCTACTTCTGCCACTTGGGCGGAGTGATATGCTTTGCAGCAAGCCTGTCTGAGAATATAGTTCCCAGTTAGTTTACAGTTAGAAGAAGGCTGTGTCTCATGTTACGTTGGTTTTTGTACACGCTGTGACTCTACAAATCACAACATGTAAATAGGAACATGTTGGCGTTATTTTGTCACTTATTGGGAGCAGTAGGCTAGATGGAACCAGTTACCTGCAGGATCTGAGCTAAGCTAAGCTACCAGTGGAGCCATCAGACAGCCTTACAGCACGCACGGAGATGAGAAGGGTATGTATGGACTTGTCTTACTCTTGGGGTTACGGTGAATAAGCTAAAGTCCCAATAAGTCGGCGTGTTCCTTTAAAACGCGCTCGGAATGGGAGGGGCTAGAAAGTAATATTCAGTTGGTTGTCATATACAATTTCACCGCTAGATGAGAGAAATTCTTACACAAGATAGCTTTAAGTAAAGGATCTTAATACTTCTTCCACCAAGGATGCTATATTATTTGAGAGTGGACAGATGTAACATTATTGAAATACATTAACCCGTCTCGTCCGTTTGTCTCCTCTCCTCTTAGAAAACATCTACAGCCAGCTGGACGAGGAGAGCAGTGAGTCATCCAATCACAGTGCAGCATTGAACACGGAGCGGCCGTGGCCCCGCCCCAAGGTCTTCATCTGTTACTCCAACAGAGACTGTCCCAAACACACCAGCGTCATCCAGAGCTTTGCCTACTTCCTGCAGGACTTCTGCAGCTGTGAGGTGAGACGGTGACCGACAAACCAGACAGTTGAGGGGAAAAAATGAATTGTAATAATAATATCTTAAAATGAAATGGCTGGATTTAAATCAAAGTTCCTGTGGAAGGGTGTGTATAGTTGTAAATGTTTATGTTTATTTCTTTATTTGATCAGGGACAATGCACCAAAAAACATTAGTCTAAAAAAGAAGAGATGTCATGTGCCAGGTTATAGCAAAAAAAATGCTAATTTCCACCCGCAGTCCTGGACAGGTTGATGTTATACTTACAACAGTTCATAAAATATATACAAAATAATACATGAAAACATTACTTCACTCACATCATAAAAACACTCTCCACTTCAGGAATCTATTGTTCACTCACTCACAATTTACATTGTTCACATCAGTCATTCAGTGCGTGCAGGTTTGCTTTGATAATAACCACTGTTTGGTCAGGCGTGTAAATGTACTATAGTGTGTGCATGAAATAATTTTGTCTGGAAGAATGTTCCAAAGGCTCGCTGCTTTATAAGAGAACGATTGTTGACCATATGTGGTTCTACGTCTTGGAACGCTGCACTCTCCTCTGACTGTCGACCGTGGGGCTCTAGAAATTCTCTCTGAATTTAGTGTGACAAATTTTCTTAAAGGAGGAGCAGCGATATTATGGATAATTTTAAATAAAGCAGAAATTTGATTATATTTAATGAGGTTTTCAAAACTCAAAATGTTATATTTACTTTGTACTTTACAGTGATGGTACTGACGAGGCTTTTTATCATGAATTTTTATGGCCCTTTTATATAATGATTGAAGTGATTTTAACGATGTTTTACACGCCTGAGACCAACTAGACATGCAATACAGAAGATGTGGAACAATCATAGTATTGAGGTATATATGTGAGGCTTCCGTAGTTAGTGAATTTCTAATATATTTATAGTTCATCAAATTGAATTTCAATTTATTACCAATTTTTGTTATATGACTTTTAAAACCAAGGTTCGAATCAAGTACTAGACCTAAATATTTTCTTTCATTCACATTTTAAATTTTTTTGTCCATTTACTTGAATTTCTTGAGTTAGTTGTAATTTACGTTTATTTGAAAAAAACATTGAGACCGTTTTATCCAAGTTTAAGGTCAGACAGGACGTCTGCAACCATTCTGCAACTTTTTGCATCTCTTTTGATAATTTTTCAGTAACCTCCAGCTCGTTTTCCCCAAAAGTGAAGATCACCGTATCATCAGCGTACATGATTACATCAACGTCCGAACACACTCTAGGGAGGTCATTTATATAGATGCTAAAAAGCAAGGGTCCCAAAATAGACCCTTGCGGCACTCCCATCGAGGTGGCTCTGAACGCAGATTGAATGTTATTCACTTGTACACACTGATGTCGGTCACTCAAATAAGATCTTATCCAGTTTTGAGTGTGCTCAGAGAGACTATATTGATTTAATTAGCTGTAGAGTATCTGGTGATTGACAGTATCAAAAGCTTTACGCAGATCAAGGAATACTGCTCCCACCACCCTTCCCTGTAAAATCCTTGTTGACTCGTGTCCAGGTTGTGTTGGACCTCTGGGAACACCTGGAGATGTGCAGAGAGGGTCAGATGTCATGGCTCAGCAGACAGCTGGACGAAGCCAACTTCATCATCACCATCTGTTCTAGAGGCCTACGGTAAATAGTCTGTCTGTCTGTCTGTCTGTCTGTCTGTCTGTGTGTCATTCTCTCTGTCTGTCTGTCTGTGTGTCTGTCTCTCTGTCTGTCTGTCTCTCTGTCTGTCTGTCTGTCTGGCCGTCTGTCTGTCTGCTTGCCTGTCTGTCTGCCTAACCGTCTGCCTGTCTGCCTGTCTGTCTGTCTGTCTGCCTGCTTGTCTGTCTGCCTGGCCGTCTGTCTGTCTGCCTGCTTGTCTGTCTGTCTGGCCGTCTGTCTGTCTGTCTGCTTGCCTGTCTGTCTGCCTGTCTGCCTGCCTGTCTGTCTGTCTGTCTGCCTGCTTGTCTGTCTGTCTGCCTGCTTGTCTGTCTGTCTGGCCGTCTGTCTGTCTGTCTGTCTGCTTGTCTGTCTGTCTGCCTCTCTGTCTGTTTGTCTGCCTGCCATCCTGCCTGTCTGTCTGTCTGCCTGCCTGCCTGCCTGTCTGTCTGGCCGTCTGTCTGCCTGCCTGCCTGCCTGCCTGCCTGCCTGCCTGCCTGCCTGTCTGCCTGCCTGTCTGTCTGTCTGTCTGTCTGTCTCTCTCTCTGTCTGTCTGTCTGTCTGTCTGTCTGCCTGCCTGCCTGCCTCTCTGGCCGTCTGCCTGTCTATCTGTCTGCCTGCCTGCCTGCCTGCCTGCCTGCCTGCCTGCCTGCCTGCCTGTCTGTCTGTCTGCCTGTCTGTCTCTCTCTCTCCCGTCTACTGTGTTTCTGTCTGGTGCCTTTAGCTGCAGTTCCTCCAGTGGCCACTAGATGCTGCTAACGCACTATGTAGTGAATAAATTCTCCAGAGAAAAAACATGAATATTTTAATTCATAAATAAGACGTGAGGAGTCACTGTGTGTTTTGGTCGATATTGTTGCATTAAAAGAAATTGTTGGTGTAAACAGTTGTATGTTAGGGGGCTTTTTTTTGCTTCATTGACGTCTCAACCTATCACACCTGTCTGTTTCCCTCTCTTCTTCCTTTCTTCCCTCTGTCTCTCTTCCCATTTCAAATATTTATTTTTAAAAACAATTCTCCAAAAGATAAGAAAGGGTTCAAACTCCTATTGTCCCCATATCTACCCCAACCTAATGTCCTTATCTCCACCTTGCTGTCCAGACAGATAGGGACCTCATAGGATAAATAAAAAATAAATATACATGATAACATTAATAAATATAATCAACAATTATCATTAATTTCCTTAAAAACAAAAGAAAAAACAGCACATACTGTATATGCCAATGTACAACACACACCAGTGTGTTATAGCCATTCCATTATAACGTTATAATATGTGTATATTATAACGTTTGCTGATTTCCTATAATATATATTTCTGCAATTGAAATCAACGGCCGGTTGTTTACCTGGAAGTAATGTTTGTGTTAGCGCAACGTTACGGTGATTCGGTCTATACTTAATTTATAACGGCCTGTTATACAGAAATAACACACAGTAGAATGCCGTGATTGACCAGCCAGAATTGAGTATTCAACAAGGCTGTGTAATTTAACAAATGTGTAAATTATAGCTGCTTTAATAAACTGAAGGCTCACCCAAGTTGAAAGAGCCACAAGTTACAATAATACAATAATGCAATAACTATAACTTATAACAATAATGTATTTCACTAGGAAATTGCTGTTGAACGACAAAAACAACCACCAGATGGGAAAAGGGTATTTTACAATAACTTTGAATGCACCGCGAGGTTACCAGTTTCAAGTTTGTTGTTTTTCCGACAACAGCAGCTGCAGACTCCTTAACGTCCCGCTGTTGGATCCTCTACAGGGAAATACAGACAGACTTTACACCGTTTAGTGTCAGCATTTTAACCGTGTTTAATCCATAGACCGTATATAATGGACCAGCAGGTCCCGTGTCTCTGGACGGAGACCAGTGAAGTCTCTTTCCCGGTGATGGCTGAGCGTTACTGAGCAGCCTCCAACTGAGCTTGAAGACGTAGATGTGACGTGAGCAACCTGTCTGAAAGTTGGAAGTCTTCTGGTAGCTGTGCCAAGAGAAATCTCAATCATTCCCAATCTAGCAGAGACGGAGAGCGTAGGTATATGTAAGGAGATAACATAGACACAGGCTAATTATTGATCACTAAAATGATAGTTAACATTAGTAATTAAACTTAAACAGCTAATGGAAGTCCAAACTGCCTGAGAGCTTCTCCTGTACTATACGGTAATTCCTCTACTATGAGACAGTAAGTCTCGTGGTTATGACCCAATCGTTAGCCTATTTTTATAAAAACGTCTGCTACGGAGCCATAACGTGAGGTACAAGGTAATGGAGCCTTTTATACATTGTCGTGTTTCTTTAGAAATAAACAATGGACAAATAGAGTCTTTAAACTCTTCAGATGTAAAGTTATTCTCTGTCAAAGTGACGTCAAAATGAATGGCAGTCAATGGGATGCTAACGGGAGGTGATGGCTTGGTAGCATCAAAATGGCGCCATAGGAGCTACGCGTTGTGAGGAGAAGCTCACCCCCTTGGTTTAATCCAGCTGCTAGCTAACGGTAGGCTAACGTTAGCTGCTGTTGAGTATAGTGATAACTAGCTAGCGGTAGGCTAGCGTTAGCTGCTGTTGAGTATAGTGATAACTAGCTAGCGGTAGGCTAACGTTAGCTGCTGTCGAGTATAGTGTTAACTAGCGTCACATGCAGCGATGCTTCTGTTGCCTGTATCGTCTGTTTCAGAGCATCAGAGAGAAGTGCAGACATATCAGTGGCACCGAAATGAGGCACTGAAATCTGCGTTGCTATTCGGTCCAGTAGATACCGGTCGTTAAGGCACCGGTGCCGTATTAGCACCGGGTCTCGGTACCCAACCCTAAACATCATGGTGTATTTCATTTCATAGATGATGTTTTCTTGAGATAAATAGGCAAATAGAATTCCAGAAACCGTATAAACCTTGTTAACTTAACCACAGAGGGATTAGTGATTGATAGTTGGTGTTTCAAGGACTGTGATTGGTCAACTGGTCCTGTGTGTTGATAGTCAGTGTTTCCAGCAGCTACTGTGGGGAGTAGCAACATGCTAGTTCACGGACATCAGCTTTGTAAATAAATTCAGACATATTTTGGTTACAATGACGGGGTTATCCGTCTGTAAAGGGTCTATATGTCAGCAACATTTTGAAAGTAGCACTTCTCCAGCAAGCAGCACTTTGTGGGCAGTTGTGCTAAAGTTAGCATGCTAACATAACATAAACTGGCTGGCAGACACCTCGCAGATAACCTCAGACTTATCGCCCCCTAGCGTTATGGAGGTGAAATGCACCGCGATGCAAAGCAATCCCGACGCCATAGGAACGACAGCGTAGCTACGGAGTGGAGTTGACGCAGAAGCATAAAACAGCCTTAGGACATTAAAGGTGCTGTAGGATTATGAAGATCCAGGACTTAAACAACTTCTCAGTCCCTCCCCCCTTTCTGCTAAAGCCCAAAATGGTCTCCTAAGCCCCTCCCCCCACAAGGGAGAATGGATGCGTGTGCATGAGCAGTGATTGACACGCAGTTAGACACGCTCCCCTGGCCCTGATTGGTGCATCTGAACAGTTAGACCCCCCCCCGGCCCTGATTGGTGCATCTGAACAGTTAGACACCCCCTCTGGCCCTGATTGGTGCATCTGAACAGTTAGACACCCCCCCTGGCCCTGATTGGTGCATCTGAAGCATAAAAAGTTTATAGCAAATGCTAATTATCAACTCCAGTCCCTGGTTGGGCTTTTATACAAAATAAAATGTACATACTTAACTATTTCAATTCAAAAAATCAAAACATGATATATAAACAACTCCAGTCCTAATAAATAGAATAATAAACTTAGTATAAAAACATGCATATCAAATACAAATCTGACCTACTTACAATAATTAAAAATGAGTACACTTTTGGTTTGTTTTTAACCAGTTTTTGAGCCTGAAGGTAAACACTCTAAAGTCAGTTCTAGTCTTGATGTCAGATATTAATGAGTTCCAGAGTTTAGAGCTCTTCACAGAGAAGGTCGTCTGACCTAAGCTGGTCCTGCAGTACGGTATTTTGCAGTCATGATTTGAGGAACTTCTAGTGACTCTAGTGCTGCTCAGTCTCTCAACAAATGAACTTAGTGGCTTAGGTGCTAAATGATTAATGCACTTATGAATTGATTTAAGGAAGCAAAAATTGCTAAAACTCTCAAAATTCATTAAATTATATTTCTTAATGATGGTACAATCTGTACAGGCTGTAGGTGGAGCCAGAGGAGCTAGAACTAGAACATAGGGTCAGTTTCAGCAGATATGAGAGAAAGTTAGTTTTATAAGTCTTACGTACTGCACCTTTAAGTGGTTGACTCAACCTCCTGCCTTACATCTTTCTTTGTTTTTTACTTTTTTATATTGTATGGTATTCTCTTCTAATCGGCTCAGTTCTCTTCCTGCAGCTACTACGTGGAGAAGAAGAGCCGCAGAGGGAAGACACCGGTCAGTCGCCGTAGCAGCAGCAGTAGCAGCTCTCCGATTGGTGGATCGGGCGGTGACCTGTTCATTGTGGGCGTGGCCATGATCGCTGAGAAGCTGCGGCTGGCGAAGCAGAGCGAGGGGGGCGGAGCTCAGGAGCTGAACCGCTACATGACGGTTTATTTCGACTATTCCACAGAAAAGGACATCCCCACCATGCTGAGTCTGGCTCCCAGGTAAACACGGCACTGTGGACAAAATAACAGAAACACCTTCAAAAACAACAACAGCAGCTGCAGCCCTAAGTTAATAAGAACATATAATACCAAACTACAATATGGGATTTTAAACAGAATACGCAGAATTTGCATTTTGTTTCCTGGGGATTAAATAGGATTGTGTTTTGATGCTGCTTCTAGTGGTGCACGATATATCGGTATCAGTTTGATGTCAAATTATATGTAATTATATAAATATTAATTTTTTCTTCTGAAAATCTGATGATGACAGTCATATTTTGCACACGGGTAAAGGTGCCCAATATCAGTCATTTCGGAAAATAAATCACAAAAGTAAAAAAAAAATAGTTCTTTATTTGATTATCATGAAAATTTGTTGGAGGAACTGTCGGCCTTCATTTTGGCCGATTTGACTTGCTGGGTCGGAGGGCGGGCAGTCGGACTCAATGACCAATCTGATTGGTGGAGAGCTAACCAGGAAATATAGTCAAATCATAACGAGTTATCTCAAGACACTTTACAGATAGAGTCGGTCTAGACCACACTCTATAATTTACAAAGACCCAACAATTCTAGAAAATCCCACAAGAGCAAGCATTTAGTGCGACAGTGGCGAGGAAATTACCGGAAATGACGAGCGGGATGAGCGTGACTAGAGTCTCTCAAAATCTGATGAAAATCTTTTAAACTGACCTTTGTTGATCTGAAGACAGATTCAGCAACTGCACGGCCTATTTCTCTCTTAAAATGTTTTCAGAAACACGTTTCAGTGAACTATTTTAGTCCAATATGAGAAGAATTTCCGGAGAAACCAGACCCACGTGACGCGTTCGTCCAATCAGCTGCCGGTTTTCATTTTTGGGCGACAATCCAGATTAACGGCGCCTGCTGTTATGGAGACGTATTACGTCTCGTCTCTTCGGTGTGTTCTGAGGAACTTTTTGGACCAATTCGGGGAGACTGATCAGTCACACTGGCTTTACTGCCGACGGTCGGCCGTCTGGTCGGTGTGTGACGGCCTTTAGGGATATCTTTGATATCTTTTAGCTGCTACTTTAGCCGATGCTGAGCGTCACTTTTGCAGGTTAAATTGACAAACGATGCTGACGGCAGATTGGCCAGTTGCATAAAAATAATAATTCACATATTTTCTCCACATCGTGCAGGCCTACTGTAGCAGAAAAATTGGTGTTAATTCAATTAATTAATGAAAACGTTCCGGTGACTGAGTGGTTAGCACTTCTGCCTCACAGCAAGTTGGCACTGCAGAGTTCGATCCCCGGTCCGGGCAGGGTCTTCCTGTGTTTGCGTGGGTCTCCTCCGGGTGCTCTGGTTTCCTCCCACCAGAAAGACATGCATGCTGGGTAACTAGGACTACAGTTGAAAGTTAGCCGTCTGGCTAACACTGGTGCAATTTCCGAAATGTATATTATTGTGCATTGTCCTAATAAAATAAATCTTAAAGGTGATGTAGGTAGGATTGGGAAGATCCAGGACTTAACCAAAAATCAACAACTTCTCAGTCCCTCCCCCCTTTCCGCTAAAGCCCAAAACGGTCTCCTAAGCCCCTCCCCCCACAAGGGAGAATGAATGCGTGTGCATGAGCAGTGATTGACATGCAGTTAGACACGCCCCCCTGGCCCTGATTGGTGCATCTGAACAGTTAGACACACCCCCCTGGCCCTGATTGGTGCATCTGAATAGTTAGACACCCCCCCGGCCCTGATTGGTGCATCTGAACAGGGAGAATTTTTGCAAATCCCACTCCAGGCTGTAGGTGGAGCCAGAGGAGCTAGAACTAGAACATAGGGTCAGTTTCAGCAAATATGACAGAAAGTTAGTTTTATAAGTCTTACCTACTGCACCTTTAAATCTTAAATTTTGAGACTGGGTGTCTAGAAACCATGCAGTCAGATCACTCTGTCATTTTCTTTCCTGTGTTTAGGTTTAAGCTGATGGACCAGCTGCCTCAGCTCTTCAGTCTGCTCCACTCCAGTCAGTCCAGTTTGGCTGATCGTGAGTCGCAGCCTCTCAATGTCTCCAGGAGGAACTACTTCAGAAGTAGGTCCGGACGCTCGCTCTACGTTTCCATCTGCAACATGCACCAGCACATCAGCCAAAACGCTGACTGGTTTGAGAAGCAGCTGGCTCCTTCAGGAGGTTCCTCGGCCTCTTCCTCCAAACCTGCTCCTCTCCCTGCTGTCCCGGCTCCGAGCCCTCCTCCAAAGCCTCCCTGCCCATCCTCCTCGTCTCTACCGGAGCAGAGGTTTGACGCAGGCTTGGTGCTGAACGAGGTGGTGGTGAAAACGCCGTCTCTGGAGGGCGGGGAGGGAGCATCGAGGAGGAACATGCTCCTGCTGGCCCCTGGCTCCAGTCCCAACCTTAACCTAGGCCCCAGCCTCAGTCCCAGTCCCAGTCCCAGTCCTGGTCCCTGTCCCAGTCCAGGCCTGCCACACTGCTCTCTGGCCACGCTGGGACCCACTTCAAGGTAAAGCAAGATTTAATACCACTGAACTCTGAAGGTTCTCCGTCGTCTAGGTCATAGTTATCCAAGGAAGGTTAAAAAACAAGGACAACCACTGATGGGCAATAACGCATTAGAAGGAACGCATTACTGTAATCCGATTACTTTTTTCAAGTAATGAGTAAAGTAAAGGATTACAATTCCAAAAACAGTAATTAGATTACTGTTACTTCCCCGTAAGCAGGCTGCGTTACTGCGTTACTTAACCGTGATTTTGTTTCGTGAGTGACAATGACGTATGAGCGCCGTGACGTCAGTAGTAAACATCGGCATGTGTAGCGTTGAACAAGAGACAACATGCAGCGCAGGAGAGAGCAGGACCATGCAGCGTTTAATGCTTGGAGGTACCGACATTACTGTGAGTTTGACTCGGTTAAAGGTGACAACAACATCAGCGTCCGCTGTACACTCTGCGTGGGAAGAAAACTTTTATCTACAGCGAAAAATTCCACCTTAAAATCTGAGCAAGCACCTAGCAAGCCGGCACAGGAACGTTAAACTCACTGAAAAAAACCCTGAACCCCCGACTGACATGACCGCTGCGGCTACGTCCAATACCACCGGGCGAACCTCCGAGGGCCCCTCTCCTGCCAAACAGGTGAAAATAGACTTAAAAGTAGGGATGTCCAGATCCGATCACGTGATCGGAAATCGGGCCCGATCACGTGGTTTCAGACTCGATCGGAATCGGACGTTACCTCCCGATCAGGACTGGGATATATATGTATATGTATTCTCATTATTTTTTAACACATCTATAGTTATGCGGTGGCCCAGAGTTAGACCCTTTTGACTCCACACAGAAACAGCAACGCGTGCGGCATGACATCACTTTGTTGCAGAGACGCTATTGGTTAAATGTCGGCAAAGTAGAACACGGAAGCAGCTTGAAGCGGAAACCGCGAGTATGTCTGCGGTCTGGAGGGATTATAAAGTTGATGACAACAACATTGCCATAGCAAACTGTGAGATATGTAACAGAAGGGCTCTGTTTGTTAACAGAGTTGTTGAATGTTAAAATAAGGTGAATTAAATAAAAAATAAGGAACATCCTGGATCTGTTTTTTCGCTCTTCTTTATTCTTTTTTTTATATATTACAGAAGTATCGGATCGGGACTCGGTATCGGTAGATACTCAAAATCAAATGACTCGGACTCGAGGGCAAAAATACCTGATCGGGACATCCCTAATTAAAAGCGACAGGACTTAGTGCCGCTGGACTGAAGAAGCTCCTCGCTGGCTATATTGTCGAGGACATGCTGCCAATTTCCACTTTTTCCACGTTTTATTCAGGTCGTGCATCATAGTTTTGAAAAGTAACTTAACTAGTAAAGTAAAATATAAGTAATCAGTAAAGTAACTGGATTACTTTCTTGGAGAAGTAATCAGTAATTAATTACTATTTCCAAGCAACTTGACCAACACTGAGGACAACTGGACTTTAGTTCTAAGTTCTTGAAGGCGAAGGTCTCTCACAGTGGCGTTCACGTATACAAGCAGGCGCCATGTTGGAGAAACAGTCGAATGACGAACGCCGTGTTTGAGCGATGTTACTGGTCACTGGTTGCACGGCGTTCGTGGTTTGACTGGTCGTGACTATTTTCCCAAGCTGGCGCCTGCTTGTATACGTGAACGCTACTGTCTTTATAATCTATCTTTTTAATAAACTGTCTGTACACTTACAAAGTTCTCAATGCTTCTGTTAACATGTAGGGACCTCATGATGCTACCGTGGAAGTGTGGAGATATTTAGAGAGAAGACACACCAGCCTGATAATCGGGCGTCGGGCCGTCTGGCGAGGTCGGTGACTCGAGTCTGTTCGGTGTGTCCCGTGCCGTCGGCCGTCAGAGGAGCCGTCGGCTTTAATTTGGCTGACCTGACATGTTCAGTCAGAGACAGGACAGTCGGAGACAGGGCAGTCGGAGACAGGGCAGTCGGAGACAGGGCAGTCAGAGACAGGACAGTCGGAGACAGGGTAGTCGGAGACAGGACAGTCGGAGACAGGACAGTCGGAGACAGGGTAGTCGGAGACAGGACAGTCGGAGACAGGACAGTCGGAGACAGGACAGTCGGAGACAGGGCAGTCAGAGACAGGGCAGTCGGAGACAGGACAGTCGGGACTCACCCGGAAATGGGGAGCGGATGAGCTGCTCAAAATCTGACGAAAATCTTTTAAACTGACCTTTGTTGATCTGAAATGAAGACAATCTGCACGGCCTATTTCTCTCTTCAAATGTTTTCAGAAACACGATTCGGTGAACTATTTTAGTCCAATATGAGATCGTATTCTGAACGAGCCGCCATGACAGTCTGGCTTTGAACTTCCGGAGAAAAAAGACCCACGTGACGCGTTCGTCCAATCAGCTGCCGGTCTTCATTTTCTGGGAAATAATCAGACTGTTAATGGAAACAATACAGAGCAGCGCCGCCTGCTGCTATGGAGACGTATTACGTTTTGCGCACGCGCAGAGCGTACGCTCAAGTCGGCGTCTCCTCAGTGTGTTCTGAGGAACTTTTTGGACCTCGGGGACCCGACTGATCAGTCTGACTGGCTTTACTGCCGACGGTCGGCCGTCTGGTTGGTGTGTCAGAGCCTTTAGAGTCTTGTTAGTGGTGTAGAAATAGAGATTTATTTTTACTTTACCCTCTGCCCCGACGACTAGCTTTATAAGCTACTCAGCGGTTTTGCAGTAGCTTGTTTCAAGCTAGAGACACATTAGATTAGCATGAAAACGTTTCCCAGAGAACGGTCGACTCAGTACACATACGTTATTAACCCCTAGGGTCATTTTGCGCCGGAATTGTCCTTTAAATAGCTGGGTTTCCCTACCGTTCAGTCACAACTGCAGAAGTCTCGTCGGCTCCTAACGATCACAAAAACAATGTTATCGAGGAAAAACTATTATTTTCACATTATGTTTTGCAAGTAAACTCTTATTTTGTCTTGTGTTCTGAATGACACACACACACACACACACACACACACACACACACACAGACACACACAGACACACACACACACACATTGCTCCTCAGGCACGCTAAACTCACTCGGCCAAGATTTGGACATATTTTTTATATTATTTATTGTAAGGGGAACTCAAAGTTAAACGGGAAAGTATTAAGGGAAATTTTAAGGTGTTTTTTTAAGTTCAGTGAATGCAACATCTTTCCAAAAGTCAATGAGTAATCGTGTTAAAGAATTGTGATTTAAATAATTGAAATATAATTGTGAATTTCTTTTTTTCCATAATCGAGCAGCCCTAGACTGACTGCTGCTGCTTTTCTGCTCCTTCAGGTCCACTTCTGGAATATCTGGACTGTTACCTGAAGAATCGTCCTCCTCCTCTTCCTCCTCGTCCTCCTCCTCGTCTTCTGCTCCCTCCATTCTCCAGGACAGGGTGTGCCCTGTCCACACCCAGGCAGAAGACGGCCATCATTCCCCTCCAGAGCTCCCGCCCCCTCGTGATTCGGGCATCTATGATTCGTCTGTCCCTTCCTCAGAGCTCTCCATTCCCTTAATGGAGGGTCTGTCACATGACCAGGCTGACTCCTCCTCCCTGGCAGACAGCGAATCATCTTCTTCGGGGCTGGGTAAGGCTGGCTTTTTCAGAAATGTTGTTATAATTTCATTTACTTTAGGGCTGTCAAAATTAACGTCTTATCAGTTCAGTTCAGTTCAGTCACTTTATTATCCCAAATGGGAAACTTGGTATGCAGTCAGGAGTGAAAGATAAAAAGAAACACATTCAAATGCAACATACAAATAAAGGCAACAATACAAGACATGAGTACCAACAATGTTTCCTGTATGTAATACACACAACACCATTTATCACCACTGGAACAATCTCTAAAAACAAAACAAAGTACTACATTATATGTGCAAATTAAGCTGAGTTATTGCACATGGGACAAAGGAGTTTTTACCCCTATTGGTCTTGAACCGAGGTACTCTAAATCTGCGACCTGAGGGGAGTATTTCAAAGTCAGAGTGAAGGGGGGGTGGTTTGTGCAGTCTAATATAGACCGGGCCTTGCGAAGAACTTGCTGGTCAAAGATAACCATCAAGGGGGACTTATAGGATGTCAGCAAGCAATGCATCATCAAGGCTGTGTTGTAGATGTTGATGAAAGCCACACCCTGTACGGCTTCTGAGCTTAAACCTGATCCTGAATCACAAATAAAAGGCTATATGGATAAGGAAAAGGGTCTTTTGAATGGCAAGTTCAGTTTCAAAGCCCTTTCAGATGCTTCTCTTGACAGGACTAAAGTTATTTGCATGAACTGTTGCTGTGAGCTGAGTTACCACCAGGGCAGTCCAGTCTCAATACCACTTGAAAAACCTGAAAAATATCCCTTTTAAAGTACATATAGAACAGATAAGAAATCGGCGAGTAATTTGCTAGTAACCGCAAGTTAACTGTAGACCTCAACAGTCCCGCCCACTGCCGACTCCGTAAGTAAGATTACAATGCTATTTCTCCATTGATAATTGGAGTATAAGCCCTAAAATAGTAACCGTCGATGGTAGACTTAAAACCAGCTACGACATGACTCAGATTGGATCTGCTCATACAGACGCCAACAGTTCATGGGGCACTACCCTTGTTTTGAGATAAATGTCTTTTATTCACGATGTCTTGGATAAGTACTCATTACCCACAATCCTAAGCATAACAGCAACGCCTCTGATTTGTCCAACTTGTTGTTACCATAGAAACGTTTACCGAAACCGCGAAACCAGAACGGCTAGAGCGAGCTGCTACCACTGAAGTCTCTGATAGTTTCTCTACGCGGTCTTGTATCTTTTGCCTTTTTGGCCATTTTCAAAATGTTTTTTTGGCGCCGAATCAAATGTTTCATGGTCACCATTCATCTCGTAGCTGGTTGTCATGGTTACAGGCTTAAAACTCTTTATATCAGCAATTTTCGAAACGTCAATGAAACTATTTAATGGGGGAAAAACTTCCGGAACCAGAGTCGTTAAAGTGTGTGGTCACTGTTGGGCTCCGTAGACAATCATGCAATAAATCACGATTAAACATTTTAGGCTACGTTTACATCGCTACGTTTACACCGCTACGTTTACACCGCTACCGCTACGTTTACACCGCTACGTTTACACCGCTACGTTTACATCGCTACGTTTACACCGCTACGCCAAAAGCCAAAAGAGATCTCTGTGCACCAAGCGTTCTTAGCTCCAGTAGAAGAACTAATCTGTTTAAACTAACACGCCCAGACCGCATATCCCATCGACATTCTCCTATACTGGGCATGTGCTAGTAGTTGCTATGGTAACAACATTAGCATCATGGCCACCAACAAAACTCAGCAAAGATTGTTCTTGCTCGGGCTTTAACTTCTGGATATTCGGCAGCGTTGCCACAACGGACCGAATGGCTTCGCTCGCATCTTTCTAGCGCACGACCTCAACGTCATCGTTCTCAGCCACTCCCTCTGTTCACTGATTGGACCGGTAAAGATTTGGCCGGAGAAAACCCAAGAATATACCGCAAACCCAGACGGAGTACTGAAGGGAAATGAAAATTGAGCGGAAGCACGTAGGAGGGCGGAGCCAGGCTACTCTGAAACGCCGGAGCAGTGTGACTGCAGGTGTAAACGTAGCAAAAGATATTCGTTTTTAAACTAAAACGTAGCAATGTAAATGTAGCCTTAGTCGATTGACAGTCCTAATTACTTGCTGCTCTCATCTCCTCATGTGACTGTTGCATAAAGGCTAAATAAATGACCCCCCCCCGGCTGTGTGTCTTTCAGGTGACGAGGAGCCGCCTGCTGTCACGTTGCTCCGCTGTGGCGCCGCCGCGGTCTGTAAAGCAGAGCTTCACCACCTGGAGCCCGGCGACGGACTCGCGCCCGTGGCCTCGCTGTAGGGGACGCCTCCAGACCAGTGATGTCATCACAGGGCCGGAAACGTTTTGGTTCTGGGACCTGAATCCGTTCTTGGAGGTGCTGTCATCTCATCGTCATGGAAACAAAACTGGAATTAATTAAAAGGTCACTGCAGTGGTTCAGCCTGTGGAAATGACTGTGTTCTAAAGGTCTGTAGTAACTATGGCAACCACTGAGTTCTAGAACACTGGTCCCTGGTAACTACGACAACCACTGAGTTCTAGAACACTGGTCCCTGGTAACTAAGGTAACCACTGAGTTCTAGAACACTGGTCCCTTGTAACTATGGTAACCACCGTTTTAAGCCCAGTTCAGACCAAAGATTCAGACAAGAGGAGTTGAAATTTACAACAAACTACAACATCGAAAAGAAAATACAAAAATATTTTTTAAAATAGGCATATGCTTATTTTTAAAGTAAGTGCTGTAGTACAACTAGCAGGAGACAAGTTATAATTGAGGTAAGTTTGGAGACACTACATTATTTAATCATTACATTAATACATATTTTTGTTGTATCTCTTTACGGTGTTGTAGTTTGTAGACGGTCCCTAAGCACTCGTCTTGCCGTCTCAACACCAGAACTAAACAGAGCTGAATTAGCACAACTTTGATGCCTTTCTGTCACATCTACTGCAGTCAGATTCACTGTGTTCACTCAGAAGGAATCACTGCACATGGGGAGGCACTTGTAACGACATCTCCAACATGTTACGAGGCTAAAAACATGTTTAAAACCTGCCCTGTTTCAGCCTCCTGGGTGCTAACTCTAGTAGGAGGATAACACGGTGTAGGCAGCACTGATTGGTTTAGTTTTTCTCGCTACTGACAGCACTCCACATTTACACACAACAGAGCTACGGGTTGAAATTGACCGGACTTCTCCTTTAACCCTTGTGTTGACTTCGGGTCACATTGGCCCGTTTTAAATTGTTGTTTTATATCAGAAAATATTGGACGTAGAAATAAGCGCTGAAAATGTGTAGAAGAAAAATTTTAAAATTTAAAACGTTGGAAAAAGCAAAAACAAATTGTGAAAAAAGGCGTCACAAATGTCAGAAAAAAAAGTTTTTTTCAAGGTTGAAGGGAAGACAACAAAGGGGTTAAGGCGAGCTCAAACGGGCCGGTTCAGACCGCTGCAACTCTTCCCTGCAACTTTCTAAAACGGTTTCGTCTTGCCCAAATCTTTGGTCTGAACTGGGCTTATGAACGGTCGTCCCTGGTAACTGTGGTAACCACTGGGTTGAGGAACATTAGTCCATGCTAACGATGTTAACCACTGAGTTCTGCCTGGATGATTTTTGAGGGACTGGATCTCCGGATGCTGGCGGGGCGGACCAGTTCAAACCAAAGACTGCTTCGGCACTGCGTCTTCATTGATTGATTGACAGCTGACACATGTATGAATGGATGTCCGTGCGTGCACTTTTTGTTGCAGAAACACAGGAAAACACATGTTCAGATGTTCCCCAGCAACAACTATCAAAGCAGCTTCTGAGGTTCTGTTATCCACAAAGACTTTTTTACCAAAAGCTGCTGAATGTATCAACACGTTAAGGACGTCCATAATGCAGCAACATTCAAACTCAGAGGATATTTGTTGTATTATTCTCAGCACTTGGGACCAAAGCCAAGTACACACTAAATACTTTGGAGAAAACCACATATTCATCAATGAATGCTGTCTTTTTTTCATGTGATCTGGTCTCTTTTTATATTAAGAGCATTTTTCATTATAAAGGTGAATTCCCCTAAAACAGATTTTTTTTTTAATGAGCAAGTTTTCCTCCTCATATGTTTTAACAGTAACGTAACTTTATTTAAAATGTTTTCAACATAGAAATGTCTTCTAAATATTTGTTGATGATGACCTATCCTTGAAGCAGCAAGTACAGTAACATGATGACCATTGCCTAATCATAAATAATTAAACTGGAAAATAACTTTGGAAAACTGAACAGGACTGTCAATGTACTAAAACCTGCTAATGTGATTTAGGCTACATCTACACTACTACGTTTTGGTTTAAAGTGCTCATATTATGCTCATTTCAGGTTCATAATTGTATTTTGAGGTTGTACCAGAATAGGTTTACATGGTTTAATTATCAAAAAACACCATATTTCTGTTGTACTGCTCATTGCTGCAGCTCCTCTTTTCACCCTGTGTTCAGTTCTCTGTTTTAGCTACAGAGTGAGACCTCTCACTGCTGGAACATCTTTGTTGGCAGTCGCACATGCTCAGTAGCTAGGTAAGATCACATGCTCAGTAGCTAGGTAAGATCACATGCTCAGTAGCTAGTAGGATACAGCCAGTCAAAGCAGAGTATGAGGGCGTGCCCTGACAGTACCTAGGTAAGACTAGCCATCGAGCAGTATGAGACCCTGACAGTACCTAGGTAAGGACTACTAGCCAGTCAGAAGCAGAGTATGAGGGCGTGCCCTGACAGTGCCTAGGTAAGGTAAGTCTCCCGGTTAATCCTGCCTTGTACTACTGAAGTTGGAGAAACAGCTAGCTAGATGTGGTATTAGCTAAAGTGGTTAGCACACACCAAATGTTTCGGCCGATAATGTAGAAAGCCGTGCAGATGTTGACCAGCTCACCCGGAGACTGAAGGCAGGACACATTCAGAAACCGTATCTCACTCAAAACACCATGGATGGTTTTTATTAAAGTCTGTATGTGTGTGGAAGCACCAGAGACACAAAATAACTCCCCAAATCCCAGAAAAAGTGATTTTTTTTCATAATATGGGCACTTTAAAAACTAACTAACTACGTCTTAAACAACATTATGACTTACCATAACTGTGGCTTAAATTTGACAATTATCTCATAATTGTGACTTAGTAATTATTGGGACATAAAGTCAAATGTTTGAGTTGCTGCTGTAGGCAGACTGACAACTTCTGGTTGATCTGCAGGTTTGAGTTGGTTGGAAGGGAAGATTCAGCATTTCCTACGTGTAAATAGTATTCTTATTTTTATATTTTCCCTGGAAATGTCTGTTCTGCTTCAATTATGTATAGTTAGACTGTTGTATTACTGTACTATTCTATAGAAATGTACTGTTTTATAGTACCTTAATGTAGAAAAAAAAGATAAATCCATCTAATAAAACATTCAGCTTTTCATCTTTTTTTCTGCTCAATCTTTGTTTTTAAAAGGTCCAATGTGTGGGAGTTTCTCCCGTCTAGCGTTGAGATCATACATCATCAACTCTCTCGCTCCACGCAGTTCAGAGTACGTATTACAGCTACGGTAGCCTTCGCGCTTCAAGAAGACGGTCTCCTTCTCTTTTCAATCTCCTTTTTCTTTCCATCCACCAGATGGATTGCTTCCCATTTGCTCGGCATATCCATCTGGGAACTTTCCGTTGGAGAACTTTTGGGAAGGGGCGAAAATCCTGGTTAGCTGATTGGATAAACCCTCTGTCTATCACCAACCTGGCTCCGCCAGATAGCTCGCGAGATCAGGACGGTCTCACAAGGCTAATTTTCTTCACGACTAGCGGAGCCAGTTGATATATCAAACTCTTGTTGAAACCAGTCGGGAGAAGAGCAACACCATCTTTTCCTCTGAGAAAAGCCTCCAGTGCTGTTTTTTGCTCTTCTTTCAATGAAGGAATAATTTCTAATTCGGATAAAACTTGCGTGATAGCTACGCTCATCTCATCCGTGGAAGCCGCCACGTTGTTTAGACTGAACAGTCGCTTCTGGTTGCGTCACACCTAAACCCGCCTCAAAACCAACGCTGATTGGTCGGTCGTTTGGCGAACGGCTCCAAATTTTCTTTAACTCAAGATGCCAGACTGATCTGGGAGTGGAAAACTGGAGCTGACGAGATCAGGACGCTCTCACGAGGCTACCTCCATGTTTCCTTCTTCTAACTTGCCGGGGCCGGGAAGCTACGATACCCATTAGCAGCATTAGCAGCAGCTGTGAGGTTATCATGTGACAGCAGTATGTCCTGTATGTCCCTTACACACACACACACACAGAGACACACAGACAGACAGAGACACACACACACACACACAGAGACACACACACACACACAGAGACAGACAGACAGACAGACGGAGCAGTGTGTCCTGTATGTCTCTTACCAGCTAACGTATTTCTAGATGGATCATGAATATGGAGCGTCTACTCCAGTTCATGCAAACACAAATGTTAAATTTCAACCAATAGGAATACTTGGAGTTGATGGTGGAGGTAAATATTCATGAAAAAGGACACGTTTGAAAAGGAACAACAGCAACACAGATTTTGATAATGAACAACTAAACACGTTACACACTGGGCCTTTAAGGGTTTATGATTATAATAATAAACCGTTTTCTTGTTTTTCTTGTCACAGTTACTTGGTAAAAAGCTGTCACAAAAAGTAGTTTTATCAGATAACCAATCCAAACTCATGCACAGTAATTATATTGCTTCATGGCTGGTAATCATCTCTCAGTTGCTTCAAGCTGACTAACAGGTTTTAGTTTCTTACAGTAAAACACACACACGCTCACTTCACTGACATAAAAACCAGCAGACAGCTCTATTGTGTGTGAGCTGTGAAGCGTCAATCCTTAAAACAACACAAGCCTCTAAAGCTCACAGACAACCGGGCTCAAAGGCACAAAGTCAGCCAGTCCTACATAGGTCTACCTTCAAAGTAAAAGCACAAGCCTGTAAGGAATCTGGCTGAAATTAAGACCACGTCCACACGTACCAAAACAACTTCCCTGGCATCGTTTCAAGAATATTAGCATCCAAACGGATCCATTTGTAAAAGACTCAACACGCTACTTCATATTCCAGGCCTATAGGCGGCGCTGTTTCTGCTACAGAAATTCACCAAAAACGGAGACGAGGCGGAGCATGCACATAAAGCTTGCCCACTGTATACAAACAGACAGTAGAAGCAGAAACCAAACAGCCCAAGTAACCCTAAAAGCAGCTACACACCGAGCCGATAATCGGCCGTCTGACAGTCTGGCGAGGTCGGTGACTCGAGTCTGTTTGGTGTGTTCGTGCCGTCGTCCGTTGGAGGAGCCGTCGGCCTTCATTTTGGCCGACCTGACATGCTCAGTCAGAGACAGGACAGTCAGAGACAGGACAGTTAGAGACAGGACAGTCGGAGACAGGACAGTCGGAGACAGGGCAGTCGGAGACAGGACAGTCGGAGACAGGGCAGTCGGAGACAGGACAGTCGGAGACAG
>NC_050178.1:22811650-22816650 GCF_008315115.2 Sander lucioperca | reverse complement strand
AGGAGAAATCGGGCCTAAACAATCCAACATGTTGGATATCCCCGATTTGAGATGGGAGCGGTCCCGACGTCCTTCCGAGCAGACGAGAGCAGTCTTAACACACCACACACGGCAGGAACATCTGATCAGATTATTTTACCATAATCGGAGCATCCTTAAGATTGTCAGAAGGGGGGAATCGGGGCTAAAATCGGCCTAATTATCCTGCCGTGTGAACCAGGCTTAAGAGAGTTCCCATGTTCAAAAAGGAGTAGGAAGAAGTTTCTATTTTTATCATTTAGTTGAATGCAAAACAATTTGATGCTTCAGTTATTTATATATGTTTACTTACACATACACCGTATATCTGTAATTGTTAAAAATAAAAAAAAGTTTAAAAAATGGCGTTTTAATTTCTTGCAGGCCAAGGAGATGTCTTCAAATAACCATCTAAAACCCAAAGATATGCAGTTTGACAAAGACAAGCATTAAATCCTCACATTTGAGAAGCTGGAACCACCAAAATATTTGGTATTTTTGCATAAAAAAATTACAACTATTATTTGATAATCAAAGTACTGTAGTTACAGTACCGTAGTACAGCTCTAGTGCCTTTTACTCACTTTTAAAAGCTGCTGAATTATTATTAATTGTTTTGGCCACTAGGGGGCACAAGAACTCCATAACAATATGGCCGACACAAAGCCCTGACATATCGCTATACTTACTATCGCTTATAGTAGGGCTGCACGATTATGGCCAAAATGATAATCACGATTATTTTGATCAATATATTGATCACGATTAATTATCACAATTATTTGTTGATTTTAACCAAAACTAATTTGTATTGTCACATAGGCTAATTATAACTGCTTTCACATCCATATGGTGCTACATTCCTCCTCTGTTGAAGGATACTATGAAGGAGCCATTTCAGCTGCTGTGCGACCGCTTTCCAAACATGCGCGTTTGCCGTGAAAAGATACAGGCAACGCAATTTTCTGTTCACGTTAACGGCGCATGTTAAAATCTGGTGCCAATAGGGCACCGGTGCCCGGTATCTACCGGACGAAATAGCAACGCGGATTACGGTCCCACTTAAATGTCTCTGCAGTCCCGCGCTCTGATGCTCCAAAACAGATGTTAGAGGCAGCAGAAACATCGCTGCATGTCACGCTAGTAAACACTAATAACACGTTACACAGCAGCTAACGTTAGCCTAGCGTTAGCTACAGTAAACACTAATAACACGTTACACAGCAGCTAACATTAGCCTACCGTTAGATACAGTAAACACTAATAACTAGTTACACAGCAGGTAATGTTAGCCAACAGTTAGCTACAGTAAACACTAATAACTAGTTACACAGCAGCTAACGTTAGCCTACCATTAGCTACAGTAAACACTAATAACTATATACACAGCAGGTAACGTTAGTCTACCGTTAGCTACAGTAAACACTAATAACACGTTACACAGCAGCTAACGTTAGCCTACCGTTAGCTACAGTAAACACTAATAACACGTTACACAGCAGCTAACCTTAGCCTACCGTAAACACTAATAACACGTTACACAGCAGCTAACCTTAGCCTACCGTTAGCTACAGTAAACACTAATAACACGTTACACAGCAGCTAACGTTAGCCTACCATTAGCTAGTAAACACTAATAACACGTTACACGGCAGCTAACGTTAGCCTACCATTAGCTAGTAAACACTAATAACACGTTACACAGCAGCTAATGTTAGCCTAGCGTTAGCTACAGTAAACACTAATAACACGTTACACAGCAGCTAATGTTAGCCTAGCGTTAGCTACAGTAAACACTAATAACACGTTACACAGCAGCTAACGTTAGCCTACCATTAATAACACGTTACACAGCAGCTAACGTTAGCTACCGTTAGGGACAGTAAACACCAATAACACGTTACACAGCAGCTAACGTTAGCCTACCGTTAGCTACAGTAAACACTAATAACACGTTACACAGCAGCTAATGTTAGCCTACCGTTAGCTACAGTAAACACTAATAACACGTTACACAGCAGCTAACGTTAGCTTACCGTTAGCTACAGTAGTAACTGGATTAAACACTGCTAAAATGCTGACAGCTAAACGCTGTAGTGTGACTGTATTTCACTGTTAGAGGATTAAAACAGCGGGACGTACAACAGTCTGCTGCTAAAGCTATGAGCTAACAGACTCAAACTAGCACTGGTCACTGCTGCTGTCTGAAAAACAACAGACGGGACAAAATGTTGCGTTTACTGGTAAACTGGTAAACCTCGTGACGACTTATGACCGACTGCTATCTGTTACTCTGTCCTCTGTGACCGTCTACATCTAAACTAAGCTGCACGGTGCAGGGAACCACTCTGATTGGCTCATGGAGGCACGTGATCAGAGAGCGGTTTACGGAGCGTTCTATGAACGGAATGACGCATTTTAAATATCGCTCGATCACGTGAATTTGATCGTGGGAAGCCAAAATCGTGATCGTGATTAAAATTTGATTAATTGTGCAGCTCTAGCTTATAGCAGCGGTCCCCAAACTTTTTTGCCCCACGGACCGGTTTCATGTAAGACATATTTTCACGGACCGGTCTCCAGCATGAAAACAAATCTCTAATAATATATATACGTAATATGAAAACAAATGTAAAATGCATGAAAAACACTATTTACCTTAACGATGTATCAGTGGGAGCCCTGTGCTTGTTTCTGTGCAGCCAAATGGTCCCATCTGGGGGTAACGGGAGACAGCGACACCAAAAGTGCGTTCCTTATGTCCGGTTTATTCCGTGATTTTGTTTTGATTGCTGTCACCGCAGAAAATCGGGGTCCTCAGTTGCGAGCTTGTCACCACATATTATGCAGAGCGGGCTTGGCACAGGAGAATCACCTGTTGTGATTAGGGTTGCAGGGTTTCCTGCAGCACTTTGCAGTTAAGGCGGCCGCCTTAACAACACACGCATGCCGCCTTAACTAAGTCTTCAAAAAAAAAAAAAATCTGCCGTGTTCCTCTGTCCTGTTTGAGTGGCTGTAATGTACTGTCACATCAACACAGTCACAGGAAAACAAGGTAACGGTGAGTTGTAAAGATGCCACCAATCACAACGGAAAGAGCATTTGCTGGCGGTGAGTGTAACTGTCATTTATTCACATTTAAAGGGATAAATCGCCATTTCACCGTCGTGTGTGCGTCAGAGTTTGTCAACAAATGTGGTCAGCTGGGGCATGGGGCAGAGACGGGTTGATGGACTTAAAGGAGCGTTGGCATACGGTGGGCAGAGAGCATTTATATATGTTTCTCTGTCCTGTTCTTCTGTTCTGAAGAACAGAAGAACTGTTACAGAATACAGAATACATGCCCAAAAATGTAATTTGTAACGTATTCTGTTACGTCACTCAATCTGAGTAACGTATTCTGAATACTTGGATTACTTCCACATTGAATTGCATTTTATAAGTGTAGGAATGCGATCACATCCAGCTTACTAAACAGGCCTATTCTGGTGGGTTCTTCTGGTCCAACTGGCTGAATGTGTACCTAAACAAGCAGATAGATTGTTGTATTTGTAGTCCTGAACTGCATACTACAAAAATCTAACCGCAGTCTAAGCTACCGCGAGCTAATTTTAGCTAACGTTAGCTAACATGTCAAACGGGGCTAGTCAGTCTTTCAACGGCTCTGGGGCTAGAAATGCAGGGATGCACCGATCCGACTTTTTCAGTCCCGCTACAGATACCGATGCCTGGGCTTTGTGTATCTGTCGATACCCGATACCGATACCGTTGTTGAATTAATAATACACTGTATACCTTCCACCTTATACCTTCCTTCCACCATGTGGAAGAGACTACAGGCACCAGACTTTCCTAACTAAACATTACTTTCCTAACTAAGACAAAATAACGTAGATGTAATATATTGAATTCTTATTTATTTGTACACTCAACTCTTCCAGCATGCGACACACACGTGCGACGGAGGGGAAAAAAACGAACAAAACTGGATCTGTTAATTTTTCCGATACAGCTATTTTGTCAATATCGGGACCGATCAGTGCACCCCTGCAAATAGCCAGAACTGCCTTCTTTCACCTCAAAAAACATTGCCAGTCTCCGCCCATCACTCACCTTCTCTGCTGCATAAACCAAACAACTAATCGATTTATTGAGACAATAATCGACCGATTAATCGGCTGAAAATAATCGTTAGTTGCAGCTAAGAAGCTGAAGCAATGTGTCCTACATGTGGAAGTTATCATACATCATAATAACAGATGAGGTGACGTAATGCAGTCGGTGTTGATGTCTGGAGGAATGTGGTTCTTCAGTATGCTGCCTTGCTGGATCCAGGAGGGGTGTGTGTGTGTGTGTGTGTGTGTGTGTGTGTGTGTGTGTGTGTGTGTGTGTGTGTGTGTGTGTGTCATTAACAGTAATGTTTCATGTTTTCTTAAAGCTACTGTACATTGTGTAAGAATTTCTCCCATCTAGTGGTGAAATTGTATATGACAACCAACTGAATATTACTTTCTAGCCCTTCCCATTCCGAGCGCCTTTTAACTCCTACGGTGGCCGAAACCAAAATGATCTCGTAGTATCTCCATCGTTTACACGTAGCTGTTCTAGCTGTCTACGTTACACCTGCATGACGTGAGTTGTCTGCCATGGAAATCACGACGTTATGCACAACCATACTATAGTTAGCCAAGCAACTATAAAACTTCAAATTTACACAAATAGGCAGAATTACCTGTCGAGAAGAAAGCAGGCAACTTCGGAGTCCCTTTTAAAATTCTTGCTCCTTATGAGCTCTTTCCATCTTGGAAAAGCCACTCCAATATTAACTTTGGTCTTGTGTGTGTGTGTGTGTGTGTGTGTGTGTGTGTGTGTGTGTGTGTGTGTGTGTGTGTGTGTCTGTGCGGGTGTGTGTGCAACCAGGGAGGGATGATTTGTGCTATTGGAAAAAGCACCACAACTCCCAGGAATGAATGAGTCACACA
>NC_050178.1:22784150-22809150 GCF_008315115.2 Sander lucioperca | reverse complement strand
TGTATACAAAACTAGGGGTGTAAGAAAAAATCGATACACTTGAGTATCGCAATATTTTATTTTGCAATACTATCGATTTTCAAAAGGGCAATATCGTTTTTTTTTTTTTTTTTTTACGTGCAAAAATATTCCTGTAAGACAGTGGTTTACGTATATGTTTATACCCCCTACCACTAGATGGCTATGCTGAGACGCACCAGTGTCCTCGCCTAACAGTGCCTAGCAGTGCCTAACAGTGCCTAGCAGTGCCTAGCAGTGCCTAACAGTGCCTAGCAGTGCCTAACAGTGCCTAGCAGTACCTAGCAGTGCCTAGCAGTGCCTAACAGTACCTAGCAGTACCTAGCAGTACCTAGCAGTGCCTAGCAGTGCCTAACAGTGCCTAACAGTTCCTAGCAGTGCCTAACAGTGCCTAGCAGTGTCTAGCAGTGCCTAACAGTTCCTAGCAGTGCCTAACAGTGCCTAGCAGTGCCTAACAATGCCTAACAGTGCCTAACAGTGCCTAGCAGTGCCTAACAGTGCCTAGCAGTGTCTAGCAGTGCCTAGCAGTGCCTAACAGTGCCTAGCAGTACCTAGCAGTGCCTAGCAGTGCCTAACAGTGCCTAACAGTTCCTAGCAGTGCCTAACAGTGCCTAGCAGTGCCTAACAATGCCTAACAGTGCCTAACAGTGCCTAACAGTGCCTAACAGTGCCTAGCAGTGCCTAACAGTGCCTAGCAGTGCCTAGCAGTGCCTAGCAGTGCCTAATAGTTTTCTGTGTACTGAATTGTTTACCTAAAGTAGGCTAAACTTATTTGACTTGTACATCATGTCTTTTTTTAAATATTAGTTTTTCTAAAATTATACTTCTAAATCCCAATATACCGCCTTACGCACAGTATCGAAATATATTGGTGGAGGATGGGTCAAATACAGGACTTTGACCCAGGAGACCGGGGATCAGGTCCCGCGTGTCACATTTCCTAAACCCAACCCGTTCGCCGTGATGCTAATTCCTCGAGCCGTCTTTCCTGCTCCGTCTCTTACACCGTTGCACCTGGTGGTAGGATCCCACAAATGGTGGGCGGGCTCAGACACCTCCCAAATTGTCACGTGACAGCAAGCGACCATGACGTACTGTATGTCGTCATTGTCAATATGGCGTAGACATACACGCAGATAGCTCAAAATGTCACACACCGACCAGACGGCCGACCGTCGGCAGTAAAGCCAGTGTGACTGATCAGTCTCCCCGAGTTGGTCCAAAAAGTTCCTCAGAACACACCGAAGAGACGAGACGTAATACGTCTCCATAACAGCAGGCGGCGCTAATCTCTGTTGTCGCCCAAAAAGGAAAACCAGCAGCTGATTGGACGAACGCGTCACGTGGGTCTGGCTTCTGCTTCCGGATTTTGGATTTTGGGCAGACTGTCAGACGGCCGATTATTGGGTTGATTGTAGCGGCAGAGGATGCCGATTGATTTAACTCCCTATTTGAAGTTCACGATATTTAGGATCTCGTCGTTTGTTCGTGTGTCCTCTAAAGAGATCTCTTCAGACTAAATTAAATAATAACATGAAATCACTCCTTTGGTTATGACGTGTAAACTCAACGTTTCTACTATTCATTAGAAATCTGATGTCATGTCCTTTTGTTAATCTTCTGTCCTTCTCTTCTGTCCATCCTTCCTTCCTTCCTTCCTTCCTTCCTTCCTTCTCTTCTGTCCATCCTTCTATCCTTCCTTCCATCCTTCCTTCCTTCCTTCCTTCCTTCCTTCCTTCCATCCTTCCTTCCTTCCTTCCTTCCTTCCTTCCTTCCTTCCTCCCCTTCCTCCCTCCCTTCCTTCTTTCCTTCCTTCCTTCCTTCCTTGCATCCTTCCTTCCTTCCTCCCATCCTTCCTTCCTTCCTCCCATCCTTCCTTCCTTCCGACCTTCCTTCCTTGCATCCTTCCTTTCTTCCTTTCTTCCGACCTTCCTTCCTTCCGTCCTTCCTTCTTTCCATCCTTCCATCCTTCCTACCTTCCTTCCTTCCTTCCTTCTGACCTTCCTTCCTTCCGTCCTTCCTTCCTTCCTTCCTTCCTCCCTCCCTCCCTCCCTTCCTTCCTTCAGGTCGAAGCTGCAGAAGAAAATGTCCTCCTTCTCTCTTCTCTCTCCTGACAGCTGGTCCCTCAGAGGGGTAAGATCGTGTCACACAGTATTAACTACATTATGACATAATGAGCAACGAGGTGGCTCCGTTACAGGTAAAGGAGGAGATACAAGTGAAGAACCTCCACTCATTATGGCTCTAATATCACATACAAATGGAGAGCATGATCTGATTTTCAAATGTGTTTATGTCACGGCATAACCACAACCCTGGGAAAAAATTATACTATCGTTATTTGTCTAGGCTTCCAGTTAAAAGTTATTTTTTTGGGCTTTTCCGCCTTTAATCAACAGGACAGCAAGGTGAGAAAGGAGAGAGAGAGGGGGAGATATGCAGGAAATCATCACAGGTCGGACTCCAACCCTGGGCCTCTGCGTCGAGGTATAAACGTCCAAGTATATGTGCGCCTGCTCTACCCGGCCACTAGGCTTCCAGTTTAGATATCCGTAGATGTGAATAATCCAACGCGGTCTCACGGCAGTTCGTGAAATGGTCACGCTTTTTTTTAATTTATTACTACTCTCTACCGTAGTCGTGATGTGATCACGAAATATGCATCCCATTGAAATACATTACATTAAAATTCGTGGTGACCACATGAAAAAAACGACATAATCGCGTCCTGTTCACAAATCAGTACATTAAATAACGTGACCATTTCATGAACTGCCGTGAGACTGGGATGGAATAATCAGAGCTAAACACTTGGTTTGCCAGGCCTAAAGCCCCTTAAGGCTCTGACACACCAACCTGACGGCCGACCGTCGGCAGAAAAGTCAGTCGGACTGGTCAGTCGGCTCCCCGAGGTCCAAAAAGTTCCTCAGAACGCACCAAAGAGACGCCGACTTGAGCATACGTTCTGCTCGTGCGCGAGACGTAATACAAAAAATGAAAACCGGAAATGACAACGTCACGTGGGTCTGGCTTCTCCAGCCGATAGTAATGGCGGCTTGTTCAATCTCCGACCCAGCAAGTCAGGTCGGCCAAAATGAAGGCCGACGGCCCCTCGGACGGACGACGGCACGAACACACCGACCAGACTCGAGTCACCGACCTCGCCAGACTATGATTACCGGGTTGGTGTGTCAGGGCCATAAGGTAAAGTGGATGGGCAACACGTTTCGGTGAACTATTTTAGTCCAATATGAGATCATATTCTGAACGAGCCGCCATAACAGTCTGTCTTTGAATTTCTGGAGAAACCAGACCCACGTGACGCGTTCGTCCAATCAGCTGCTGGTTTTCATTTTTGGGCGACAATACAGATTAGCGCCGCCTGCTGTTATGGAGACGTATTACGTCTCGTCTCTTCTGAGGCACTTTTCAGACCAACTCAGGGAGATTGATCAGTCCAACTGCCTTGGTCTGTGCCTTCACAGTTGCTATATATTAAGGTATGGATACCCAACCTGAGCCCAACGGGTCCCGACGGGCCGGGCCGGTTTCGGACAGATATTTAGAAATTATGGTCGGGTTCGGTCACATCAACGCGATAAGGCATTTGTTGTAAAATAGTGCTGCGGCTCCTTTAAGAGAGCTCAGTGTGTGTGTGTGTGTGTGTGTGTGTGTGTGTGTGTGAGGTGTCCGACTGAAAGCCAAGTTCATTCATCTGCTCACCAGAAACGGGATTTTAACCCCAACGTTAACGATAACGTCGGCCCTGGGCCTACCGAGTCTCCCTGGTGTTCTGACCACGGTCAGGAAAGGTTAACACGTTGAACATTTTAAATTAAACAGATTATTAACGTGAGCTTGTTGCCCCGTGTGAGCTGATGACCTCATCTGGTGACATTTCTGAATGCCTTCCTACAGCTGCTTAATAGAAGATTTCACACAAACAAACGTAGGCTACATGTGTCATTAGTATGAGAAAAATATGAGATTTTAACTGTGTCGGGCTCGGACAGAAATATCTTAATGCCAACGATCAGACCTCTACTAGGCCACATATGTCAGAGGCCGCACACCTCTGGAGCAACTAGGGGTTAAGTGCCTTGCTCAGGGACACATTGGTTGATGTACCACTGTGGGAATCAAACCAACGTCCCCCACACCAAAGGCATGTGTTATAGCCACCGCGTCATCACCACCCAGAGGTTGCGTGATAATATTAGTCCTGTGCAAATCTCTGATTCGGGGTTGTATTGGTCGCGTTGTCAATCATAAACGAAAGTTTTGACAGAGCTTTGACATCACATGTGAGGGATAAAGTCAGGAAATTTGAGTAAAATACAGGCCAATAGGGCTTAAGTAGGTGTTTTAGCAAAAAACTGAAAGTTATATTCTCTTTGCATGTTTTTGTTTTTATAAACCAAAGTTAGAGTTCCTTGTGTGGCAGTGTCTCTACTGCTGCTGTCTCCTGTAGCTCCTAATTATAGACGGCCTGTTTCCCCCGACGACCGTCACTTCCTGTTTGTCCAATGGGAACTGAGTGGACGCACACGCATGCACGCACACACACACACACACACACACACACACACACACACACACACACACAACACAATACAAACACATTGTGAGGGGGTTCCTGTTCCTGAGGGTCTGTAGATCCACTCAGAGAGGTGAAGCTGAGGAGGTCTAGATTGTGACTGAGGAGGTGGAGGAAGAGAAGAGTAAGGAGGAGTAAGAAACGAAGGAGAGAGCCTTAAAATTTTGGAGTGGAGTGACAAACTGGAGGAGGACGAGAAGAAGAGGAGGGGAGCAGAGTGCGAGACTTCAGAAAAAGGAAAGAAGTAGAAGAAAGAGAATAGCAATGTGACTGTGAAGGAAGGAGAGAGGCAGCCAAAAGAAGAGAAAAGAGAAGTGATCACAGATGCCGTGTGAGGAGGAGGAAAGAACGGACAGCTGATGTGACTTTGGGGTAAAATCAAAGTGACGTGGAGGAGAAGAACAGAGCAGAGGAGCAGCACATGACCGTGTGCAGAGAGCGTTAACTGGCACCTGAACTGTGATTGAGCAGCAGATCTGATCTTAATGATGGGCTGCTGTCTGTTTGTTTACTACCGGGTAAGTCAATGCGTCTTTGTGAGAGATTTATAAATGTATCTCAGAATGCCTTTCAACGATGACCTAAAAAAGAAAGAATTGGGCGCCCGGTTGGCTCAGTTGGTAGAGCGGGCGCCCAGATATATAGAGGTTTACTCCTCGACGCAGCAGCCGTGGGTTCGACAACAACTTGCGGCCCTTTGCTGCATGTCATTCCCACTTTCTCTCCCCTGTCATGTCTTCAGCTGTCCTGTCTATTGAAGGCCTAAAATGCTCAAAAAATAGTCTTAAAAAGAAAGAATTGATGAGTTTGAGAACACGTTGCAGGCCGGTCGCACAAACCCTGCGTTGAATATCTCAAACTGTCTCATCAATATCACACTCGGTTCAAAGTTTCAGCTGCACTCATAACGTTGCTGACCCATTTCTGTGTTTTTTAAAGAGGGCAGGTTCTCGGAAATGTGACACATGGCATATTATGCTCTATACAACGCCCACGTCATTTAAATAACAAATGCACCTGCGCCCATCTGTGGCCCATGGGCGTGCTGGTCTTACAGGGAGGTGTGTTCAGGTGCATTCTGGGCGTGCTGGTCTTACAGGGAGGTGTGTTCAGGTGCATTCTGGGCGTGCTGGTCTTACAGGGAGGTGTGTTCAGGTGCATTCTGGGCGTGCTGGTCTTACAGGGAGGTGTGTTCAGGTGCATTCTGGGCGTCCTGGTCTTACAGGGAGGTGTGTTCAGGTGCATTCTGGGCGTGCTGGTCTTACAGGGAGGTGTGTTCAGGTGCATTCTGGGCGTGCTGGTCTTACAGGGAGGTGTGTTCAGGTGCATTCTGGGCGTGCTGGTCTTACAGGGAGGTGTGTTCAGGTGCATTCTGGGCGTGCTGGTCTTACAGGGAGGTGTGTTCAGGTGCATTCTGGGCGTGCTGGTCTTACAGGGAGGTGTGTTCAGGTGCATTCTGGGCGTCCTGGTCTTACAGGGAGGTGTGTTCAGGTGCATTCTGGGCGTCCTGGTCTTACAGGGAGGTGTGTTCAGGTGCATTCTGGGCGTGCTGGTCTTACAGGGAGGTGTGTTCAGGTGCATTCTGGGCGTGCTGGTCTTACAGGGAGGTGTGTTCAGGTGCATTCTGGGCGTGCTGGTCTTACAGGGAGTTGTGTTCAGGTGCATTCTGGGCGTGCTGGTCTTACAGGGAGGTGTGTTCAGGTGCATTCTGGGCGTCTGGTCTTACAGGGAGGTGTGTTCAGGTGCATTCTGGGCGTGCTGGTCTTACAGGGAGGTGTGTTCAGGTGCATTCTGGGCGTGCTGGTCTTACAGGGAGGTGTGTTCAGGTGCATTCTGGGCGTGCTGGTCTTACAGGGAGGTGTGTTCAGGTGCATTCTGGGCGTGCTGGTCTTACAGGGAGGTGTGTTCAGGTGCATTCTGGGCGTCCTGGTCTTACAGGGAGGTGTGTTCAGGTGCATTCTGGGCGTCCTGGTCTTACAGGGAGGTGTGTTCAGGTGCATTCTGGGCGTGCTGGTCTTACAGGGAGGTGTGTTCAGGTGCATTCTGGGCGTGCTGGTCTTACAGGGAGGTGTGTTCAGGTGCATTCTGGGCGTGCTGGTCTTACAGGGAGGTGTGTTCAGGTGCATTCTGGGCGTGCTGGTCTTACAGGGAGGTGTGTTCAGGTGCATTCTGGGCGTGCTGGTCTTACAGGGAGGTGTGTTCAGGTGCATTCTGGGCGTGCTGGTCTTACAGGGAGGTGTGTTCAGGTGCATTCTGGGCGTGCTGGTCTTACAGGGAGGTGTGTTCAGGCACATTCTGGGCGTGCATTCTGGGCGACGCACAGCAGCACACACACATGCAGAAGATTACAAATAAAAATATTACGGTGTAAATCCTCCATCATAACAGCAATGCTCCAAGGTCCAAACGCGCCTGGCTTTTAAAGGGAATGGGAGATGATCTCTGATTGGTTGATTTCATGTTACGCCCAAAACACCCCTCTGATTAATGAAGACACTAAGTACAACCCTTTAGAACCATGACCCCGGCACACGGACACTTTTTATCAGCCGTCAAACTAGCAAAAGTGGATTAGGACACGCCCTAAACACACCTGCAGCAGGCGCTTCACGCCGTGACCTCAGATCGGTAAAATAGAGCCCTCTGTGTCTACACCATCGGTGGAGGAAGTATTCAGATCCTTTTAATTAAGTAAAATTATTAATACAGGGTACTCGCGGGGTCTTAAGTCTTCAAAAATTCTTCCATTTAATATTCTAAAAATAAGGGCTTTAAAGTATTGAATTTCATTTAGAAAACTTACATTTTTTTTTACATTAAATCAATTTCGTAATGTCATAAATAAATATTTTGTGTTGGTAACATTTAAATTTACTTTTATTTTGTATTTTTTAGTTTCATAGCATAAGAGCTCTAAATGTGGCTACTATTTTATTCATTTTAAAGATTATTTTTTGGGCTTTTCTGCCTTTATTTGACAGGACAGCTAGGTGAGAGAGAGAGAGAGAGAGAGAGAGGGGAAGACATGCAGGAAATCATCACAGGTCAGACTCCAACCCTGGATCTCTGCGTCGAGGCATAAACCTCTCTGTTCATGTGCGCCTGCTCTACCCACTGAGCCAACCCGGCCACATTTTATGCTATTTTATGTATGAAAAGTAAAGTCATTTTACAGTGATTCCCCGCCCCCTGCCACACACATGCCCTGCAGAGAAGAGGGGAAGGGACAGAGAACCAAATTGTGAATTGGGTTTTTTTATACTTTGGCTGTGGTACGGATTAAGTGACCTTTAAAGATGCTGGTACGGAGATTTTGTCACCTTGGGACAGAGCCAGGCTGAATGTTTCCCACTGTTTCCAGTCTTTATGCTAAGCTAAGCTAAGCTAGTGTCTGTTGGATCCAGCTTCATAGAGAAACATTAGATTGGAGTCCGATTTCTCACTCTCTGCAAGAAAGCAAATAAGCTTGTTTCCCAAAATGTGCAACTATCCCTTAAAAGTCACAATATTCTTTAATATAGTCAGTCAACAGGTAGCCCAGAGGACAGACCTTATATGGTCTGGAGGTTGGTTTCTATAGCGACAGTGAGTTAAAGGTAAAGTCTGCCAGCTTACTTAACGTCCGGCCAACAACGAAAAAACAATGCTGACAAACTGCAGGCTTCCTGCTATTGTTCCACTCTGCTGCACTGATCCAACATCCTCCTCCTCCACCTCCTCCTTGTCTCCTCTCTTCCTCCTCCTCCTCCTCTTCCTTCTCCTGCTCCCCCTCCTCCCTCCTCTCCTTGTCTCCTCTCTTCCTCCTCCTCCTCCCTCCTCCTCTCCTTGTCTCCTCCTCTCCTTCCTCCTCTTCCTGCTCCCCCTCCTCCCTCTTCCTCCTCTCTTTCTCCTCCTATTCCTTCTCCTGCTCCTCCACCTCTTCCTCCTCCTCCTTCTCCTCTCCCAGTCTCCTCCTTCCTCCTCTCCTAGTCTCCTCCTCTCCTTCCTCCTCTCCTTGTCTCCTCTCTTCCTCCTCCTCCTCCTCTTCCATCTCCTGCTCCCCTTCCTCCCTCCTCCTCCTCTCCTTGTCTCCTCCTCTCCTTCCTCCTCTTCCTTCTCCTCCTCCTCTCCTTGTCTCCTCTCTTTCTCCTCCTATTCCTTCTCCTGCTCCTCCACCTCTTCCTCCTCCTCCTTCTCCTCTCCTAGTCTCCTCCTCTCATTCCTCCTCTCTTAGTCTTCTCCTCTTCCTCTTTGCACATTCAGACAGTGGACACATACACATCAGTGTCTTGCTCAAGGACACTTTGACATGTGGCCGGGGGAGCCGGGGATCCAACCACCAATCTTGAGGTTGAGGGCCGACCCGCTCTGAGCCACCTCAGTCTCTCTGACAACCACCAGACGAGAGAAAACTCCTTAACGCTCGCTGCACACCGTTTCACACCGGAAACCACACAAAACCATACACACCATTTTGAGATTGAACATGCTTCTGGTCTCTCCTCTCCTCCTCTCATCTCCTCTCTTCTCCTCTCTTCTCCTCCTCTCCTCTCCTCTCCTCCCCTCCCTTTTCCTCTCCTCTCATCTCCTCTCCTCTCTTCTCCTCCTCTCATCTCCTCTCTTCTCCTCTCTTCTCCTCCTCTCATCTCCTCTCTTCTCCTCTCCTCTCCTCCCTTTTCCTCTCCTCTCTCCTCCTCTCCTCTCCCCTCCTCTCCTCTCCACTCCTCTCCTCTCTTCTCCTCCCCTCTCCTCTCCTCTCCTCTCCTCTCCTCTCCTCTCCTCTCCTCTCCTCTCCTCTCCTCTCCTCCCCTTTCCTCTCCTCTCTTCTCCTCTCCTCTCCTCTCCTCTCCTCTCCTCTCCTCTCCTCTCCTCTCCTCTCCTCTCCTCCCTTTTCCTCTCCTCTCATCTCCTCCCCTCTCCTCTCCTCTCCTCCTCTCCTCTCCTCTCATCTCCTCTCCTCCCCTCTCCTCCTCTCCTCTCCTCTCCTCTCCTCTCCTCTCCTCTCCTCTCCTCTCCTCTCCTCCTCTCCTCTCCTCTCCTCTCCTCCTCTCCTCCCTCTCCTCCCTCTCCTCTCCCTCCCCTCTCCTCTCCTCCCCTCTCCTCTCCTCTCCTCTCCTCTCCTCTCCTCTCCTCCCCTCTCCTCCTCTCCTCTCCTCTCCTCTCCTCTCCTCTCCTCCTCCCCTCCCCTCCTCTCCTCCCCTCTCCTCCTCCCCTCTCCTCCCCTCCCCTCTCCTCTCCTCCCCTCTCCTCTCCTCTCCTCCCCTCTCCTCTCCTCTCCTCTCATCTCCTCCCTCTCCTCTCCTCTCCTCTCCTCTCCTCTCCTCTCCTCTCCTCTCCTCCTCTCCTCTCCTCTCATCTCCTCTCCTCTCCTCATCTCCTCTCCTCCTCTCCTCCCCTCTCCTCTCCTCCTCCCCTCTCCTCCCCTCTCCTCTCCTCTCCTCCCCTCTCCTCTCACACATACAGCTGTTTGCCCTCAGTGACCTGTCTTGTCAGGTCTTTGTGTGTTTACTTCCTGTTTTTCGTCGTCATGGCAGTGTACAGGAACTGTTTGGCTCATTCTCACTTGTTTACGTCATCGTGATCATGTTGTTATTAGTACTTTGATACTAATACAGTCATAGTATTTGCACTATTGCAGTTTAAGCGTGATCTTGTTCTGCTGATTGGATATTCTTGGTAATATTTTGTGAATGAAAACTGCCAGCGAGTTAAGGAGCAACTTTCAGCCGTCCATTATGCTAACGATCAGATCTCACAACCGTGCACGGTGCACCTCCTCATCAACAAATGACATTCAGACTGAAATTAGCGAGTTACTACAAGTTTGTCCAGTTAATAACCCTTGTGTTGTCTTCCCTTCAACCTCGAAAACCCCTTTTGCTTTTTCCAACGTTTTAAATTTTAAAATTTTTCTTATACACATTTTCAGCGCTTATTTCTACGTCTCATATTTTCTGATATAAAACAAAAATTTAAATCGGGTCAATGTGACCCGAAGTCATCACAAGGAGAGTTCTGGCCCTCGGCCTTCTGGTTACCTTTAAAACCAAAGCAATGCGACCAGCGTTCAAAATTAACTTTTTCTTCCACCAGCCAAATGGCTAGTGAATGTTCAAGTTTGACCAGCCACTTTAATAGATTACCATTGTTTTTTTGGCTGGTGATTGAAGCAAATCTACCAGCCACTTGCATATCGTCACCTTCCTAAAGTAATTGCCTAAGTTATTTTTTGACAAAATTTATTTTTTTGCCTAAATCATCTCCTCATGGTGCTGGCCACCTCTGGTAAAATTGCCTACATCCTCAGTTGAACAGGTCTTGTGATTCCACACCTTCAGTATAATGGCCTAAGTCAAGCGTGTGGCTTAGGCCATTTAGTTTTTTGTTTTCTGAAAAACCTGAAAAAATGACTTAGGCCATTATTTTAGGACGGTGACGATATTTTACCAGCATTTGGCTAGTAGATGGTCAGTGTAACGCTGATCAGTTCAATTTTCTAAGCACAAACAGACATTTGGAAAAACAGAAAAATGGGTTAAAATATCCAATTTTTAATTTTTTTTCCAACTTGACAAATTAAGAAATTGGATCTTTAAACTGTTTTTCCAATTTTCTGTTTTTATTCAGAGGATCAGAAATTTAGAAAATTGGGCTCCAATTATTCAATACTGTAATGGTATTCTCTCCCTCTACTTTGTGGAATATGAAGGACATTAACTACATATGGACCAAAAAAAAACAGATTTTGGGGTCAGAGATGCAACTGATGGTTTGGAGTGGGGGGGGGGGCGTAGCTAGGCGGAACGAGGGAGAGAATATCAGCAGCTGACATGTTGCAGGTTAATTCACCAGGTTCCTACATGTGGAGAATAGCACCGACACGAGCTTCACACTGCGAGCGGGTACGCGCCACACACGGCGGAGAAGTTGAGAGAAAGGAAAAAGAGAGCGTGCTGTGGCGTCCGTTCTGTGGCGTCCGTGCTGTGGCGTCCGTGTGTGCGTGCGTCCTTGAGAACTGTAACTGGTATAACTTATGTTGTCAGTTAATTGGAGCGTTGACCGGCATGACATCACCATATGTCAGACTGACCTGTCGGTCGCCGGTCATGGCCGAGCACGTGAAAACCGGACTATTCCGGTCACCGGCCGGTCTATCGGTGCATCTCTACTTTGATGCTTCGGATCATTTTGCAATACAATCAGGAAGAAGCTTCAGAGGCTTCACAAGACTTCGTTCGCCCATCACTACACTAAACAGCAACACATGAGGCACACATCCCACAACTCTGTCAAAGTGACGTCAAAATGAATGGCAGTCAATGGGATGCTAACGGGAGGTGATGGCTTGGTAGCATCAGAATGGCGCCATAGGAGGTTCGGGTTGTGAGGAGACGGTGACCCCCTTGGGAAAAAACAGGAAATAGGAAAACTAACAGAAAACATGAAACCAACTAAACAAAGAAACTTGACAAGGGACTAGACGTGACATCAAATCAAACGCTGCTCTCAAATCATAAACAAAGTGATCAAAATGATATTCACTATCAAGCAGTCAGTAAACAATACACCAACAAATACAAAACATATAGTTCTCAGGGAGAAGTACATTTTTAATCTCAAAACAAATTTCATATTTTTCCATCATTGTCTTGACTGTCCGTCCACACCGCGGCCGACTTGAGCTTCTGAAGATACAGGAAGTCATTCATTTTCAAAGGAAGCTGCTTCTCTCAGCTGCAAGGAGCGGCAGATCTGTCGGCGTCACGTTTTGGGCGTTTTGAGCGACCAGAGCGTCAATCAGAAAGTTGAAAGTAGGTCAACTTTATGGTAATGAGCTATGACGCGGTTCAGCGGCAACCAATCAGAATATAGACGTCCTTCACGCTGGCTGATTCCAGAGAAACATACGATGTAAACTTTGGTTCCTACCAAAACATTAGTTCAGAGAAAAAGGAGGAGAAGCTCATCATGGCCGTTGCTGGGTTCCCTATCATTTATGATATTTGCGTATAGGGACCAGTTAACGTTACCTGCCGGTCACATGGTCTCTAAACAGTCCGCTCACGGTGAAGTCCTGCACGGATCAACAGCTGGCGGCTGCTCGCTCTGCCTGCACGCTGCTGCGGTTCAGCGGCTAACGAGCGAGCTAACTGCTAACAGACACCGCTGCGACCAACAACCAATACACATTCTGTCATTATATATGTCATTTATAAAAGGTTTCTAGTGTCAGTGTATTGGCCGTGCAGTGGCTGCTTGATCTTTTTCCATGATGAACATAGAATGCTGCTACGTCAGAGCGGCCAAAGCCTCAAACAGCTTCCCCGGACTTTCTGACCAGCGTCCTCGACCGGGCGGCCAGAGCTTCTTTGCAGCTCAAGTCGGCGGCGGCGTGGACGTACAGTTTGATGAATGAAAACGTGTTCTATCATAGAAGCTCAAAATTGATCAGAAATTACTACTCTGCTTTGCTCTTTGCAATTTCTTTTGTTCTTCCTCTTCCTTGTACCCCTATTTTTTACCGTACTGTACCCTGCATCTCACAAACTCGTCCTTTGTCTCTGTGATACTGTCATTCTTGTTCTTTGTTGATATAAACCTGCAACCAGCCAACATCTATTAAGCAGTCAGTACTGTTACTGTAACAAATGGAAAGAACAGTGTTCAGGGCCATACAATTTGTATAGTACAGTATACATTGTACAGTATACAGCCTACAATGCACTGTACTACATACAATATTAAAAGGGAGTAAACATGTGATCCACGTGCTTCCTCTTGTCTTTGGGCTGGGTCAGGCCAGAGCACTTTGTCGACATCACGAGCAACATTGTCCCTCCTGAGGCAACGGGGGAAGAAGCCTCTTGTGTGCCGTATCCAGCCCTGAAAAGTCTGAGTGAGATCTGCAAATTGTTTTACCATGTGAAATGGTTTAAGGTATTGACAATAGACTGCACAATTAGTTAAATGACTTCATGCAACTGAGAACTTTGTTCAGCCAATGGGTTTTAGTGTTTTAGCAATAGAGCTCAACAGTCCCGCCCACAGCGGGTTCCGGAAGTAAAAATACAACGCAATTTCTCCATTGACATTTGCAGTATAAGCCATAAAATCGTAACCGTCGATGGTAGACTTAAAACCAGCTTGCGTACATGACTAAGCGATTGTATATGCTCATATAGACGCCACAAATCATGGGGCACTAACCTTGTTTAGAGATAAATGTCTTTTATTCGCGATGTCTTGGATAAGTACTTCATTACCCACAATCCTGAACAATCCCACAATCCCACAGTGATGCCTCTGATTGGTGGAGCTCATGCTGGTGAGGAGGAGGGGGGAGGGGGAGCTGCTGCATGATCCGTCACGAGGATTTACGACACCGCACGAATCACGATCTGTGTGTCACGCTTCTGACGTTAGCCTCTGCCGGGAAGCTAACGTTAGTTTAGCTAACAGCTAATTCGGCTAACCGCTAGCTGACAGCTTGATTCAGTCTAAAATAACGTTAACTCAAACTTAACACTGGGTAAAGCCGTCTACAGCTGACGTAACAGCCGTTATATATGTTAACGGTTATTTATTAGTTATTACATGCTGTCTCAGCTAGCAGTTAGCCAAATTAGCTGTTAGCTAAACTAACGTTAGCTTCCTTTGTTCAGTGGTGCGTGGTGGTTTATGGGATGAGTAGTTCCTTCGCTCTGAGATGACGATGTGTACACAGTCTTGTACCTTTGACTTTTTGGGGATTTTCTGTTCGTTTTTTTACTCGAAATGATACGTTGTATGTTTACAAGTCACGTAGCGTCTGGTTAGCCTAAGGCACAGCCTAAAACTCTTTACATACGGATTTTCCCAGACGTCTATGGGACGTCCCCAGAGGAGGGGCAGGACTGTTGAGCTCTATTGAGAACAACTAAATACGTAGAGCAGTAGTGTGCACATCCCCACCAGTGAGGTGCAGGTCATAAAGGGGCTGGATACAACTGAAAAGAATGATAATACTCCCAATACGTTTATTATTGTGCTGCAACATTTCGACCCCTCCTTCCTCGCCCGAGGAAGACCCGGCAGGGTCGAAATGTTGCAGCACAATAACCACAATTAGCAGAGGGCGGGCATCTCATTCTTTTCACTTTATTTTAGAGCTGCAACGATGAATCGATTAATCGATTAGTTGTCAACTATTAAATTAATCGGCAACTATTTTGATAATCGATTAATCTGAGTCATTTTTTTATTAAAAGAAATCAGATTTCTCTGATTCCAGCTTGTTAAATGTGAATATCTTCTAGTTTCTTCTCTCCTCTGTGACAGTTAACTGAAGATCTTCTAGTATCTTCTCTCCTCTGGGACAGTAAACTGAAGATCTTTTGAGTTTTGGACAGAACAAGACATTTGAGGACGTCCTCTTAGGCTTTGGGAAACTCTGATCCACATTTTTCACCATGTTTTGACATTTTATAGATCAAACAACTAATCGATTAATCGAGAAAATAATCGACAGATTAATCGACTATGAAAATAATCGTTAGTTGCAGCCCTACTTTATTTAAATAACAATTTCTGTTTTGTCCATTTCAGTCTTTCCACGTTTACTCCACTACATTTATCAGATACATGCAGTAACTGAACATGAGATTAGATCATAAAATATTGTTGTTGTTGTTGAACAAAAGCCTTCTCAACCCTGAGACCTTAGTGTGATGAGACAATGCTTCTTTGTTCCTTCCTACTTTTCCTTCTTCACCTAATCTGGAAGTATGACACTCTCAAAAACTGTACATTTGTTATTAACCAGAAGAAGGCAACACAATGAGTACTATTACTTTGGATACTTGAGTGCTAATGAGCGGGTTAATACTGTAAGCTTACAGCTAGCTAACAAACTGTAAGCTGTGGGGAGAGTTGCAACCAAGGGGGTAAGCCAGCATCCACAACGCATACCTCCTATGGCGCCATTTTGATGCTATCACCCCCCGTTAGCATCCCATTGACTGCCATTCATTCTGACGTCACTTTGACAGAGAATAACTTTACATCTGAAGAGTTTAAAGACTCTATTTGTCCATTGTTTATTTCTAAAGAAACACGACAATGTATAAAAGGCTCCATTACCTTGTAGCTCACGTTATGGCTCCGTAGCAGACGTTTTTATAAAAATAGGCTAAAGATTGGGTCATAACCACGAGACTTACTGTCTCATAGTAGAGGAATTACCGTATAGTACAGGAGAAGCTCTCAGGCAGTTTGGACTTCCATTAGCTGTTTAAGTTTAATTACTAATGTTAACTATCATTGTAGTGATCAATAATTAGCCTGTGTCTATGTTATCTCCTTACATATACCTACGCTCTCCGTCTCTGCTAGATTGGGAATGATTGAGATTTCTCTTGGCACAGCTACCAGAAGACTTCCAACTTTCAGACAGGTTGCTCACGTCACATCTACGTCTTCAAGCTCAGTTGGAGGCTGCTCAGTAACGCTCAGCCATCACCGGGAAAGAGACTTCACTGGTCTCCGTCCAGAGACACGGCGTCACATTGTCCATTTCTTTTACTGTCTATGGTTGCAACTGGCGAACTGATGCTGTAGTTTTCCGACGTATCTCCATTCAATGCATGCGTATAGTATATATGTGTGTATTTTGGCCTGTGTGTGTAACCTGTAAGTTTTCTTCTTCTTAAATACAAACACTTGCTCTCCATCTAACATAATGTTTGCTGTGTGTTTGTGTGTTGCAGAAGAAGAGGAAGCAGGCCAGCAGAGATGCAGAGGCCCTCAGTCTCTGCAGTCTGGACATCAACGTAAGTTCAGCTCCTAACTAACTTCTCTGTTGTGGTTCAGTGTGTCCGCTTTGGTGTTCTTAAAAGTTAGGGTTTGGAATTAAAATACCCCCACATCATCACATACCCTTCACCATACCCCCACATCATCACATACCCTTCACCATACCCCCACATCATCACATACCCTTCACCATACCTAGAGATTAACATGGTTTTATTTCAGTTAGCCTAATAGCTGGTTTGATTTGCATTGAGAGATGATTTTATGGAAAGTACCCCATGCCAATCTCTAGGTATGGTGAAGGGTATGTAATGATGTGGGGGTATGGTGAAGGGTATGTGATGATGTGGGGGTATGGTGAAGGGTATGTGATGATGTGGGGTATGGTGAAGGGTATGTGATGATGTGGGGGTATGGTGAAGGGTATGTGATGATGTGGGGGTATGGTGAAGGGTATGTGATGATGTGGGGGTATGGTGAAGGGTATGTGATGATGTGGGGGTATGGTGAAGGGTATGTGATGATGTGGGGGTATGGTGAAGGGTATGTGATGATGTGGGGTATGGTGAAGGGTATGTGATGATGTGGGGTATGGTGAAGGGTATGTGATGATGTGGGGGTATGGTGAAGGGTATGTGATGATGTGGGGGTATGGTGAAGGGTATGTGATGATGTGGGGTATGGTGAAGGGTATGTGATGATGTGGGGACCAAGGGAACTTTATCAGGATGCATAGTATCCTGGATCCATGAAATAACTGGCCTTTCAAAATAAAAGTCTGCCTGCCTCTATGGGAATTTAACATAGTGGTGTACTGACTTATGCCCCCTGTATTTTAAGGAAGAACATTTATTTATTTACGATACATTATTCATTCACAAAGAAAATTGGTGTCCTTAAAGACTGGATTTTTACAATTTTTTTAAATTAAGGCATTAAGATAAATTTCCAAAAGATGATTTTTTTTTTAGTCAACTTTAGCATGGGTTTATAAATGTATGAACACCACTATAGTTCTGTCCATATGTTTTGTTTTAAATTAAATTAATGAAATTGTTCAACCACCTGAGAAGGTGGTTTTGAATTTGTCTAATCAAATAGGCTAACAAGCTAACAGGCAGCTAAATGCATTGTAGACATTCATAGACCAGGCAGTACCTGTGATTTTTGAACTTTGCACTTTGTTATCTCGATCTCTGACTGTGGATTTTTGTATATTCGGACCCTCTGGGGCCCCCAACCCTCTTGTTGGGCCCATGTCTGTATTTTTATCCCTCTGTCAGCAGCGGTTCTTTCCTGGGCGTTTCCCTCCCTGCTCACTCTAACACAGGATGTCCACCCTGTTCAATATATACCTCAGTGTGACAAACAGACCCAAACACACCACCAGTCTTATTTTGTTACAAACCAGCGCTGGCAGACAGAGAACCTGGAATAAATGACATGCTATTGTTTCTCTGCTGTTACTCCCTGCAGCTCAGTGAGTCACACACATGTCATTTAACATGACCTGGAGACTGCTTTAACTGATTAAAAGGGCAAAGGTCCTGACAGGGGTTTAGATTTTATATATTTACATATATGTTAACTTACATAGACACTATCTCTGTCTCAACTGGTGAGGAATCAAAATCAAAAGTTTTATTTTGTTGATAGCTGTCATAATAATAAAGATAACTAGAGATGCACCGATTACATCTTTCTAGGCCGATTCTGATTTCTGATTTTCTTTGAGTTAGACCAGCTGATACCGATTTTAGCCGATTCCGATTTCATTTTTTCTAACCACTTTACAGCACACACACATATTTATTTTAACATGTGTTTAACAGATAATGGATCACTATAAAATAGAACTATATAAATTACTCCTGGTGTGGGACAGTCACACACATCTAAAGAGCAATGTTAGAACCATTTCCTTCTTTTCACATCAATATCAACTAAAGAAATGTGATTTAGGTTTTTGGTGTCGTCCCTCCACGCCCTACTTTCTCCTTGCAGGTGTTGCATATTGTAAACTTGTTATCTTCTGCACACACGCTGAAGAATTCCCAAACAGCTGACATGTTGCAGGTTAATTCACCAGGTTCCTACATGTGGAGAATAGCGCGGACACGAGCTTCACACCGCGAGCGGGTACGCACCACACGGCGGAAAAGTTGAGAGAAAGGAAAAAGAGAGCGTGCTGTGGCGTCCGTGCCGTGGCGTCCGTGCCGTGGCGTCCGTGCCGTGGCGTCCGTGCCGTGGCGTCCGTGCTGTGGCGTCCGTGTGTGCGTGCGTCCGTGAGAACTGTAACTGGTATAACTTATGTTGTCAGTTAATTGGAGCGTTGACCGGCATGAAATCACCATATGTCAGACTGACCTGCTGGTCGCCGGTCATGGCCGAGCACGTGAAAACCGGCCAATTCCGTTCACCGACCGGTCTATCGGTGCATCTCTAAAGATAACCCAAAAAAATAATAAAGATAACCCAAAGAAGTTGTAGAGGACCTTAAGAGAATTGGGGGCCGCTAAGACAAATGATAAGAAGCCAAGAAACACAGGACTAAAAATTAAGGGTGTCCTGAATTTCAAGAAGAAAGAGGTTGCTAATCATTTTAATACTTACTTCACTTCTATAGCAGAACAGCTGGTCTCAAATCTGCATCCTTCCTCTGCATTATTTAGCATAGATAGGATAAAATCATTATATAATAAACTTGGAGCACTGCCCAACTCATTTCCTTCCAGAAGGTTGAGATATGGGAGATGGAAAAAAAGCTCTTACAGCTAGACTGCTCTAAGGGCCCTGGGTTAGATGGGTTATCCCCTCGGTTTTTATGAGATGCCGCTGCCCAAATAGCCCCTTACATCTCCCATATTTTTAACCTGTCTGTTGAATCGGGTGTTTTCCTAAATGACCTCAAGAGGGCCAAGGTGGTTCCCCTTTTTAAAAAGGGAAACAGCCATGATCCTGGTAACTGCAGACCAGTCTCTAGTTTGTGCACAGTCTCAAAACATTTTGAAAAGTTGGTCAATGAGCAATTCAATGAATACATGAATAAAAACAACTTCATGTTTAAATTCCAATCCGGATTCAGGAAGTCACATTCTACCAGTGGTGGAATGTAACGAAGTACAAATACTTCGTTACTGTACTTAAGTACATTTTTCACGTATCTGTACTTTACTTAAGTACAGTCAATAGTGCATACTTTTGACTTTTACTTTGTTACATTTTGCAGCAATTATCTATATATACATTTCTACAACGTTCCGTTACATTTTCGTTACATTTCAGATCAGTTTTTCCCCGTGACAAACCGTCTTCCTGACCGTCACACGTTTGCAGTCCGCAGGGAAGCCTTCAGCAGCGGCCGTCCAGCTCCCAGTGCCACTTGCGATATTACAAATCCCACTATGGCCACGCCAAGACCCGCCCTTCAATAGCATTGATTGACCAGGCGCGTACTGCTCCCGGTACTACTGCTGCTCCTGTTACTACTGCTGCTCCTGTTACTGCTGCTGCTCCTGTTACTACTGCTGCTCCCGGTACTACTGCTGCTCCTGTTACTACTGCTGCTCCTGTTACTACTGCTGCTCCTGTTACTACTGCTGCTCCTGTTACTACCGCTGCTCCTGTTACTACTGCTGCTCCTGTTACTACCGCTGCTCCTGTTACTACTGCTGCTCCTGTTACTACTGCTGCTCCTGTTACTACCGCTGCTCCTGTTACTACTGCTGCTCCTGTTACTACCGCTGCTCCTGTTACTACTGCTGCTCCTGTTACTACTGCTGCTCCTGTTACTACCGCTGCTCCTGTTACTACTGCTGCTCCTGTTACTACCGCTGCTCCTGTTACTACTGCTGCTCCTGTTACTACTGCTGCTCCTGTTACTGCCGCTGCTCCTGTTACTACCGCTGCTCCTGTTACTACCGCTGCTCCTGTTACTACTGCTGCTCCTGTTACTACCGCTGCTCCTGTTACTACCGCTGCTCCTGTTACTACCGCTGCTCCTGTTACTACTGCTGCTCCTGTTACTGCTGCTGCTCCTGTTACTACCGCTGCTCCTGTTACTGCTGCTGCTCCTGTTACTACCGCTGCTCCTGTTACTACCGCTGCTCCTGTTACTGCTGCTGCTCCTGTTACTACTGCTGCTCCTGTTACTGCTGCTGCTCCTGTTACTACTGCTGCTCCTGTTACTACTGCTGCTCCTGTTACTACCGCTGCTCCTGTTACTACCGCTGCTCCTGTTACTACCGCTGCTCCTGTTACTGCTGCTGCTCCTGTTACTACTGCTGCTCCTGTTACTACTGCTGCTCCTGTTACTACCGCTGCTCCTGTTACTACTGCTGCTCCTGTTACTACCGCTGCTCCTGTTACTACTGCTGCTCCTGTTACTACCGCTGCTCCTGTTACTACTGCTGCTCCTGTTACTACCGCTGCTCCTGTTACTACCGCTGCTCCTGTTACTGCTGCTGCTCCTGTTACTACCGCTGCTCCTGTTACTACCGCTGCTCCTGTTACTACCGCTGCTCCTGTTACTGCTGCTGCTCCTGTTACTACCGCTGCTCCTGTTACTACTGCTGCTCCTGTTACTACTGCTGCTCCTGATACTACCGCTGCTCCTGTTACTACCGCTGCTCCTGTTACTGCTGCTGCTCCTGTTACTACCGCTGCTCCTGTTACTACTGCTGCTCCTGTTACTACCGCTGCTCCTGTTACTACCGCTGCTCCTGTTACTGCTGCTGCTCCTGTTACTACCGCTGCTCCTGTTACTACTGCTGCTCCTGTTACTGCTGCTGCTCCTGTTACTACCGCTGCTCCTGTTACTACCGCTGCTCCTGTTACTACCGCTGCTCCTGTTACTGCTGCTGCTCCTGTTACTACCGCTGCTCCTGTTACTACTGCTGCTCCTGTTACTACCGCTGCTCCTGTTACTGCTGCTGCTCCTGTTACTACCGCTGCTCCTGATACTACCGCTGCTCCTGTTACTACCGCTGCTCCTGTTACTACCGCTGCTCCTGATACTGCTGCTGCTCCTGATACTGCTCCCGATACTCTTGGTCATATGTGAAGCATCCGTTCACATAAGGTTAATATACAACCCATATATCTATCTTAAAAACACTCCTGGTCCTCCTCAGCTGTGAAGCCACGTACTTATTGTCCAAGCCCGTATGTTCTCGCTAGATAAATGTGTGCAGCATTCACTGTCCCGTGGGAAATAATGCAAGTGGAGCTTCCTGCAGATCACCCTGATAGATAACCAGAATTGTAAGTCAGAATGTAAACTGGGCCACAGATAGTAAGCACAATTACATTAACCTAAAACTAACTTAATTAAAATACCACAGCCCATAGGCCTACTGTTTTTTTATTATTATTAGAATATAGACAGTAAAAGAATAAATTGTTATGCAAGTACTTTTACTTTTAATACTTAAAGTACATTTAAAATCAGGTACTTTTTACTTAAGTAGGGTTTTCATTGTTGTACTTTTACTTTTACTAAAGTAAATATATCTCTGGTTATTTGTACTTTTACTTAAGTACTGAGATTCAGTACTTCCTCCACCACTGCATTCTACTGAATCATGTCTATTGTATTTATCCGACACCATACGCAGGGAAATAGGTTGTGGAAATCTCTGCGGTATGGTGTTATTGGATCTTCAAAAGGCATTTGATACGGTGAATCATGACAGACTGATTGCCAAACTTGAGGCCTTGGGGGCAGACAGCTCCACCTGTAGGTGGTTCAGGTCTTACCTATCAGGGAGGGAACAATTGGTGGTCTTAGGCCGGATACACACTGGATGCGTCGCGCGAGCGTGGCGTTTCTGTTGCGTCTCAGAAGCGTGGCGGCTGCGTGGATTCTTCTGTGTCCTACCACCAGAAGCATGTCTGACGCGGCGCTGCTGCTGCTGCTAGGTACAGGGAGGGCTGATCTCGGGACGTAGCGCCCACACATTCAAACTCTGACAAATGGGTAAGTGGGCTGTCTGTTTATAACAACTTAGTGTAGCTGTAAAGAGCCTACAGAGCCTCTCTGATGTTGGACCGTCACTCAGAACACACACTACGTTGCGGCATCTGACGCAATTTTGCCCGGAGCCGCTATGTCAGGAGTAAGGATTGTCTCGGACACGCAGCAGCTGACTTGTAAACAACTCAAATGTTTATTATGTTCGCAGTTCCTTCTGTTACATATCATAGTCACGACCACGGTCAAAAAACTGTCTCCCTTCTACTCCCGCCACCTCATTCCAAATCACTTGCACACCACCACCTGTATAGGTGATCAGCCAAAGTAGGCGGAGCTGAGACACCAGATACTTACTCTAATCACAAAACACTCATGACAGACAGAACAAGCAATATCATAATAAACCATAGCTAATTATACTAACAAAATATGAAATAACATAAAATAACATAAATGGCTCCAACACACTACGTTGTTATTGTAGCCTCTCCTCCCCTTTATATATCAGCTTGTTCCACGTGTGGGGAGAGAGTTGTTAAACATAAATATATAGCTACTGATCTGATTAAAGCCAGACAACGTCGGCAGTACTGACTGCAAAATATGTTACAGAATATTTCGTTCTGTATGACAGGTGCAATGTTTGAAAATCTTTTCTCTGAAATTTTTTATTACATTTCTATCTACATTGATGTCAAAACCTCGAGACTTTCAAACATCAAGATGTCATTTATTAATATGCATTCGTGTCTAAATGACATATAAACATATTTTCCTATTCTATTTTGCCTGGAAACGCTTCCAACACGCTCGCGTCTCGCGTGAAAAATAGGCGTCGGTTCTATTTCTAGCAGGCACGCGTCTCACGCAGGCAGTGTGTAAGCTCTGACCTGTTAACATGGGAGCCGAAATATAAACGGACACGCCACGCAGCTGACACACTCGCGAGACGCTTCCAGTGTGTAACCGGCCTTAGGGGGAGTGCTGTCTGACCCTAGTGTAGTTGAATGTGGCGTTCCACAAGGAAGCGTTCTCGGGCCGTCCTTATTTTTAACATACATTAATGATATGGCAGACTCCGGTTCATGTGAATTGTTTTTGTACGCTGATGACTCTGCACTTTTAATGTCTCATAAACAACAACCAAAACTAGAGAGTACCCTGAGCTCTGAGCTTTCGTTTGTTTGTTTGTTTGTTGTTTATTTGAATAGGGACAGATACAAAAAACATAGATTATTACATAAAGAACAATCCGATGCCTGTATCACAGTGTTTATAGCCATGGCTAATTCACAACACCTTGAGTAGATGCTTAGAATTTAGGGTCAGTTTGAATAATGTTGAGGTCAGTACAAAAACGTCAGTAAAATACCTGGGTTGTATCCTAGAAAACAACTTGGATGGCAGGAATATGGCCAACAAGGTTTTGAGTAAAGTCACGGGGCTCACCAAGTTTTTAGCCAGAAGCTCTAAATTTTTAGAAAGGTCAATGTAAGAGCCAATTAGTGCTCTTGGTATAAATAGGAACCAATATTTGGTTCCTCAGATGCACCCGGGAAGCACATACAGTTTTTGACCATACGGACACACAGACACACGCACACCAACGCCACACAAGCAGTAATTTGTCTGGAAACCAACGAATATCTCATGGAAATAAATTGAACCAGTGGTGTTAACTGCAAATATGACTTGGACTTTCATTGATCAAAAAGGTAAAAAGTGCGTCAATTACTCTACCCGTAGAAGAGCACCTCAGGGGCTTAAAGGAACACGCCGACTTATTGGGAATTTAGCTTATTCACCGTAACCCCCGAGTTAGACAAGTCCATACAGCGTGTACAAATAACAAGATCACATGACACACAGCCATCTTCTAACTGTAAACATACTGGGAACTATATTCTCAGACAGGTTTGCTGCAAAGCAAATCATTCCGCCCAAGTACTATATTCTTCCGCCTGAGAATATAGTTCCCAGTATGTTTACGGTTAGAAGATGGCTGTGTGTCATGTTACGTTGTTATTTGTACACGCTGTGACTCTACAAATCACAACATGTAAATAGGAACATGTTGGCGTTATTTTGTCACTTATTGGGAGCAGTAGGATTACTGGAACCATTCACCTGCATGTTCTGTGACGGGCTGCTGCTGCTGGAGCCGGAGATGAGAAGGGTATGTATGGACTTGTCTAACTCTGGGGGTTACGGTGAATAAGCTAAATTCCCAATAAGTCGGCGTGTTCCTTTAAAGCTTGGGTTTAGCCTCTACAGTCAACAAAGATCATCTTAGCAAACGCCTTAATTGTAACCCACTTTGAATTTGCATGTACCTCCTGGTTTGAAGGCCTAACAAACTGACTTAAAGGGAGGCTGCAAACAGCACAGAATAAATTAATAAGAGTAATTCTGAACTTGGGCCATAGATCTCATATAGGTAGGTCACAATTTGTTGAGCTCAACTGGCTCCCTGTGGAGTCTCGGGTTAATATGTTAAGACTGACCATGATCCATAAAATATTGTTTGGTAGTGTCCCAATTTTTTTGTCGTGTCTTATAACAAAGGTAAAGGACACACACAATATTTATACTCGTGGCAGCATATCTGACCTGTGTCCTTATAAATTTAAGACAGTGTTAGG
>NC_050178.1:22776650-22779150 GCF_008315115.2 Sander lucioperca | reverse complement strand
AGTTTTATTAGTACAGTTAATCCCACGGCAAGAACACCAGCAACATGCTAACGTAACGATAGCCTCTCTGAACAAGAACACCAGCAACATGCTAACGTAACGATAGCCTCTCTGAACAAGAACACCAGCAACATGCTAACGTAACGATAGCCTCTCTGAACAAGTACACACGGCAGCACGCAACTTCACGAGGGGGAGGGGCTGGAGGCAGCTCCTCTCTGTGCACTGTAAAAAATTGTGTGTGTGTGTGTGTGTGTGTATATATACTATATTTTTACTTATTTAACTGTCTAGTGTGTAATTGTGTGTTCATACTATACATTATTATATTATTCTTTTTTTTCTATTTGGGGAAAAAATCGCAATTAGATTATTTTCAAAAATCGTTCAGCCCTACTTACTACTATTATTGTAGCTAAAGACAACATGGCCTTAAACAAGTCCTTTCATACAGTTCTCTTCTGTTATTCAGAAGGTCACTTGGCTGTTTTATGACGACATCTTCTGGGATGGGTATAAAACAAACTCTGCTCAGGGTCTCAAAACAGCCTGACGCTGCAGTTTGTCCCCGGGGGATGTTTTTTTCCAACTTGACCAAAAACAGCCAACAGTGAAGTGGCAGGCCTCATACTCAGACATGTGACGTGAGGGAACCTCATGTTGGTTTTCATAATGTGAAGCTGTGTGTCCCCTTCGGCTTGAAAATTCCTCTCAGTTCTCTTCTTCACTTCTTCAAGCAGTCCTTCCCTGTCCTTAGTTTCTAATCCCTCTCTCCTAGCCTGGTTCAGGCCTGTTGTGCTCATTGACCGAGTCCTCCAAATTAAGAGACGAAATACGTATTTGATCCATGCACTTCTTAGTGTTTACTGATCTAAGGCCACTATTGTCAAGACAACATCAGGGATTAAAAGATGAACCTGTTTTCTGACACTGCTATGGTTAATTTTTAATTGGGGCTGTCAAATGATAAATTTTTTCTTAATTGCTGAATTTCTATAGTTAATCATGATTAATCGCATGATTAAAATTCTATTATTTTGCATTTCAGAACTGTTTTTAAGTCCATATTAACAATGGAAAGCAATTCTTACCAGTCTATCTTGATTGGGAATCAAATGAATGCAAAGAAAGTTACTTTATGAACTTGATTTTAAGATTTGTAATTATTTATTATTTATTTATTTACTGTAAACAAAAGAAAAATCTGTGAATCTGTCATTATTGCACAATTACTCCAAGTACCTAACTAAAAACTAAAAATCCCTATCCTTACCAGAGTCAATATAGTGTGCAGTAACTCCTAAATCATTTTGATTACTCACTGACGTCCAGTGATCACCTTGCATCACTTTGCAGCAGTTTCAGTGTGGCTTCTTTCGCCATGTGGTACAGGCTGTGTATGGTGAAACTACTGTCCCCCTCGACGGCAACGAGACCGGTCAGAACATGCCAACCGTAGTACATCTTTAAGACCCGAGACTTCTACGATGCTGACAAGTCTGCAGTTAGTTGCCACCCGTTTCACAAGAGCTGTAGTAATTTTTTGGGATTTGGTTTCATCCACAGGTCGGCGAGTAGCACTCCAAAATAGTGCTTTCCCTGAGCCTGCTAGCATCAACCTGACTCACGTTAATTAGCTCGTAGGTGGTAGCTCAAGCTTGACGTGCTTCGGTGATATTTTAATTCGACTTTACACAATGTGCATATGGCTTTCGACTTGTCTACGAGTGTTGTCCGGGAGTTTTGTAAAATAAAAAGCTCCATTCAGAACTGTGTTGCTGCTGTCTCTCTCAGCAGTGATACGAGGAAGTATGGCAGCTTATCATCAGATAAGTAAAGGTGCAGCAAAGGGTCAAAATAGTAGCCTGTTAGGCACCACGCGAAGCCGAGTGAAGTGTAAAATAAATTAATAAATAACGTGTTATGCTTGGCCCTTAATTGCATTGCGATTAACGCGTTAATGCTGACAGCCCTAATATATATTGTGTATATATATATATGTTGTTTATAATAATGACCACTTGGTTTCAGTTAGGGAACGGCCGCAATTATGGTTTAAAAACAATAACGTTGACTGTAGGATATGGTAATGTGTGGAAATCTGAAGTTATCATATCACAGATGATAATAATCACGTTGTATGCCAGTAAAGATAATTAAACATGAGTTTAAAAGGTAAAACATGAGACTAAACATGTACTGTAGGCTGTTTCAGGAGAGCCAGTCAGCTGTAAAGCTGCTATAATTAGATAACCAGTCTGTTGTTGACCAACTGCACTCAATTGATCTTTGTCAGGTTGAATCAACTGAAGCCTCAGCAAACACAGAAACTCATTACAACATGTCCAATGGAAACTTCTCAAGTGTAAAGCAAATAAACTGCATATTTATTATCCTCGCTGACAGTTAGACCTTTAATAAATACAACCGTATCATCTGGCAATTGAGAGAAAACACACCGACTTAAATAACATACTGACCAGAATTATAAACGCAGCAC
>NC_050178.1:22766650-22771650 GCF_008315115.2 Sander lucioperca | reverse complement strand
GGCTTTTACTTCTGGAACCAGGGGCGCCTAAACTTAGCCTGGCTCCGCCCTCCTACGTACTTCCGCTCAATTGATTTCAATGGTAGGACCAGGCCAACGGACCAGAGTCTGGTAGGACCAGGCTAGTGTATCAGAGTCTGGTAGGACCAGGCTTATGTACCAGAGTCTGGTAGGACCAGGCTAGTGTACCAGAGTCTGGTAGGACCAGGCTAATGTACCAGAGTCTGGTAGGACCAGGCTTATGTACCAGAGTCTGGTAGGACCAGGCTAATGGACCAGAGTCTGGTAGGACCAGGCTAGTGTATCAGAGTCTGGTAGGACCAGGCTAATGTACCAGAGTCTGGTAGGACCAGGCTAGTGTACCAGAGTCTGGTAGGACCAGGCTAACGGACCAGAGTCTGGTAGGACCAGGCTAGTGTATCAGAGTCTGGTAGGACCAGGCTAGTGTACCAGAGTCTGGTAGGACCAGGCCAACGGACCAGAGTCTGGTAGGACCAGGCTAGTGTACCAGAGTCTGGTAGGACCAGGCTAACGGACCAGAGTCTGGTAGGACCAGGCTAGTGTATCAGAGTCTGGTAGGACCAGGCTAATGTACCAGAGTCTGGTAGGACCAGGCTAGTGGACCAGAGTCTGGTAGGACCAGGCTAGTGGACCAGAGTCTGGTAGGGCCAGGCTAATGGACCAGAGTCTGGTAGGACCAGGCTAGTGTACCAGAGTCTTGTAGGACCAGGCTAGTGTACCAGAGTCTGGTAGGACTAGGCTAATGGACCAGAGTCTGGTAGGACCAGGCTAATGTACCAGAGTCTGGTAGGACCAGGCTAGTGTACCAGAGTCTGGTAGGACCAGGCTAATGGACCAGAGTCTGGTAGGACCAGGCTAGTGTACCAGAGTCTGGTAGGACCAGGCTAGTGTACCAGAGTCTGGTAGGACCAGGCTAATGTACCAGAGTCTGGTAGGACCAGGCTAATGTACCAGAGTCTGGTAGGACCAGGCTAGTGTACCAGAGTCTGGTAGGACCAGGCTAGTGTACCAGAGTCTGGTAGGACCAGGCTAATGGACCAGAGTCTGGTAGGACCAGGCTAGTGTACCAGAGTCTGGTAGGACCAGGCTAATGGACCAGAGTCTGGTAGGACCAGGCTAGTGTATCAGAGTCTGGTAGGACCAGGCTAATGTACCAGAGTCTGGTAGGACCAGGCTAACGGACCAGAGTCTGGTAGGACCAGGCTAGTGTATCAGAGTCTGGTAGGACCAGGCTAGTGTACCAGAGTCTGGTAGGACCAGGCCAACGGACCAGAGTCTGGTAGGACCAGGCTAACGGACCAGAGTCTGGTAGGACCAGGCTAGTGTATCAGAGTCTGGTAGGACCAGGCTAATGTACCAGAGTCTGGTAGGACCAGGCTAGTGGACCAGAGTCTGGTAGGACCAGGCTAGTGGACCAGAGTCTGGTAGGGCCAGGCTAATGGACCAGAGTCTGGTAGGACCAGGCTAGTGTACCAGAGTCTTGTAGGACCAGGCTAGTGTACCAGAGTCTGGTAGGACCATGCTAGTGTACCAGAGTCTGGTAGGACCAGGCTAATGGACCAGAGTCTGGTAGGACCAGGCTAATGTACCAGAATCTGGTAGGACCAGGCTAGTGTACCAGACTCTGGTAGGACCAGGCTAGTGTACCAGAGTCTGGTAGGACCAGGCTAATGTACCAGAGTCTGGTAGGACCAGGCTAGTGTACCAGAGTCTGGTAGGACCAGGCTAATGTACCAGAGTCTGGTAGGACCAGGCTAATGGACCAGAGTCTGGTAGGACCAGGCTAATGTACCAGAGTCTGGTAGGACCAGGCTAATGGACCAGAGTCTGGTAGGACCAGGCTAATGTACCAGAGTCTGGTAGGACCAGGCTAATGGACCAGAGTCTGGTAGGACCAGGCTAATGGACCAGAGTCTGGTAGGACCAGGCTAGTGTACCAGAGTCTGGTAGGACCAGGCTAGTGTACCAGAGTCTGGTAGGACCAAGCTAGTGTACCAGAGTCTGGTAGGACCAGGCTAATGGACCAGAGTCTCGTAGGACCAGGCTAATGGACCAGAGTCTCGTAGGACCAGGCTAGCCTATACTAGCTCCTCCCACTTTACAACGTTATACTCTATTCAACAGATGCTGAAAATAGTTTGTTGTTTTGACAACCAGCAATAAGATATATGAAATTGACAGTTCTGTATTTTATAACTAATAAAAATGTTAATTTAGTTAACTAATTAAAATGTAGGCTATTATTTGATTATTTAACCATCTCTCTGACTCTGCAGCGGTCCATCAGTTTTCGTAATGAGAGTCAGACGGAGAGAGCAGCTCATCCTCCTCCCTCCTCCTCCACGATGAAGATGCGGGTCGTCTCAGCGTCAGTCTCGAACCCTACTTCCTCCATGACTGCGACGCGGGTTTCCACGGCAACGGCCCCGCCCGCCAAACGCCGTGACAGCAAGCTTTGGAGTGAGACGTTCGACGTCAGGCTGGGAGCGACGCAACCTCTGAGCCCGAAAGAGATAAAGCGACAAGAGGTGAGAGACGCACATATATAACGTACTGTTCATCTTTACCACAACAACTTGTGACAAAAACTATATTTTATTTTACACTACAAAATTGCAAAATCTATATTCTTTCTAAGTCATTTTTCAAAACCCAAATTTCATCCATCTCTTCACACACATAGATAGCCCGACCTAATTCTAAGACAATCTTTTTTTTCTCAAACTCTATCTCTCTCTGTCTCTCTCTCTCCCTCTCTCTCTCTGTCTCTCTCTCTCTCCCTCTCTCTCTCTCCCTCTCTCTCTCTCTCTCTCTCTCTATCTCTCCCTCTCTCTCCCTCCCTCTCTCTCTGTCTCTCTCCCTCTCTCTCTCTCTCTCTCTCCCTCTCTCTCGCTCCCTCTCTCTCTCTCTCCCTCCCTCTCTCTCCCTCTCTCTCTCTCTCCCTCTCTCTCCCTCTCTCTCTCTCTCCCTCTCTCTCCCTCTCTCTCTCTCTCCCTCTCTCTCCCTCCCTCTCTCTCTCTGTCTCTCTCTCTCCCTCTCTCTCTCTCTCCCTCTCTCTCTCCCTGCAGGCTATATTTGAGTTGGCTCAGGGCGAGCAAGACTTGGTGGAGGATCTCAAATTGGCTAAAAAGGTAAACAAAAACCTTTATTTTATTTTTGTTTATTTTTACCTTGAAGCACTGACTTTCCTTCCTAATTCTATGGTACCCGTTATTTCTGAGCATGCTTAAATGTGTGTGTATCTGTGTGTGTGTGTGTGTGTGTGTGTGTGTGTGTGTGTGTGTGTGTGTGTGTGTGCCACAGGCTTACCATGACCCGATGCTGAAGCTGTCAATCATGACCGAGCAGGAACTGAACCAGATCTTTGGCACTCTGGACTCGCTGATACCCCTGCATGAAGGTAGGCGGGAGCAGTCACTTACACACAATGCATAGGAAAATAGGGTATATATCTATGGTGTCTGCTGGCGTGGGGGGGTCCCAGGCTACATCCCGATCCCGCCCGTTCCCGCCTGCAGCAAAGTTCAAACCGCCTGCTCCCGCGAGATTTGCGTTGGGTCCCGCTGGACTCGGCGGGACTCAATCCCAATGCAGATCTCTACACTGTATGCTCTTCAATCTTCCCATGCTGCTCTGGGTCCTGACCTCTTTAAATAGTTTCCTATTTTTTTAAACCCGTCTCTCCTCAGACCTGCTAAGTCGCCTCAAAGACGCCAGAAAACCTGACGGGTCCACAGAACATGTGGGACACATCCTGACTGACTGGGTGAGTGAGTGTTTCTCTAAATATAAATACATACTGTCTCCTGTACTGTGTAGTGACCACGTGTCTCTGTTTCAGCTTCCCTGTCTCAGCTCCTACACCTCATACTGCAGCAACCAGGTGAAGGCCAAGGACTTGTTGGACCAGAAGAAGCAGGATCGACGGGTCCAGGACTTCTTGCAGCGCTGTCTCCAGTCACCCTTTAGCAGGAAGTTGGACTTGTGGAACTTCCTGGACATCCCCCGCAGCCGACTGGTGAAATACCCGCTGCTAGTCAGGGAGATCCTGAAGCACACACCCAACGACCACCCAGACAGGCAGCACCTGGACGAGGCGGTGAGGATAACCAGCGTTAAGATACTCTACACCAGGGCGGTCAAACTCAGTTTCCCAGAGGGCCGCACTGGAAAAATGAGAATCACATTGAGGGCCAGACACATAGAGTTTATCGACATGCTTTTATTTAAGAGAAAAAGTCAAATATTTTGACTGTATTATTGCATGACTCATGTACTGTAGTCTTCTCACTTACATTTTGGGCCTCATAAAGCCCCAAAAAAGGTCCTCTAAAACTGTATCTGAAGTCTCTTTTATATAGGCCTTAGTGGTCCCCTAATACTGTATCTGAAGTCTCTTTATATAGACCTTAGTGGTCCCCTAATACTGTATCTGAAGTCTCTTTATATAGACCTTAGTGGTCCCCTAATACTGTATCTGAAGTCTCTTTATATAGACCTTAGTGGTCCCCTAATACTGTATCTGAAGTCTCTTTATATAGACCTTAGTGGTCCTCTAATACTGTATCTGAAGTCTCTTTATATAGACCTTAGTGGTCCCCTAATACTGTATCTGAAGTCTCTTTATATAGACCTTAGTGGTCCCCTAATACTGTATCTGAAGTCTCTTTATATAGACCTTAGTGGTCCTCTAATACTGTATCTGAAGTCTCTTTATATAGACCTTAGTGGTCCCCTAATACTGTATCTGAAGTCTCTTTATATAGACCTTAGTGGTCCCCTAATACTGTATCTGAAGTCTCTTTATATAGACCTTAGTGGTCCTCTAATACTGTATCTGAAGTCTCTTTATATAGACCTTAGTGGTCCCCTAATACTGTATCTGAAGTCTCTTTATATAGACCTTAGTGGTCCCCTAATACTGTATCTGAAGTCTCTTTATATAGACCTTAGTGGTCCCCTAATACTGTATCTGAAGT
>NC_050178.1:22714150-22761650 GCF_008315115.2 Sander lucioperca | reverse complement strand
AGAGGAAGAGGAAGGTCTGAGTGGAGAGAAAGATCTCGGTTTGGGTGAAGAGCTTAGGGTGGGTTTGACTGGAGAGACAATTATGCGTAGGGATGGTGGGACGGGTTTGAAATTAGATGGAGAAACAGGGATGGATGGTGATGGTGAGACGAGGCAGACAATCAGTGAGGTGGAGACAGGGCAGGTGGGTGGGGAGATGGGGGCAGAGCCAGGAGCCAGAGCAGACTGGAAAATGGATGGAGGGGGAGAAACTCTGGGCGGAGGTGCTGCTAATGATGTTCCAGCCTTGCTGTTCTCTTCAGCTTCTCCCTGTCAAGAGGAGCAGGAGGAGGAGGTGATGGAGGAGGAGGAGCAGAGTGGCTCTGGCGAGGAGGAAGAGGACGGCATGGACACCGGCGAGGTGGACTCACGGCAGTACGAGGAGCTGAACCTCCGGTGCTGATGCTAGGACCAAAACCACACTGAGGGACTGACAGACAAATCGGGGACTTGATGATGATGTCACTGACAGACTAAGTCAAAAAAACATCAGACAAACTTACAATACATAGATATAAATACGTAGATGCCGCCTCCGGCTTGCGATATGCGTCTCTGGGAGGTGTACATCTGATCGGTTCCTACCGTAACAGACTCTTGCTGCTTTTAAATGTTCAAGAGGAGTTTTTACAATATTTTACTGTTACGAACGTGTTGAATTTAATATGACAAGAGGTAACGTTAATCCTTCTTTTAAAGGACAATACCAGTGCAAAACGAACCGAGGGGTTAACAACAGATGTGTCCCCACTCTGTCTCTCTGGGACATGTTTTCATGCTAATCGAATGTGTTTGTAGCTTGAAAGAAGCTAGCGCGGACCGCTGATTAGCTTACAACGCTAGTATTCTGGGCACAGGGAAAGTAAAAACAAATCGCTATTTATACCACTAAAAAGGCTCAAAATATCACCAAACTTCAACGGTAGCATAATTAGACTTAGACTTCTCTTTACTGATGTTTTTGGGATGACTCCTGCAAGGAAATTAGATTTCCAGCAGCAGATTTCGTGGATAGACTTCCTGCTTCGATAGACACACATAAACTAGGAGGGCATGTCGTCCCAACATGGCGGCCGCTTCGACGTATCTTCCCAATGAACGGCAGCCGCCAATGTGGTATCTACGTATAAATATCTATGGTCAATACACATCCAGCAGACGCTGTAACTACTGTATCCTGACTGCTGGTCACCGCTGGCCCCATGTTAACTGTACTAACTGCATGGATGCATTAAGAGAACAAAGATGGTGTCCTGTTCAGTCCAGTGAACGTTGCTCACTAGGCACATCCTGCAAAAAACGTTTTTACGGGTTCCTCAAGCTTCCCCTTTTTGGGGGGCTCAGACCAACTTCCTCCTGACTCCCCCACACACATGAATGGGACACAAAACTTATTTACTGATATGGCTGTACAAGACTTCTGATTGAATGAAATTCTGATTATACAAAGACTTTAGTTGACATCTTTGTGATGTTCAGAAAAATATATTTATGGTTTTACTGCTTTTTCGAAAAAGCATTTTTGGGCCAGTGGCTGTCACATGAACTGCAGTTCCAACTGTGGCCACACAGCCAAAATTCCCCTGGAGCTTCACCAGAGCCGGTCTACGGAGAGCCTGTCCACTCCCTATTCAGCCCCATTGTACCAAATTTGGTTGCAGTTCCACCAGAGTTCCACTGGGGGTGATCACAGGCGAGTGCAAAATGAATGGGAGTCTATGGAGCTAGACGGCTAAATGAATGTGAGTCTATGGAGCTAGACGCTAAATGAATGGGACTCTATGGAGCTAGATGGCTAAATGAATGGGACTCTATGGAGCTAGAAGCTAAATGAATGGGACTCTATGGAGCTAGATGGCTAAATGAATGGGACTCTATGGAGCTAGAGGCTAAATGAATGGGACTCTATGGAGCTAGACGGCTGAATTTGTCTCTTTCGCCTGATTGTCGTTGAGAAATCTCAGATTTGATTGTAGTTTTTGCAAGTTCAACATGGATTATAGGTCAAAAGTTGAATGAACGAGTACTTACGTCCTTTTGATTTCTTACAGGTTGAGTCGTTGTTGCCCATACCAGACTTTAACTTTTCATCTAACCTAATGGCTCAAATTCTGATTATACAAAGACTTCAGCTGACATGTTTGTGATGTTGAGAAAAATATACAGTATTTATGGTTTTACTGCTTTTTCAAAAAAGCATTTTCAGGCCAGTGGCTGTCACAGGAACTGCAGTTCCAACTGTGGCCACTATGCCAAAATTTGCCTCACAGCCTAACATTTATCCTGGGGGTTTTTACCTTTTGTCTGAAAGTATTTCCTAGCTTTTTGCATTTAAAGCCATAATATGCAAGGTTTGTACCTTAATATAACAGCTTCAGAGTCATTTCGATGGTAAACGGACTCGTAGTAGAGTGAATCATCCCGATAGCAAAGCAGGGGGGGAAGCCACTTGCAAAACCAGAAAAGTAGGTTTGAGAGGATCACGACGTCACATACATCAACCACATATGAGAAGCAGCCTCTATGGAAGACACTAGCACGCATTTCAGACGTGAATCATGGCAGAGTTGATGAAGAAAGCGCGGTCAGAAGAGTCGAGGAAAAGAAAACGAGAAAGTGACCGCGTGAGGAACCGGACAAGAGTCCCACTCGCTCAGACTTTCACTCGTTGGCGAGAGCTAAAAAGCAGCAACGGTAACGTTAAATACAAGTACTCCACAGAGCCTCTAGGGGGCGCTGTTTGACAACAATGGAAACTGCATAGTATGCCTTTAAAACGCTATCAGTGGATGATAGATAATGAATCATGCTTGCAGCTGTTTAGTACCACTCGATGCTTACGTAATATTGAAAAACATGAAACTGAGCATTCAAGTCTTGCAGGGAAGTTCTGGTATTGTGACTATTGCTCACTTAGCGTAAGCCGTCTGCAGCTTTCCAAAACTAAACAGTAATCATCTCAAACTTGTACATTGGATCCACAATTTTGGGGATTTTTATTCTTCCTTTTTTTTTTTTTGCATCTCAGCAATTCTCCGTACTTGTTCTGTTTCTAAAGCTCTTTAAATAATGTCTTAAAATCAGTTGTAAAGTCTGAAAACATTGGAGAAAACCGATGTCCCACGGCCTCTGAAACGAACAACAGCTCACGGTGCCCTGTAGCCGGCTCCCAGTAACATTTTCTCGGCTAAATTTAACTGTAAACACGGCTTAAATTAACTTTTACCAGCCGGCAGTCGTCTAATTTTGTAGGATATCATACGAATTGTTGTGCATAGGTTTTCGTACTATCATACAAACCTGTTCAGAGAATGCGTTGCAGTGAACGTTGCAAACATTTACATGTGTATGAATAATTCATGGGAGACACGGTTACTCATACAGTATTGTAATTTTAGCATTTAGTCTACGTAAAGCATTCCTAACACATTCAGCACACGTTAAAGGTGCATTATGAGTTCCTGCATGGTTTCTAGGGCTGCCACCTCTTAGTCGATTAGTCGACTAATCGGTCGTTTTGGTCTTAGTCGACTAAGATTTCTTTAGTTGATGAGTCATTTTTTATGCTTATTCATGCTTAATTACTCATTTCCAAGAAACTTATGAGCACATTTCTGGTAAACACAAGATTTAAAGTGGTGCTTTTGCAGGATTAATTGTGGAGAAAGTCAGTTTTACAGATGGTTAATTAACTACATTTATATTGTGCTTTTCTAGTCTTAACCACCTCTCAAAGAGCACAGCTCTGTCGATTACATCAACTAATCGATTAATCCACAAAATCATATAAGTGTTAGTCGACTAAGAATTTCTTTAGTCGAGGACAGCCCTAATGGTTTCAGCGTGATTTCATTTTTATCTCAAATGGTAGCCATCTCTCCTTGATCCACTAGCTGCCTGGTCCCTGAACACACCGTGAAAAATCCCGGTCTTGGGAGACAACACAGGGGTCGCACACGTCAAACGAACACTAGAGGCACAGGCTGGGCACCAAAATACAACAAACCACGTTCCAGCCAGTCACAGACAAGATGGTTGGGGGAGGGGGTTAGTGCACATAATGGGGGGGGGGGGGACAGTGAGCAGAGTTGATTGAGTAGTGTGAGTTGTTGATTGGCTGGAGTGGTTTGTTGTATTTTGGTGCCTAGCCTGTGCCTCTAGTGTTTGTTTGACGTTTACGGTCAGTGTAACGCTTATCAGTTCAATTTTCTAAGCACAAACGGACATTTGGAAAAACAGAAAAATGGGTTAAAATATCCAGTTTTTCAGTTTTTCCAATTTTCTGGTTTTTATTCAGAGGATCAGAAATTGAGAAAATTACAAAATTGCGTCTGGGCTCCAATTATTCAATACTGTAATGGTATTCTCTCCCTCTACTTTGTGGAATATGCAGGTCATTAACTGCATATGGACCAAAAACTAAAAACTGAGAGACTTTGGGGTCAGAGGTGCAACTGATGGTTTCTAGTGTGGGGGGGGGGTTAGCTAGGAGGAACGAGGGAGAGAATACCATTACAGTATTGAATAATTGGAGCTCAGACGCAATTTTGTAATTTTCTAAATTTCTGATCCTCTGAATAAAAACAGAAAATTGGAAAAACAGTTTAAAGATCCAATTTTTTAATTTGTCAAGACGGAAAAAAATGAAAAATTGGATATTTGAACCCATTTTTCTGTTTTTCCAAATGTCCGTTTGTGCTTAGAAAATTGAACTGATCAGCGTTACACTGACCGTGTCCGACCCCTGCGTTGTCTCCTGAGACCGGGCTTTTTCACGGTGTGTTCAGGGACCAGGCAGCTAGCTAGGAGAGATGACTATCATTTGAGATCATGCTGAAACCATGCAGCAACTCATAGTGCACCTTTAAGTAGATTATCATTTTTGACCATATATCCCGACAGTTTTGCCACAATGTCCTGTAATGTCCTGTAAAACTGAAACAGCTTGCTGTAGGTGTTACTACGTAGCTGAAATATTCAGTTTGGCCTTATAGCGATCAGAGAATCCTGAAGAAGGAGCCTGTTGTGTATGTACTGTATGTATGTAAAGAATGTACATTAAGTCTATATGTATATGAATGTAGGAACAAAGCCAAGTATGCCTGTATGTTATTTAATGTGCTTACACATTACACGTGAAATATGACTTACAATTTCAAGACAATCAGTTTGATGTTATAAATGGCCATCGTCAGGATGGTTGTGATGCTGTCAGTCGCTCGTTATTCTGCTGAGTGAAACATTTAAAGGTAATATTTAGTTGAGGTATCATCTAATGTTTGGATTGTCACAAGACCAAAGCATTAATAAATTGTTATAAAAGAAGCCAATCAGTGAATGGGTGGTTACTGGGGGTTGCAAAGAAAATGTTGCCATATTAGAATAAGGACTAAATGAACATTTGGATGTTTTTGCAGTCGACAGTTACAAAAATACAGCCCCAGGATATTAATGTGGGTTATGAAATGGAGAGGACGTAGGGAACACCCCTATTGTCTTCAACCACGACACACTGAAATCTGTTTTGCAGGTAATTTCTTTTTTTTTTAAGATGAATTATTTATTGCTTTTTTAACTTTAAAAATACAGAACAAGGAAACAAAAATTGAACAGGAACAAAAACCCTCTCCCTCCCCCCCCCCCAACCTCTGCGGTCTCGAAGAAAACAGAACAAACAAATAAACAGGAAATCACATCTTGCCTAATCACCAGGGGTTAAATTGGAATTTGTTATGTGGCGGGGGGGGGGCTCTCCCTAGGGGGGTCCGTGGGTATCCCCCCCCGGGAAATGTTTTTGAAAAATAAACCACTAAAAGCACTTTCTGGAGAGTTTTGTGCAAAGAAATTGATAAATCGAGTCTTACATGATATGTGCAAAACTGCAAGTTTAAGAGCCTATACTTTGCATTATTGTAGTATCAACAGGTATTAGGGCATTTACCATTCAGAAAATGCTGAATACCCACATCTGAAATGTGGTGTCCCGAGCTGTCCCGTCACTGTTCCCGTGGTCAGAGTCAGAACCAGAGACGGTACGGACAACATCTATGTCCCGACAGGTGACGGTACGGACAACATCTATGTCCCGACAGGTGACGGTACGGACAACATCCATGTCCCAACAGGTAACGGTACGGACAACATCCGTGTCCCAACAGGTAACGGTACGGACAACATCTATGTCCCGACAGGTGACGGTACGGACAACATCTATGTCCCGACAGGTAACGGTACGGACAACATCTATGTCCCGACAGGTGACGGTACGGACAACATCTATGTCCCGACAGGTGACGGTACGGACAACATCTATGTCCCGACAGGTAACGTTACGGACAACATCTATGTCCCAACAGGTAACGGTACGGACAACATCTATGTCCCAACAGGTAACGGTACGGACAACATCTATGTCCCGACAGGTAACGGTACAGACAACATCTATGTCCCGACAGGTAACGGTACAGACAACATCTGTGTCCCAACAGGTGACGGTACGGACAACATCTATGTCCCAACAGGTGACGGTACGGACAACATCTGTGTCCCAACAGGTGACGGTACGGACAACATCTGTGTCCCAACAGGTGACGGTACAGACAACATCTATGTCCCAACAGGTAACGGTACGGACAACATCTGTGTCCCAACAGGTGACGGTACGGACAACATCTGTGTCCCAACAGGTAACGGTACAGACAACATCTGTGTCCCAACAGGTAACGGTACGGACAACATCTGTGTCCCAACAGGTAACGGTACAGACAACATCTATGTCCCAACAGGTAACGGTACGGACAACATCTGTGTCCCAACAGGTGACGGTACGGACAACATCTGTGTCCCAACAGGTGACGGTACGGACAACATCTATGTCCCAACAGGTAACGTTACGGACAACATCTGTGTCCCAACAGGTGACGGTACGGACAACATCTGTGTCCCAACAGGTGACGGTACGGACAACATCTATGTCCCAACAGGTAACGTTACGGACAACATCTATGTCCCAACAGGTAACGGTACGGACAACATCTATGTCCCGACAGGTAACGGTACAGACAACATCTATGTCCCAACAGGTAACGGTACGGACAACATCTATGTCCCGACAGGTAACGGTACAGACAACATCTGTGTCCCAACAGGTAACGGTACGGACAACATCTATGTCCCAACAGGTAACGTTACGGACAACATCTGTGTCCCAACAGGTGACGGTACGGACAACATCTGTGTCCCAACAGGTGACGGTACGGACAACATCTGTGTCCCAACAGGTGACGGTACGGACAACATCTATGTCCCAACAGGTGACGGTACGGACAACATCTGTGTCCCAACAGGTGACGGTACGGACAACATCTGTGTCCCAACAGGTGACGGTACGGACAACATCTATGTCCCAACAGGTAACGGTACGGACAACATCTATGTCCCAACAGGTAACGGTACGGACAACATCTATGTCCCGACAGGTAACGGTACAGACAACATCTATGTCCCAACAGGTAACGGTACGGACAACATCTGTGTCCCAACAGGTGACGGTACGGACAACATCTATGTCCCAACAGGTGACGGTACGGACAACATCTGTGTCCCAACAGGTGACGGTACGGACAACATCTATGTCCCAACAGGTAACGGTACGGACAACATCTATGTCCCAACAGGTAACGTTACGGACAACATCTGTGTCCCAACAGGTGACGGTACGGACAACATCTGTGTCCCAACAGGTGACGGTACGGACAACATCTATGTCCCAACAGGTGACGGTACGGACAACATCTGTGTCCCAACAGGTGACGGTACGGACAACATCTGTGTCCCAACAGGTGACGGTACGGACAACATCTATGTCCCAACAGGTGACGGTACGGACAACATCTATATCCCGACAGGTGACGGTACGTCAGCGCGGACAGCAGTGTGTCCGAGCTGCTGACAGATATAAACATGTTGGGAATTAATGTTTAGGCTTGCTACACGTAAATATCGTTGCATTTTATCAGCCGTGGAAAGTAACTATGCCGTACGTCAATACAACTGTATGGTACTTTTAATTGAGTATTTTCATTTTTTCCTACTTGCCTATTGTACGTTTTACTTCTCTATTTTTATAGCTTTAGTTAATTTGCATATGCATATTAATTATACAAAATATTATAAATAATCAATGATGTATTAACGTGGATAAAGAGGAGACTTTATTGATCCAGTGGTGAAATTCACAAGCTAGCTGCCAAGTCAAACTTCCGCTGTTATTTTGGTGAAAGTAACTCAAAAGTAATGCAAAAGTAGTGTAAAGCATTACAATTCAGAGACAGAAATATTGTAATATAACAATTACTCTGAAATGACAGTAACTAGTACTCTATAATGTATTACATTTTGGAAGTAGCCTGCCCAACACTGTTGGTGGAGAGCGTGACTAGAGTCTCTCAAAATCTGATGAAAATCTTTTAAACTGACCTTTGTTGATCTGAAATGAAGACAGATTCAGCAACTGCACGGCCTATTTCTCTCTTCAAATGTTTTCAGAAACACGTTTCAGTGAACTATTTTAGTCCAATATGAGATCGTATTCTGAACAAGCCGCCATGACAGTCTGGCTTTGAATTTCCGGAGAAACCAGACCCACGTGATGCGTTCGTCCAATCAGCTGCCGGTTTTCATTTTTTGGGCGACAATCCAGATCAGCGCCGCCTGCTGTTATGGAGACGTATTACGTCTCGTCTCTTCGGTGTTCTGAGGAACTTTTTGGACCAACTCGGGGAGACTGATCAGTCAGACTGGCTTTACTGCCGACGGTCGGCCGTCTGGTTGGTGTGTCAGAGCCTTTACATGTGTCAGCTTACGATCACTCATACCCTACCTGTGTAGTAATGACAACAAAGAGGACATGGACAATTGGAAAATTGCCATTACAGTTTCTAAGAACAAATATGAGTGTGTGGGAGTAGGTGGCTAAGTCCCTGATTTTGAAATATCCATCTCCAAAATCTAACCAGTTGTCTGTATGTACAGCAGAAATAGTGGCAGCCATTACATACAGCCCCAGCATACAGTCAACAACAACAACTGTCAGAGACGATTTACCTATTGAGCTTATCATAGTTTGCTAAGCCTTCATAGAGGTGGTATTAGATGGTCAGTTCTATTGGGTGAGAGCACACAAGAGGTTGAAAAGGAATGGCATTGCAAAAGGAAATGACAGTACCAGTTTCACTTGGAAAAGCAGTGATTAAGAAGAGAGGAATGGAGATGTGACAGAAAAGGTAGGAGGAAGACCAGAAAGGAAGGGGGTGGGGGTATCACAAAATACAAAAGTCACAACTATATAAGAACTATAAATAAATGAATGACGCAGGATTTAACAGCAGTTTGTTGTGTGGAGTTACAGAAAATGTGGATCATATATTGCACTGCACCATGCATGAAGCGGAAAGATAATGGTTACATGATAAAGTCACCACTGTTCTGCCTATAAGGTCTATATAAAAGAGACTTCAGATACAGTATTAGGGGACCACTAAGGTCTATATAAAGAGACTTCAGATACAGTATTAGGGGACCACTAAGGTCTATATAAAAGAGACTTCAGATACAGTATTAGGGGACCACTAAGGTCTATATAAAAGCATCCAAAGAGCACCATGTCATGGGACCTTTAATATATTACCATTGCACTGATCTGCCTTGCACTGTACTCAGGGCTTAATTTGAGCCGGAACACGCCGGAACATGTTCCGGCGTTGGATCCGGAACCTTTTTTATTGGATCTGGCACCTCCTGTGTCACTATGAAAAATTAGTCGCCTAAATGAAAAAAATAAACTACTGTTTGTGTAGTGTTCAATGTTGTTATCTGTCTTGTTAGTCTTGATTCCCCATTGGAGTTCCACAAAAGTCTTGTGTTTGCATTTTCAATGATGAAAGGTGAATTTTCAGGGTAAGACAGAGGGGGGAGAGGGACGGAGGGAGGGGAGACGGAGGGAGGAGAGGGACGGAGGGAGGGGAGACGGAGGGAGGGGAGGGACGGAGGGAGGAGAGGGACGGAGGGAGGGGAGACGGAGGGAGGAGAGGGACGGAGGGAGGGGAGACGGAGGGAGGGGAGACGGAGGGAGGAGAGGGACGGAGGGAGGGGAGACGGAGGGAGGAGAGGGACGGAGGGAGGGGAGACGGAGGGAGGGGAGACGGAGGGGTGAGAGGGACGGAGGGAGGGGAGACGGAGGGAGGAGAGGGACGGAGGGAGGGGAGACGGAGGGAGGAGAGGGACGGAGGGAGGGGAGACGGAGGGAGGGGAGACGGAGGGAGGAGAGGGACGGAGGGAGGGGAGACGGAGGGAGGAGAGGGACGGAGGGAGGGGAGACGGAGGGAGGGGAGACGGAGGGAGGAGAGGGACGGAGGGAGGGGAGACGGAGGGAGGAGAGGGACGGAGGGAGGGGAGACGGAGGGAGGGGAGACGGAGGGAGGAGAGGGACGGAGGGAGGGGAGACGGAGGGAGGAGAGGGACGGAGGGAGGGGAGACGGAGGGAGGAGAGGGACGGAGGGAGGGGAGACGGAGGGAGGAGAGGGACGGAGGGAGGGGATCGGCACTTCAACAGCGCGGCGCTGCACTTCAAGTGCAAAGTTTGCTTAACTTTTTCAAATACGCTGGCCAGTCGGATCCCAAACGAGCAAATGAGTACAGTCTGTACTCATATGTAAATCCTGAAATCTCAGTCTATTGACCGATATTGCACTATCCCTTCCCTCTCTTTTGTATATTTTTTGTAAAATTGTAAATTCTATTGTATTGTAGGTGCTGTAGGCTACTTTGAGAGCAAAGATTACCGAAGTCAAATTCCTTGTTTGTCTACGCAAACCTGGCCAATAAAGCTGATTCTGATAGTCAAGAAGTGCTAATTATGTGGCCGGGTTGGTCAGCGGGTAGAGCAGGCGCACATATACATATAGGCTTATGCCTCGACGCAGAGGTCCAGGGTTGGAGTCCGACCTGTGATGATTTCCTGCATGTCTTCCCCCTCTATTTCTCTCCCTTTTCTTACCTAACTGTCCTATCCATTAAAGGCGGAAAAGCCCCAAAAAATGATATTTAAAAAAGTGCTAATTATTTCCAGAAGATGGCAGTAAAGCAACATTTAGAATAACAACCAGCTGCAGTTACATCTTAGTGAAGAAGACCTCAGCTCCCAGGAAGAGCATGGCGCGGGTTATGTGTTGGTTCGACTCCCTTCGCTGCGGAACCAGGAGGTAACAGCGGTGTCACCGCGAGATCTAGCCGAGAAGCAGTGACGGCCTGACGGTTAGAAAGAGACGGTTAGTCGGACTCGGGTTGGTTGAGAATCCAAACAATGGACGACAACCCTGCTCGGAGGGAGGTAGCTCGTCCGAGGAGGAGGGCGTCTGCTGCTGCCGCGGAGGTTGGAGCTAACGTAAGCCTGCAAGATGGCGAGGGAATCGAGCTACATTCAGCCAGAGAAACTCAAGCTGGTCCCGACAGACTGAGTGCTGCTGGCGGGAGGACGGAGAGGAGGAACTCGGGACCGCAGGTGGTCCACCAGAGACACATGCCGATGGAGCCCCTCAAGTTCCACATCCCGAGGAAAACCAAGGAAAAGAGAGGTGGGCTTTTAGTCTTAGTATAGTCACAAAAAGTTGTGTGTTTTTTACTTAACGTTTTACTTATTATACTTTGACTAATTTCATGTGTTTTACAATCGTTGCCTTAAAGTTATCCATCCCTTTAAACGTCCGGTAGTAACGGAAAAGATCCATTATCGGACAGCGTCCAAAGTCCATTCAATTCCGACCTGTTCATGACGTGTTAGCGTCGTTGCAGGGCAAACGTTAACTACACATAACTTATACACCAACGTGTATGTCATGTACTTAACTGGGACTGTCATAAATATTCATTATAATGAACTAACGAAAGCCATACACGCTGTGTTGTGATGTGTTTGAGGTAGCGGCTAGGCTAACAAGGGTGCTAGCTAACGTTAGCCGTTAGCCACACAACGTTTATAACGTGCTTGTTGACGTCTCTTCTCAGTTACCAGCTAACGTTAATAACGTGCTTGTTATCGTCTCTTTTCAGTTACCAGCTAACGTTTATAACGTGCTTGTTGACGTCTCTTCTCAGTTACCAGCTAACGTTTATAACGTGCTTGTTATCGTCTCTTTTCAGTCACCAGCTAACGTTTATAACGTGCTTGTTGACGTCTCTTTTCAGTCACCAGCTAACGTTTATAACGTGCTTGTTATCGTCTCTTTTCAGTCACCAGCTAACGTTAATAACGTGCTTGTTGACGTCTCTTCTCAGTTACCAGCTAACGTTTATAACGTGCTTGTTGACGTCTCTTTTCAGTCACCAGCTAACGTTTATAACGTGCTTGTTGACGTCTCTTCTCAGTTACCAGCTAACATTAATAACATGCTTGTTGACGTCTCTTTTCAGTCACCAGCTAACGTTTATAACGTGCTTGTTGACGTCTCTTCTCAGTTACCAGCTAACATTAATAACATGCTTGTTGACGTCTCTTTTCAGTCACCAGCTAACGTTTATAACGTGCTTGTTGACGTCTCTTCTCAGTTACCAGCTAACATTAATAACATGCTTGTTGACGTCTCTTTTCAGTCACCAGCTAACATTAATAACGTGCTTGTTGACGTCTCTTTTCAGTCACCAGCTAACGTTAATAAAACAGCCAAAAACGGCACCGAAAGCGTCTGCAAAAGTGACAAAAACTTCAGAAAAAGTGACAAAAACTAGGCGGGCCAAAATTTATTGTGAACCTAAATTGATATGCGGGCCTTGAGTTTGACACGTGATCTAAAGCTTGATTTCAGCTTCATGTTGATGCTATCTTAGTGCACATCAAGCTAACTTAAGGTAACCACCTCCTTGATTTGTTTACATTTAGTGAGTTGGGCGGGTATATGTGCAGTTTAGTGTCCCAAATGATGAGGGTCTTATTTAAGACAGGTTGCCCAAACCCAAACACCTGTTTAACAGGTGGTTTAGCAGGTTCATAATTAAGGACTTTGTGGGGAAAATGGGGAATTTGGGACACTAAACTGCACTATACCAGTTGGGCGAGTGTGTGCCCTTTTCTGCTTTTTTGTTAATGGATATAAACTGTCATCAGGATGGCACTAAGATAAAGTAAAAACGTCCTAAATAAGGACATTTTTGTTGGTCTTCTTTTTGACCAGTTCAGGATCGATACATGGGCACATTTTAGTTTTACCTACTGTTTTTACTAACTGTTTATAAGGGCTCCAGCTACATATTATTTTCATGGTCAACTCATACCGATTATCAAAATAGTTGCCGATTAATAGGTTACTAATTGATTAATCTTTTCACCTCTAAAGCGATGATATTGATTTGTATCATTGGAATTGCAGGGTCCAGCATGTTTTGGAGTAGGCTACCCTCCCCTTTACAGGAATAATTTAACATTTTAGGAAATCTGCTTTCTGCCGGAGTGTTACATGAGGAGATTGTTATCACTCTCATGTCTGTATGGTAATTATGAAGCTGTAGTCAGGAGCCAGTTAGCTAAACTTAACACAAAGACTGGAAACTGTAAAACGCCCAGCCTGAAGGCCGTTTTACAGTCACAGCATCTGAGCTTGCGCGCACCAATGTGACGACAAAATGACGTAGATCTCGCTGGCGGGCCATGATTTTGAGTGTGCGACAAAGCGAAAACGGGAAGCATGGACGAGCTCGAGGGTAACGTGATGCCAGGACTCTCAGAGTGACTGCAAGTCTCTCTGGTAAACTTACTGGTTAAGATGAGATCTTTTATGGTGAATGAAAGGCTTGATCCACCAAGTAGCTCATCCAATCAAATCCAAGCATTGATGTCAACGCTGCTGCCAGGTCTGCCGTAGAAACAGCAAAGTCGGTAGCCTTTCCTCATTAGCGCCACCTCTGTTCAGAAGGAGACTGCAGCTAGTGTCACGACCACCACGCCAGTATAAACATTGACGGCGCTCCAATGACGTCACACTGGCGCCCAACAGGTCGGCTGCACCTTCCCCATCTTATATTCAGTCAAACAAGATAACAACAATACAGTTTATCTTCTGCATTAGCTGTGTTAGACTTCATTTCAGCATGTTCCGTTATCACATCATCATATTTGTTGTTGTCAGCTAACTTTCACCCAGCTATCATTATCATAACCCTTTTTAATGAGATTTTCACTGAACAAACAAGAAACTGTAATCAGTGTTAGTATACGGTATTCGGTCCCTTAAAAGGCAAACTAAACTGGCATGTTTTTCTTGGGACTTCTGTTGCTTTCTCTCTGTATGTAAAAGCTTTGATATTTGTTATTTATTACTCTTTTTCATCCAGCTTTGGGTGGAAACACATGATGTGACTTTGCATGTTGGCTTAATTGCAGAAATATTTTTACCATTGCGTGATACCGCTTGCATGCAGAATTATAGGAATTATTTTGGAGTGGCCATTACATTTTTCTGTATCACGGCTGTATTTTGAGGAGGCACACTTATATGTGCTAGCCTGGGTCTGCCATATTGTAAACACTATATACTGTATGTAGTATGTTGCCCTATGTGTGACAAAAAACTGAAACAAATCACTGGTCCTGAATAAAGAGGCTGTACTTAACATTCAGAACATTAATAGCAACAAACAAGTATTTCATAAGTCCTGAGCAGAGAATGAAGTCACTCTCTGTGTGTGTTGTAAATCAAGCTTTTCTGTTGTTTTTTTTTGTTTTGATAGCCGGTCCGACTGCGCATGCATGTTGGTGCTTGTCAGCGTGAAAAAACATATTACATACAATATTCACGTATTGGGGAATGGTCTGTGAGAGTTATATTATATACAATATTCACGTATGGGGAATGGTCTGTGAGAGTTATATTATATACAATATTCACGTATGGTCTGTGAGAGTTATATTATATACAATATTCACGTATGGTCTGTGAGAGTTATATTATATACAATATTCACGTATTGGAGAATGGTCTGTGAGAGTTATATTATATACAATATTCACGTATTGGGGAATGGTCTGTGAGAGTTATATTATATACAATATTCACATATTGGAGAATGGTCTGTGAGAGCCGTGTGGAGGCAATCCCAGCCCACTGTGTTTTTTCTCAGTATTTTGAGTACACACCCTTTAGCGTGGAACCAGCTCTTGAGGCCTAGTGTTGTTCCAGTGGCTTTGAAAAAGCCCTTAATTTATATACTTTTGTTATGCTTTTTTTTTTAGGCTGCTCGATTTATGGAAAAATATATAATGGCAATTATGTTGGTCAATATTGAAATCACGATTAAATAAAGCTGCAGACACACCAACCAGACGGCCGACCGTCGGCAGTAAAGCCAGTGTGACTGATCAGTCTCCCCGAGTTGGTCCAAAAAGTTCCTCAGAACACCGAAGAGACCAGACGTAATACGTCTCCATGACAGCAGGCGGTGCTAATCTGGATTGTCGCCCAAAAATGAAAATCGGCAGCTGATTGGATGAACGCGTCACGTGGGTCTGGCTGCTCCGGAAATTCACAGCCAGACTGTCATGGCGGCTCGTTCAGAATACGATCTCATATTGGACTAAAATAGTTCACCGAAACGTGTTTCTGAAAACATTTGAAGAGAGAAATAGGCCGTGCAGTTGCTGAATCTGTCTTCATTTCAGATCAACAAAGGTCAGTTTAAAAGATTTTCATCAGATTTTGAGAGACTCTAGTCACGCTCATCCCGCTCCCCGTTTCCTGGTTAGTAGGTAGGTAGGTAGGTCAAGGTAATTTTATTTCATACCCGCAGGTAAAATTGTTTTGCAGATAAAATGAATAATTCGGTCATCCACATAAAAGACATAAAAACATACAACTAATACAATACAAATTTACAAGTAAACAAATAGACATCATGACAGACTGCGCCATAACACATACATATCCTCTATCCATATTAACTGTCAAGTACTAAAACTTCTCTCTTATTATTTAGGAATTCAATTGCAGCTGGAACAAAAGTATTCTTACAGCGTCTTGTTTTCCATCTCAAAGCCGCATACCGGCGACCAGACGGAAGTAACTTCAAATCATTCCTTAAGGGATGCGACCGATCACTCAAGACAGCACTTGCTTTCCGGTACAGCTGATTTGTGTAAATATTTCCTAAGTTCCTTTGATTTAATCCTATTATCTTACTTGCCCATCTTACAATTTGGTTGAAGGAGTTTCTGTTCTTCACTGACAGACTTCCATACCACACCACTATGGAAAATGACATAAAAGATTCAATAAAAGCGAGATAAAACAAAGTCAACATACGTCTGTCAGTGTGAAATTTGGCAAGTTTCCTAAGGCAACTCAAACGTTGATGACCCTTTTTACAGACCATATCACAATTCAACTCAAATGACAGTTTTGAATCTATCACTGTACCAAGATATTTATAACTCTCCACCTGATCCACGGCCTGTCCTTTAATAATCGTGGTGACGTGATCAACAGCGCGTGTTCTAAAATCAATTATCATATCTTTGGTTTTGGTAGTGTTTAACTTTAGATAGGAATCATCGCACCAGGTCACAAAGTCCTCCACAACTGGACCACGGCCAGACTCATCCCCTTGTAGCAGACTCACTATCACTGTATCATCAGCAAACTTAATTAGCTCTCCACCAATCAGATGGCTCATTGAGTCCGACTGCCGGCAGTGCCCGCCCCGCTGATTATACAAAATGAAGGCCGACGGCCCCTCGGACTGACGACGGCACGGAACACACCGAACAGACTCGAGTCACCGACCTCGCCAGACTGTCAGACGGCCGATTATTGGGTTGGTGTGTCAGCGCCTTAACACGATTACTCACTGACGCGTTATTATGGAAGCCACGCAACTTCTAGGCAAGACCCGCCCTTCAAGCTTTCACACACTATTGGCCAGGTGACCATGCTTACGCAAGGTAACGTAACCCCATTTGTTCAGGTCCTATCCCCTGACCAATCAGCTATCCTAACTTTAACCACTCGAGGTCAGTGCCTAACCCCAACCAATCGAGCTGCTTCGCAGGGCGGGAATTGCCTAGAAGTTGCGTGGGTTCCGTAATAACGCCTCATTGACTGATGTTTAGGGCTGCACAATTAATCGCAATTTTATCAAAATCGCAACATGGACTAGTGCAATATCCAAATCGCAGGGGAGCACAATATTTGTTAAAGGCAAAATCTGTGTCAAACCATTCTGAATGAAGTATTGTGGAGCTGCAGAGAGGTCCCGGCCTACAATTTATATCCTACAGACTACAGAATAATGAGACAAAAACGATCATTCCCTCTAATATCGTGAATCATATCACAATCGCATTATCAGTCAAAATAATCACAATTACATATTTCCCTCATATCGTGCAGCCCAAATGTTCACACAGCGTCTATTCTGCGCTGAGCGCTGCACGTTTTGGAGTTTATTTCTGGTTGCAGAGAGTTGATAATCACAGTGGAGGATGTGGACAAAATACCACAAAGACCATCACATCTGATATGAACTGACGGTACGTGCTGATCAACAACGTAGGAATAATAATAATAATAATGCGTCATTGACTGATGTTGCATTTATTTAACTTAAAAAAACAGTTTAAACAAATCAACAGTGAAAACACCTTGAACTGTGAAATATCCCTTTAATAATTTTGCTGTTGAACTTTTGTTGAATTCCCCTTCAAGACACAATGAGAGTTTACTTGCAAAATGTAATTTGCAAAATAATGTTTGTCTCGATTACATTGTTTTTGTGATTGTTAGGAGCCGAAATCGCGGTCAAAATTAGATTAATTGCACAGCACAGCCCTACTATTGTTAAATTTCTGTCATGATTGGATGTGTTTGCACATCAACAGCTGCCTCTCTCAGGTGTTTGGCGCTCCAGCTCAACCCCCTCCTCCACACTGAGGGTGCAGGAGGGGGTCTCCTGAGAATTTGGCACAAAAAAGGCTGCAACGGTCCTGTTATAATTGAGGCGGGCTAACTATTGTTGTGGGCTCCCCAGATGCTCAAACCATCTGGGTGGGTGAGGCTCACCTGAAAGGTGCTGAAAGCTGCATAATCAAAGTGTCCTTGAATTTTTTTTTAAAAGCACTAAATGAATAAAATGTATTATTATTATTTTTCAAAGGATTGGCAGTATTAGGAGTCCTAAGTTTAGCTGGGGAATTTTGGAAACATTCCAATTTTGGTTTAATTTTGCTTGCACAATTTTGATTTACTATGTTTAGTGGGCTATACAATTAACATACATAGGTTAATTAAGAATCTCCTGCATTTTCAAGCTTTTGGTCTAAACGTCATACCCAAATTAAAATTGGTACAGCTCCCATATACTTTGACACTCAGGGATGTGCCTGGTACCACTGGAAAGAAAACACTCTCAAGTTTTTGTTCCAAGTGTCAGAGTGATTCTAGGCCTTACTGACTCAGAGTTACAGAGGCTAGAATGGAGGGTTTCTATTTCCGTCCAAGTCATACATCTGTAAAATGATTAAAATCCACTGCTGTGAACACATATTCCAGGTGACAGACAATCCAGGACATTAGCCACATGTCTCAGCTTACTACAGAAAAAATCCAGAAGCCAAAAGACTCAAAAATTGATTTTATATGAATTTTTTTCTACATATATGTCTGTGCGTTTTTCTGATTTTTATTTGAAAAGTGCAAAGAAAAAAGCCAATAAAGTACAAAATAAAACACTTCTCAAATACACAAACATCCACATCAATCATACACATACTTGAAATAACTATATACATAAATATATAGAAATAAGTCATTATGAACTGCACAGGGTGTGAAATGCTTATATGAGGCCCTGTTTTTGCTTTGACACAGCTCCAGCCATTACAGGGTTAGAATTTCACCGGCAAATTTGGTATCGATCGACTTGTCTGCTCATTGGCTACAAATGTAGGCGGGTCTGAGGGCATTTAAATCTAACTGGTCCGAGCAAATGTCGATCATTTCCGCGTGGTCCCAAACGCGTCAGAGGAGACTTCAGCTTTATTATTGGTGTATCACAGCCAAACCTGCACCGATTGGCTTATATCAGGTATCGATGGAAAGCTTAGAACTCAGGGAATAGAATGACGCCCACATCAAGTTGCTAGGACCCTCGGGAGAGAAGCGAGCAGCGTTAGAAGTGCGGAAATGAAAAACAGTTCAGCGATTTTCCGTTGTGATTCGGCCAGAAACGTCAACACTGTGAGGCAAACAGCTCGTTTTGGATATAATGGCTTGGATATTCCATTTCCTTGGACTCTTGGGGATTTAAGAAAAAAAAGTTTTGGGCAAAAAATCCACGCAGTGGCCAAAGGGACAGGGAAACAGGTAAGGATGCAAAACACACGGGCTGCGCTGTTTACGCTGTATTGTTTTATTTATTATAACTTTGTAGCAGTTGTGTAACTGCTGTAAATCATCTTATGCTTTGTGTGTGGGCTTAATGGAATCCTGAGACGCTAAGCTTTAAATTGGTGTGTCGCATGGCTGTATATTTTGAAGATTTAATGCTTTAAAGTTATAAAAACGTTTATAAATGGAGATTACAGCGACACCACTGCCACAATCTGTACCGTAGACGGTACAGTGACGCCTTATGTGGTTAATAATAGCAATGGGTTATGTATATTATACTGTCCAACCAGTAGAACATGTCCTTATTCATGTTGGACCAGTCCAATATGACCATCAGTTGAAATAATCCTTGTGTTGTAAGAAAACTTGTTTAATTTATGAATCTATTTTGATGCGTTTTCCTGTAACTTTTGTAATTTTACATGCATTTTAAAAATATTGAAATTAATATCGATATTGCAATATTCACAATCAATATTGCAATATCACATTTTGTCAATATGGTAGTGGCTCTGGAATCAGCTTCTTAGTTGCTAGGGGATAGAACATGCTGTAGGTTAGCCAGCGAATCACTAGCCTGGTTCCGCCCTTCTACGTACTTCCTCTCAATTTTCATTTCCCTTCAGTGCTCCGTCTGGGTTTGTGGTATATTCTTGGATTTTCTCCGACCAAATATTTGGGGGTCCAATCAGTGAACAGAGGGAGTGGCTGAGAACGATGACGTTGAGGTCGTGCGCTAGTTTGAGTTGTACTTTCTAGGGGTGGCACGGTTCACAAAACCCACGGTTCGGTTCGTATCACGGTTTTAGGGTCACAGTTTTCGGTTCTGTACGGTTCTTGTTATTTTTTCTTTTAATCTTTAACACTCCAGAAATATACATCAGCATATGATATATAGCTAAAATTAGCATATGATCTATAGCTAAAATTAGCATATTGAATGCATGTTGCACAATACATGCACACAGTGGCAGTTCTATCTATTGTTTGATTTCCGCTGTCATCATAGGTAACATGAAATCCAAAATGTTCCCACACACCAGACTATATACAACGCTGGCACATCCTCCAGCTCGGGGCAGCCTTCCTTATCTCTCCCACTTACCATTTCTACACATGACGTGACCTGCAGCACGCCACACGCCGAAATTCGGGAGCAGCAAGAACCACGTGACGCGTTCGTCCAGTCAGCTGCCATGGGTTGCTTTCGTCACGCTCCTCCTCCTCGTCGTTTCCAGTAAGCGTTTTAACATAGGTGTATAAAGTGGGTACTACGGCAGTAAGAGGTTAGTGCACGTTAACAGTGTACTGACGAACCGTGAGACGCACACACGCTCCGAACCGAGACAAGCCAACCGAGCGGTTCGGATGTTTTTGCAGAGTGGCTCTGGGCAGATCCAATAGTTTTAAACTTCAACAGTGTACCCGCCGGCTTCAAGGAAGTTAACACTTGTCAATGGAGAGAGGCCAGACTCTCTGGACCAATGAAATGGACCAGAGTCTGATAGGACCAGGCTAATGGACCAGAGTCTGGTAGGACCAGGCTAATGGACCAGAGTCTGGTAGGACCAGGCTAATGTACCAGAGTCTGGTAGGACCAGGCTAATGTACCAGAGTCTGGTAGGACCAGGCTAATGGACCAGAGTCTGGTAGGACCAGGCTAATGGACCAGAGTCTGGTAGGACCAGGCTAGTGTACCAGAGTCTGGTAGGACCAGGCTAATGGACCAGAGTCTGGTAGGACCAGGCTAGTGTACCAGAGTCTGGTAGGACCAGGCTAGTGTACCAGAGTCTGGTAGGACCAGGCTAATGGACCAGAGTCTGGTAGGACCAGGCTAATGGACCAGAGTCTGGTAGGACCAGGCTAATGGACCAGAGTCTGGTAGGACCAGGCTAGTGTACCAGAGTCTGGTAGGACCAGGCTAATGGACCAGAGTCTGGTAGGACCAGGCTAGTGGACCAGAGTCTGGTAGGACCAGGCTAGTGAATCACTGCTGCTGATACTGTTTGTGTCCTGCTGTCTTTCTTTCAGCTCTGTTCCAGCATGTCTCCACTGAGTCCAGAGAGTATGAAGACATGATGACCATCCTGACTTCCAGCTACATCGACACCAGCTCTGCTGGCTGCTTCACCTACTGCAAACCTCGGCTCGTCCACAGTGAGCTGCTGGAGAAAGAGGTGAGAGACGGACGGTGGAGGAGCATTACCATGTCAATATGTCCTTAGGTGATGAGACCGTGGTGAAGGACAGTATTAATTAGGTGATGGAGACCAGAAAGTCTCCTATATGGTTCCAGGTCTTTGATTATGTTGCTGCCTTGATCTGTTCCCCTCACTATTCAGCTGAGGGAGCTATGGGTCGAGGGATTTACGTTTCTTCATTCAGATCATTTGCGATCCGTTCTGAATAAACTAACAGCAGTTTCCATGCTTCGTCCTTGTTGCGTTATTCATTAAGATAATTATAAACAGATTTCTGTAGTTCCAACAACTCTGAGTTGTAGTTGAGAACGTCAGTTATAACGGCCCACGTATTAAAAAATTGTCATTTTTTAATCAAGCTCGGGCTCATAATTACAGTTAATGTGTCAGGCCGGGCTCGGACACAACGTGCACGGGTAGGGTCAGGCTTGATTTTTTTTGGGCTCGATTTAAGCTCTACCTAGAAGTGAAATGCGCAATGTGTACAAGAGTTTGTGTTTGATTTTATGTCAAAGAATTTGGAAGCCAATTATAGAGAAATGTAGCCTGACCAGCCAGCCCCACATCCAGATGTTGGGTCTGGGTCTGGGAACTCCCCATTGGCTGGGCTCAATCCGAGGGGCGGGATAAACGGTTGTCTTTCAAATTCCCTCTGCACCAATAGGATAGCTCTCCAACCAATCAGAGCAGAGCTAGCTGATAGATTAAACTTTAAACTCTGAACACATCTTCCTTTTTTAAGAATGACTTCAGAGCCGTTCTTTGTTCTTTTCTCAAAGAAAAGCTGAACTCCAAGTCTTCCAGAGTCGCGGCCAAAGCCGACTCCAAAGACCGCTGTTCACCAGCAGCAGCAGCCATAAGCCCCGCCCACCCACTCTATACACGATGTGATTGGCCTGACCAGAGTTTGGTTTTTCCAGCTCGCAAGCCAACAGAGAGTTGCTAGACGACCCTGGCTGCAGTGCTGCTCAGGTGGTCTAGATTTCTAGGCTAATAGAAGTGGTGATGAGATTTGTCCAAAGAAATCAAGAAAAGACCATTCAGACAAATTGGGATACGCTGTAAATGTTTACGATGGAGCCATGTTTGTTATGACCAGCTGAGCTTCTTATTTGTTCATGAATTGATTGATTGTGTGTGTGTGTGTGTGTGTGTGTGTGTGTGTATTTGTGTGTTTCAGTTTGTGGAGAAGAGGAAGGAGATGAAGGCAGATGGGAGGACAGACAAGGAGCTCGAGGAGAGCTACGGTTTCCTGTTGGCTGATTCTGTCAAGGTAAGCGGAAAGGAATTGGTCTAAGGCTACATCTATACTACTACTTTAATTTTTAAGCAGTGTTTTGAGACAAAAAAGATCTCCTTCCACACATGAGTTTTAACCAAGGGGGTAAGGGAGCATCCACAACGCGTAGCTCCTATGGCGCCATTCTGATGCTACCAAGCCATCACCCCCCGTTAGCATCCCATTGACTGCCATTCATTCTGACGTCACTTTGACAGAGAATAACTTTACATCTGAAGAGTTTAAAGACTCTATTTGTCCATTGTTTATTTCTAAAGAAACACGACAATGTATAAAAGGCTCCATTACCTTGTACCTCACGTTATGGCTCCGTAGCAGACGTTTTTATAAAAATAGGCTAACGATTGGGTCATAACCACGAGACTTACTGTCTCATAGTAGAGGAATTACCGTATAGTACAGGAGAAGCTCTCAGGCAGTTTGGACTTCCATTAGCTGTTTAAGTTTAATTACTAATGTTAACTATCATTTGTTAGTGATCAATAATTAGCCTGTGTCTATGTTATCTCCTTACATATACCTACGCTCTCCGTCTCTGCTAGATTGGGAATGATTGAGATTTCTCTTGGCACAGCTACCAGAAGACTTCCAACTTTCAGACAGGTTGCTCACGTCACATCTACGTCTTCAAGCTCAGTTGGAGGCTGCTCAGTAACGCCGGGAAAGAGACTTCACTGGTCTCCGTCGTAGTCTACGGCGTCGCTTTGTCCACTCTATTACTGTCTATGGTTTTCGCTCTAGTACAAAGCTACCCTAGTTTTCAAACTAAAACAGGAGCAGCTGTTTTTCTAAATTTCTTTTAGTGTTTAAGTTTTAGTGGCTCGACACGCTGGAGTTATGTGGACGCGAGGCATTAACGTAGCAAAAGATATTCATTTTTAAACCAAAGAGTAGTAGTGTAAATGTAGCTTTAGTTACATGAGCACAATACAGGCAGTAACTGTGTAGTACTTTTGATTTTTTGTTTAGTTTGGCATTTATCCTGTGCCATAAGTATTTTGTACCAGTCAAACTACTGAAGGACTTTCCTGGATCAATACCCTATTAAGATGTAAAGAAACCAAACTGCAGAAAGTTTATGTCCATTTCTGTATTTAAATCTAAGCTAAAGACACATTTTTACTCTGGTCTTTTTAACACACTATGGACCTTTTTCACAGCAGACATTTCAACCCAGTCTCACGGCAGTTTGTGAAATGGTCACGTTATTTAATCTATTAATTCGTGTTCACGGGGACATTTTTCTCGTTTTTTTTTGTGGTGGCCAGCAGGAAAATGTAAACTAATGTATTTCAATGGGAAGCATATGTCGTGATCACAGCACGACTACGGTAGGGAGTAGTATGAAAAGCCGAAAATCCACTTAAGGAGGTTGGTCGGGGTGGTGGATGGTTCCAACAACACAGGACTTTCACCCAGGAGAGCGAGCATCGTGGCCCGCGTGTGGCGTCTTGTTTCCCCGTTGTTTCCCTAATCACAACCGTCCCGTTATTGTGGCGCGTCCCCCGCGCCCATCTCCTGCCGTGTGAGGCGTCCTTTCCCCGTTGTTCTTTTCCTAAACCCACCCTCCACCGTCCCGTTGTCGTTGTACACGAATCAATAGATTAAAAATAACGTGACAATTACACAAACTGCCGTGAGACCACGTTGGACATGTTGACTTGTCATAGTAGGAAAAGCACAGCTGAGATTGATCACCTTAACGATGGCTCAGTTCCATCAAGTGTCCCAGTGAGCTATTTCAGTGAGTCAGCATGCACAACACCAGGACCTCTCCTAAGTGGAATGCAGCCATCATTAATGGTTAGAAAACACCTGAGCTGTTCCTACTATGACATGTCAACATGTCTGCCCTGAAAAAGGTCTATTCTAATCGCTCTTTCTGTCATGTCATTCATTCATTTCATTTCATTTATTATACAGGAAAATTTAAAAGCAACAATTAAGTTACAATAAACGGACTCAGTTTAAAATAGAGGTGATGAAATTAATCAAATAATCGATGCATGGGATCGTGGACGTGGACGATGCTGCATCGATAATCGGCCGGGCCATAATCGATTATTTCTGTTTATAATTTAATGTAGGCCTGACAACCTTTCTGTTGACATATTCTGGTATGTTTTGCACATTCAGGAAGTGCCGTGTGCTCAGTGCTGTAGTTTTAATATCCAGTTTATTTAGTATCAGAGCTCTGCAGAATGTTTGGTTGTTGAAGCTTGAAAAGCTATGAATTAAATATCCTACATGGCTTTAATAATAAAAATGTATTTGATGCATCGAGATATCGAATCAAATTGATTCGCTGACACAATAATCGTAATGGAATCGGGAGATCAGTGAAGATTCACACCTCTAGTTTAAAAACTGGTTTACAGCAGGTTCCTGTTCTGCAGCAACATAGAACAATGAACTCATTTTCGGCACATTTATACATTTATACAGGACATTATTACTGACTAGACAGATACAAACAGATAAAACGTTAAATACGGAAAAACAAGACTAAAAACTAGATAGATAGATAGATAGATAGATAGATAGATAGATAGATTTTTTTATTGATCCCAAAAAATGGGAAATGAAATTGTTGCAGCAGCAGCAAAATTTCAGACACACAGCACACGTACAGAGTAAAAATTAAATAATAGGAAAAAAAAAATATACATGAAATAATAATAGAATAATACACTAGCAATATTTAAAAATATATACAATTTATTTAACTACATGAACAATCAGTGTGTGCAAGTATGACTATCAAGAAGAAACCGTTTATATGACTTTTTGAAATATATGATGGATGATAATGTCCGAATGTGATGGGGATTGTCAGTCCAAATTTTGGTGTAAATATAGAAAAAGGATTTCTGATTCTACGTGTATAATTATATATTTCTAAATTGCTGCTTGTTGTTGTTGGGATGATTTTCTGTACGTGTGTTTTGTTTCTCCTTTTTATTTTAACATTTCAATGTTTTTATACAGCACTTGGGGCCCTATGAAATCCGTTTGATTTTCTTTTTCAAATTCCGTGTTTTCTGATTTATTTTAGCCCTTTCGGATTTTTCGGATTTGCTTGATTTCTTTTCAATCAATCAATCAAACTTTATTTATATAGCACTTTACAGCAACCAGCAGGTATCCAAAGTGCTTAACATCAGAAACCAAGAATAAAAACACATATCATACAATATAAAGAATGAACATAGAAAACTGTAAAATCAGAAATAGTAAGGCCGGTTACACACTGGATGCGTCGCGCGAGCGTGTCAGCTGCGTGGCGTGTCCGTTTATATTTCGGCTCCCATGGTAACAGGTCAGAGCTTACACACTGCCTGCGTGAGACGCGTGTCTGCTAGAAATAGAACCGACGCCTATTTTTCACGCTACACGCGAGCGTGTTGGAAGCGTTTCCAGGCAACATAGAATAGGAAAATATGTTTATATGTCATTTAGACACGAATGCATATTAATAAATGACATCTTGATGTTTGAAAGTCTCGAGGTTTTGACATCAATGTAGATATAAATGTAATAAAAAATTTCAGAGAAAAGATTTTCAAACATTGCACCTGTCATACAGAACGAAATATTCTGTAACATATTTTGCAGTCAGTACTGCCGACGTTGTCTGGCTTTAATCAGATCAGTAGCTATATATTAATGTTTAACAACTCTCTCCCCACACGTGAAACAAGCCGATATATAAAGGGGAGGATAGGCTACAATAACAACGTAGTGTGTGTTCTGAGTGACGGTCCAACATCAGAGAGGCTCTATAGGCTCTCTACAGCTACACTAAGTTGTTATAAACAGACAGCCCACTTACCCATTTGTCAGAGTTTGAATGTGTCGGCGCTACGTCCCGAGATCAGCCCTCCCTGTACCTAGCAGCAGCAGCAGCAGCAGCAGCAGCAGCAGCAGCAGCAGCAGCAGCGCCGCGTCAGACACGCTTCTGGTGTGTAGGACACAGAAACATCCACGCAGCCGCCACGCTTCTGAGACGCAACAGAAACGCCACGCTCGCGAGACGCATCCAGTGTGTAACCGGCCTTACAAAGAAACAGAAGAATGAAATTGTCACACCACTGCTACGTATTAAAAGCCAGACTAAACAGATACAGTTTAAGTTTGGACCTAAAAAGAGCTCCATCTGTAATAGTGTGAATATCAGAGGGTAACTTGTTCAGCTTTTTTATTTAAACTGTTAATATATTCAGCAAAGCACATTCAAAATGAGCTAAATAAAAGCTCTGGATGCTCCCCTATAACGACGTTGAGGACACTGAGATCTCGGTTGTCAGAGATCTCTCGCAGAACTTCCTGCGTGTGCTGGTCAAAGACCGGCGGCAGGCAGGTCTGCCTCTCTGCTTGCAGCGTTTAACAACAAACGGACGCATCCTCTTCATGTTCTCTAGCGGTACGTCAGCTTCAGCACACGCTGCAACATCTCCCCCAAACTCTCGCCTTGCATCTGTTGATTTAGTCGTTGCCTCCATGGTAACCTGGAGGGATTTCCCGCTGGAGATTTAGCTTTATTCTTGAGATGAACTTTTGATTTCAAATGGTTGTCGGGAGGCGCCACTCGCTTCGACATTCGCTTCCCTCGCAACAAACTCAACGTGAACGTGATGACGTATGGTTACTAGGCGACAGGCTGTGCCATTTAGCCACGGTTCAGGTACAGACCTGTCTCCGCTTGTTGTTTTAAACTGAAAAATGAGAAGGAAGTAAAAAAAAAAATCGTTTATTTAATATGTCAACAAAATATATGTAAATTCCGTGCAAAATCATAGGGCCCTAAGCACCGTGGTGCTTCTTTGTACAGCACTTTGGTCAGCTTAAGCTGTGTTTAAATGTGCTCTAGAAATAAACTTTACTTACGTACTTAAAGGGGGACATTGCCTTCTGCTTTGGATGCGTGGAGTAAAAGGCAACATCACAGATTGTTGTCATGGCCTGAGGACTGAATGACTGGTTTTCTCTACAACAAGACCTTAAGATTGATATTTTACCCAGTTTATAATCCCCTTTTGTCATTTTTCTGAATGATTTGTCTGTTGTAGCTGCCCTGTCTCTGTGAGAAGGGGCTGCTTGTGGGTCAGAGCTGGATCACACTGCTGGGACACCCCAGTAAAGGTAGGAGTGAACAGATACAAGCAGATACATTTTTTTAACCTTTCTATCCATGCTTATTGTTCATTTTGAGCTTTTTTTCCCCCCTGCATGCTGAAAGGAGGCTAGAGCTGCAACGAATAGTAAACTAATCGAACAAAATACAGTTTTCTCAGTTTTATATCATATTAAACTCTCCTTTTTGCACTCATGCAGTCCGGGAAAATATACAGAAATATCAAATCAAGGACTACTCGGCTGTTTAACAGCAATCAGACGATGTGAACTGCAAATAAGAGACTGTTCCTCTAAAATATTTTAAACTACAAATGTTATTCTATTATAGCATAATCTTAGTTTATTTAATTTGTGCTTATTTAGATTACATTAGATTAGATTCAACTTTATTGTCATTGTGCAGAGTACAAGTATGAAGACAGCGAAATGCAGTTTACGTCCAACCAGAAGTGCAAAAAAGCAGAAAAGTGCAACGTGATATACAAGTATAGACAGGTGGAGCATAGACAGGACAAGAAATATATTGTAGTGTTATAAGAGCAGAATAAATCTGGCTATGTAATATGAACAATGTATGAACAACATGTACAGATATGTGCAATGTAGTAGCAGTGACATTATACTAGTAGTAAGAATAATATAGATATATACGGTGTATTAGCAGAATATATTCTAAGAAAAACAGAATAAATAAGGATATTCTGTATAAACCATATAGACAGATATGTACAGTTTGTACAGCTATGTGCAGTGTGGTAACATTAGAGTAGTGAGAATAAGTGTATGTACATAATTAGTGCTTATTTTAGTGTAATCTTAGTTTATTTATTAAGTGCTTACACTTTACTATTTATACTTCTCGATTGACTAGTGGAACACAATTTAATTTTTATGTGGTGCATAAAAATGACAAATAAAGGAATCTTGAAACTGAATAGCTTTGAATTTGGGACAAAACAAGATATTTTAAGACATCACCTTGGACTGAGAAAACTGGGATGGACATTTTTCACTATTTTCTGACATTTTATCGACTAAACGATTAATCGACGGAGAAGGAGAGGTCACAAAGTGCAGTGTGTGTGATGTCACATGCAGCACTAAAACCCACCTAGTTTGTTGAATGTGATTAAAGGTGCCCTGCCACACGTATTTCATCACTTTGTGGTAATGTCTGAAGTTCTACCATGGACTGTGTACCTTGGTTTCCTTGTTTGAAGCCATTCTAGCGTGGTATAGAAAGCCTGCAGGAAGACTCGGCTCCATTTGTGCCAGTTCTCATTAATATTCAACGAGCTAAGATGCTTGACTCTGATTGGCTAACAGCTAGCCAATGAGAGCCTGGCTGTCAGCATCCTTTACCCAGCGCTGGGTTAACTGGGCGAGCTCATGAATAGTAATGAGCTCAGGCAACATCACGTCAGACTGACCAGCTTTTGTAATTGGCTTATTTCTGTTCAGTAGCTAGAGCTGACAGAGGAGCTAGCAGTTCATTTTCACGTTCACGACAACACAAACACATATGGACCTCACATATTTTAAAAAATACAAAAAAAAACGGTTTTGTGTGGCAGGGCATTAGGTGGAAAGAAAATGACCTGTGATCTTAATTTATGTTCTGTGTGTGTGTCTGTAGGAGTGTATCTGTCCAGGTACTCGGACCTACTTCAGATTAACCCCTTAAATGTTGGAGTCACGGGGGAGATAATCATCTTCAAAGTGATGAAGGTAAGGCCCTGTTTACACGAATATGCTCGCGGGTGAAAATGACAAAATATTTTACCAGATGTGCCTTTGGATTAGACGACGATGGCATTTTTGGGGCTTAAAAACACAAAAAAGTGAAACCACCCTCCAGAGTGGAAATCTTAAACTCTCCACCATCACGTTCCCGTCTACAGGGAAAAAACACTGTGTCTGTGTCTGTGTGTGTGTGTGTGTGTGTGTGTGTGTGTGTGTGTGTGTGTGTGTGTGTGTGTCTGTCTGTCTTCTGGCAAACAGCCACATGCTGAGAATGAAAAACACACCTTCCACATTGTGTGTGTGTGTCTGTCTGTCTGTCTGTCTGTCTGTCTGTCTGTCTGTCTGTCTGTCTGTCTGTCTGTCTGTGTGTGTGTGTGTGTGTCTGTGTGTGTGTGTCTGTGTGTGTGTGTGTGTGTCTGTGTCTGTGTGTCTGTCTGTCTTCTGGCAAACAGCCACATGCTGAGAATGAAAAACACACCTTCCACATTGTGTGTGTGTGTGTGTGTGTGTGTGTGTGTGTGTGTGTCTGGAAGGAAGGATCTAAGCAGGCGTGCGGACTTGGTGGATCGTATTTCACAGACTTTTGCGTAGGGCTGCACGATATGAGGAAAAGCTGCGATGTGCGATAACATTGTTTAATATTGCGATGACGATATGACTTAAATAAATATTCAAATGTGAATGTTAGTTATACTGTTCCCACGTCTTAGTGCTTTAATAGGTTCTTTGTGAACCTAAACATTGAACAGCCTATTCCCACTGAATAAAGAAATCAAATAGATCATTTTTGACATGCTTTTATTGAACAAATTACACATAAATGAGGCATTATAACTAGAAGAAATTAACGTTTGACGAAAATCTTTTAAACTGACCTTTGTTGATCTGAAATGAAGACAGATTCAGCAACTGCACGGCCTGTTTCTCTCTTAAAATGTTTTCAGAAACACGTTTCGGTGAACTATTTTAGTCCAATATGAGATCGTATTCTGAACGAGACGCCATGACAGTCTGGCTGTGAATTTCAGGAGAAACCAGACCCACGTGACGCGTTCGTCCAATCAGCTGCCGGTCTTCATTTTCTGTGAAATAATCAGACTGTTAATGGAAACAATACAGAGCAGCGCCGCCTGCTGCTGTGGAGACGTATTACGTTTCGCGTCGTCTCAGGGCGTTTTCACACATGAAAGTCTGAACCAAGGTCCGGACCAAGGTCCATGTTTCTGTTACGTTGTCTACATTTGATCCGGTAAGTTTTGGTTTCACACTGCAGTTATGCAAGCGCACTAAAGATCTCTACGTGACAAAACTACGTCCTGCCGTCATCACATACGTGAGCTGCGTCTCCAGATACTTATAATTGATTGGTTTGTAGACGGGCTTCCCCGTCCTCTCGTCTCCTCTCTCTGTGTCAGAGTTTTTTCAGCTGACTGCTGCTCTCTCCTACTGACTGCTGCTCTCTCCTACTGACTGCTGCTCTCTCCTACTGACTGCTGCTCTCTCCTACTGACTGCTGCTCTCTCCTACTGACTGCTGCTCTCTCCTACTGACTGCTGCTCTCTCCTACTGACTGCTGCTCTCTCCTACTGACTGCTGCTCTCCCCTACTGACTGCTGCTCTCTCCTACTGACTGCTGCTCTCCCCTACTGACTGCTGCTCTCCTCTACTGACTGCTGCTCTCTCCTACTGACTGCTGCTCTCCTCTACTGCCGCGGCTCTTTTTGTTTTGTTGTGATGTTGAGAAGCAAGACACTGGAACTTTCTGGAGAATTTATTCAGAGACAAACGGAAACCTACACTGTACATTTACTACCACTTAACAAATAAACTGCTGATGTATTCTCAGCTCTGATAGCTGACAGCTGTCTGCTCTGAGCGCAGTCACCGTCACTCTCTCTCATGTAGCCTCCACACTAAGCACCGAGCTATTCCTTAAAGGAGCTATTCCCCGGTCTTGTAACACGAGGAGAGCCTGCCAGAGCTTCTTGTATTTGGTCCGAAAGTCCGAACCATCCAAAAAATGCTTTCACACTGTAAACGAACCGGACCATGGTTCAGTTTGGTCCGGACCGAGACCACCTCTTTTGGTCGGACCAAAATTTGGTCTTTTGATCCGGACCGTGGTCCGGGGGAGGTTTCACACCTCTAATTTTGGTTCGGATCAAACTGAAAAGTCCGAAAGTCCGGACCAAATGAGGTATGTGTGAAAACGCCCTCAGTGTGTAAACTGTTTTCCCTTATTCATCGTGTCAGGCTGTCTGTTGCGATGTGTTCATCGCGCTAGTTCATATCGCGATGACGAGGAAAATTCGTTGTATCGTTCAGCCCTACTTTTGCGTCACCATATGCACGCAGATTTCCTGGACCCCCCCAAAAACGCGCGTCTAAACACGGAATAAAAAGTGAGAACGCAACTCCACTTTTGCGTTTTCTCTTCAGATCGTTTCCGTCTAAACACAGCCTTAATATGTCGTCTGTTCACCTGTCAAAGGCAGGAAACGTGATGTAACTAGAGTTTCTGCAGTTTTCATGCAGTTATTAGTTTTTCTTGTTTTTCCTACTTTTGTTTTTTTTCATTGAAATTGACATTTTATGAGCGTATTATCGTAGCTGGTCTACGCTCAGTATGCAGTAATGGAAATGGCAATAATCCGTTTTTTGTATGTATTTTTTGGTTTCAGGGGAAAGTGAAGAGCATATATGAGAACATGAAGAACGTTCTGGATCCAACGCCTCGCTTTGACAGCCACATCTCCAAGAACGCCAGCAAAGTCACATCGCTCACATCCTACCGCGCCTTCGAACTCACACAGGTACACACACACACACACAGACCGTAGAAGGTGTGTGTGATTCTCAACAAGTGGCTGTTTGCCAGAAGAAACATTTAGTTTCTTAAGAACTGCCGTGACCTAATGCGACACACACACACACACACACACACACACACACACACACACACACACACACACACACACACACACACACAGAGGAAAATAAGTATATGAACACCCTGTTATTTTGCAAGTTCTCCCACTTAGAAATCATGGAGGGTCTGAAATTGTCATCGTAGGTGCATGTCCACTGTGAGAGACATAATCTAAAAACAAAAATCCAGAAATCACAATATATGATTTTTTAACTATTTATTTGTATGATACAGCTGCAAATAAGTATTTGAACACCTGAGAAAATCAATGTTAATATTTGGTACAGTAGCCTTTGTTTGCAGTTACAGAGGTCAAACGTTTCCTGTAGTTTTTCACCAGGTTAACACACTGCAGGAGGGATTTTGGCCCACTCCTCCACACAGATCTTCTCTAGATCAGTCAGGTTTCTGGGCTGTCGCTGAGAAACACGGAGTTTGAGCTCCCTCCAAAGATTCTCTATTGGGTTCAGGTCTGGAGACTGGCTAGGCCACGCCAGAACCTTGATATGCTTCTTCCAGAGCCACTCCTTGGTTATCCTGGCTGTGTGCTTCGGGTCATTGCCATGTTGGAAGACCCAGCCTCGACCCATCTTCAATGCTCTAACTGAGGGAAGAAGGTTGTTCCCCAAAATCTCGCAATACATGGCCCCGGTCATCCTCTCCTTAATACAGTGCAGTCGCCCTGTCCCATGTGCAGAAAACCCCCCCCAAAGCATGATGCTACCACCCCCATGCTTCACAGTAGGGATGGTGTTCTTGGGATGGTCCTCATCATTCTTCTTCCTCCAAACACGCTTAGTGGAATTATGACCAAAAAGTTCTATTTTGGTCTCATCTGACCACATGACTTTCTCCCATGACTCCTCTGGATCATCCAAATGGTCATTGGCGAACTTAAGACGGGCCTTGACATGTGCTGGTTTAAGCAGGGGAACCTTCCGTGCCGTGCATGATTTCAAACCATGACGTCTTAGTGTATTACCAACAGTAACCTTGGAAACGGTGGTCCCAGCTCTTTTCAGGTCATTGACCAGCTCCTCCCGTGTAGTTCTGGGCTGATTTCTCACCTTTCTTAGGATCACTGAGACCCCACGAGGTGAGATCTTGCATGGAGCCCCAGTCCGAGGGAGATTGACAGTCATGTTTAGCTTCTTCCATTTTCTAATGATTGCTCCAACAGTGGACCTTTTTTCACCAAGCTGCTTGGCAATTTCCCCGTAGCCCTTTCCAGCCTTGTGGAGGTGTACAATTTAGTCTCTAGTGTCTTTGGACAGCTCTTTGGTCTTGGCCATGTTAGTAGTTGGATTCTTACTGATTGTATGGGGTGGACAGGTGTCTTTATGCAGCTAACGACCTCAAACAGGTGCATCTAATTTAGGATAATAAATGGAGTGGAGGTGGACATTTTAAAGGCAGACTAACAGGTCTTTGAGGGTCAGAATTCTAGCTGATAGACAGGTGTTCAAATACTTATTTGCAGCTGTATCATACAAATAAATAGTTAAAAAATCATATATTGTGATTTCTGGATTTTGTTTTTTAGATTATGTCTCACAGTGGACATGCACCTACGATGACAATTTCAGACCCTCCATGATTTCTAAGTGGGAGAACTTGCAAAATAGCAGGGTGTTCAAATACTTATTTTCCTCACTGTATACACACACACACACACACACACACACACACACACACCGTAGAAGGTGTGTGTGATTCTCAGCAAGTGGCTGTTTGCCAGAAGAAACATTTAGTTTCTTAAGAACTGCCGTGACCTAACGCGACACACACACACACACACACACACACACGCACACACACATATACACACACGCACACACACATATACACACACACACACACACGCACACACATATACACACACACACACACACACACATATACACATATACACACACACACACACACATACACACATACACACACACACACACACACACACACACACACACATACATACACACACATATACACACACACACACACACACACACATACACACACACACACACATATACAGACACACACACATACACACACACACACTCACACAGACCGTGGAAGGTGTGTGTGATTCTCATCATGTGGCTGTTTACCAGAAGACACATTTAGTTTCTAAAGAAGCTGGAGGCAGCAAAAAACCACCGCTGGCTAAATTGTTAGGGTTTGTTCAGGACCTCCCCGTCTGTCGCTATAGCAACGATGACGCAGTGATTAGTGACGATTCTCTCCGACCAATCGGGAGCCTGCAGGTTTCCACGTCACCTTTTGGTATCGCCTCAGCTCTCTGGGAACCTCCACGGAGGTGGTACTAAATGAAGTACCTGTTAGCAGGTACCAGGGACTTTATCAGAACGGGAAACTAAAAAGGAGAGTAGAGGCGAGCAGGTACATGTAGTGGAAAAACACCATTAGTAATTAACCCCTAAGTTCATTTTGCGCCGGATTTGTCCTTTAACTTTCGTCAGAGCTTTTAATTGCCAAGGAAAGATTTTGTTTTGTTAAAACATTTCTATGATTTTAAAGGTCCCATGGCATGAAAATGTCACTTTATGAGGTTTTTTAACATTAATGTGAGTTCCAGCCTGCCTATGATCCCCCAGTGGCTAGAAATGGTGACAGGTGTAAACCGAGCCCTGGGTATCCTGGTCTAAGGTCTATATAAAGAGACTTCAGATACAGTATTAGGGGACCACTAAGGTCTATATAAAGAGACTTCAGATACAGTATTAGGGGACCACTAAGGTCTATATAAAGAGACTTCAGATACAGTATTAGGGGACCACTAAGGTCTATATAAAGAGACTTCAGATACAGTATTAGGGGACCACTAAGGTCTATATAAAAGAGACTTCAGATACAGTATTAGGGGACCACTAAGGTCTATATAAAAGCATCCAAAGAGCACCATGTCATGGGACCTTTTTAAAGTTGCATTGTCATGTTTTGTGTATTTCAGCAATACTTCTATGAGTATTCCTTCGACGAGCTGCTCCAGCGACCTCGCCAGGTGTGTCCGTATGCTGTCGTCTCCTTCCAGTTCAAAGGAAAAGACTCTCCACTCCCCAGCAAGCCGCTGACCCCCATCAGGTATGAAGCTCATAATTAAACTCTGATATTCCAGTGAAAACTCTTGGCTAACACTGAAACAAATGGAATAATTCAAAAATATCCCGAAACGTATATTAGGGTCGGGTACCTTTCACATCTGAACCAATACCACTACCGATACCGGTACCTGAAATTCGCTTGTGAGCGTGTCGGCTGTGTGGCGTTAGAGTGCAATTCAAAATGAGGTCATGAAGACACTGTAACGGGAACTACCACAGAGGCTGTTTAAAGTACTTGCCAGTTTTCTATATTTCTGTCTCTCTGTGGACTAGAGTCCAGATCGGGCCGCATATTTCTGTCCGAGCCCGACACAGTTAAAATCTCATATTTTTGTCATACTAATGACACATGTATGTTTGTTTGTGTGGAAAGCTTTTTATTAATAAAACAAATATAATTGTTTTCAAGTTGTTTTTGTTATATCAGAAATATGGGAGGCCGAAAAATAAGCGTAGAAAATGTCGAACAAGACGGCAAAACGTTGGGGAAAAAGGCGTAAAAAATATTGGAAAAAGTGACAAAAACGATGAAAAAAAACTTCAAAAACACCGCAAGTAAGCGTAAAAAAAACTGGAAGAAAACCCCCCAAAAAACGTAATAATTTCTTGTTGTTGAAAAAAGCAACAAAAAATTGAGATAAGGACAACAAAAGTGTTTTTTTTATGGTCGAGGGAAAGACAACACAAGGGTTAAGCAGCTGGAGGAAGTAGAGGGTGACACGGGAATCAGTTATCGCTCCCGTCACGTCCCGATCCCACGAAAATACTCCCATCCCATCCCGATCACGGGACTGCCCCCCAAAAAAATCCTGTCCTGCAAAATCCCGAGAGAAAGACTCCCGAATCCCGTCCCGCTCCCGTTTCGTTCCCTATGTTGTCTAAAGTTATCAGACTCTCTCTGTGTGTGTGTGTGTGTGTGTGTGTGTGTGTGTGTGTGTGTGTGTGTGTGTGTGTGTGTGTGTGTGCAGACAAGGCTAGCAGCAACAGCACCGCGTCAGACACGTTTCTGGTGTGCAAAGACAGAAAACGCCACTCAACAGAAACGCCACGCTCACGCCACACAGCCAGTGTGCTGTGCAGCCAGTGTGCAGCCAGTGTGCAGCCAGTGTGCAGCCAGTGTGCAGCCAGTGTGCAGCCAGTGTGCAGCCAGTGTACAGCCAGTGTGCAGGAGGCCTATTTACTTGGAATGGTGCAGCCATTCAAGTAAATGTTTGATATTCCACCACTGCACCACGGATCGTGCCAGAAGCGTGCAGTGAAGCGGCGCTCCGCTAAATATACGCGTCAAGTCTGTTTTCAGGCGAGCTGCGGGGCGTTTGGACAGCTGGGCAGGAAGTGAAACAGCAAGAGCATCCAGTCAATCAAAATGTGTCCAAGACAAATCTCCCCTGGGACAAATATACAAATCTTGAAACTTACAAAACATGGTCCTTTAAATTGAAGTTGAAGCTGGTGGACACAGTTTTGCTGCATGAGTTACAGCACTGAATATCTGAATGTTTGTGTTTGATGGACAGGTTGAACAGCCAATCAGCAGAGGGGAGTAAAGGTGAGTCCCTGTTGGCCGTTTATTCACACCACACCATCAATAAGATCGTTCACACTTACAGGTAAATATACAGTAGAACCTGACACTAATGCTGACAATCTCTCTCTCTATGTCTCTCTCTCTCTCTGTATCTCTCTCTGTCTGTCTCTCTCTGTATCTCTCTCTGTCTATCTCTCTCTGTCTGTCTCTCTCTCTATCTCTCTCTGTATCTCTCTCTCTCTCTGTCTCTCTCTGTATCTCTCTCTATCTCTGTCTCTCTGTATCTCTCTCTCTCTGTCTGTCTCTCTCTCTATCTCTGTCTCTCTGTATCTCTCTCTCTCTGTCTCTCTCTCTCTCTGTATCTCTCTCTCTCTGTCTCTCTCTCTCTCTCTCTCTGTATCTCTCTCTCTGTCTCTGTCTCTCTCTCTCTCTGTATCTCTCTCTCTCTGTCTCTCTCTCTCTCTCTCTCTGTCTCTCTCTCTGTCTCTCTCTGTCTCTGTCTCTCTCTCTGTCTCTCTCTGTCTCTGTCTCTCTCTCTGTCTCTCTCTCTCTGTCTCTCTCTGTCTGTCTCTCTCTCAGAGCGGGCTCAGTTCACAGTGTGGACTGGAGATTTGGTGAAAGGGGACCAGGTTCTCTTCCAGATCTCCCTTCGCTCCTTCTCTCCTCCCTTCTTGCCCCACAGACTGTGAGTACTGAACCGCCTTCTCTTTAAGACTTTAAGCAACTTTGTAATAAGAACTGCAAAGATTAATCAACTATTTTTAGGGAGGGAAGGTAGGGATAGAATGTGTTTAAAATCAGAAAGCTAGCCTTGCTCCATCAAAAGTGAAAAATGCACCTTCAACAACTTCAACAATTCTGCCTTAATTAGCTCCGTAAAAAAAGACCTACTGAATTACATGATCAGTCTTCTTTCATTATGAAGCTGCTGCATTTTCTGCTCCTTTTATTGATTAGTATTTTGTTTCTGTGTTTGTACTTCTCTTTTTTTCTGGCTTGGCTTTTCCTTTTAACTTGCTGCCCCCCTTAGATTTAAGATATACAGAGATGACCTCGGTTAAGCTCCTTGTTGGCACCGTTAGCAGCACATTTTATGAATTTATTGGGAAGTAGCCTTGTGCAAAAACCTTTTCAAGGCTTTTATGTCATAGTATGATATACTATGTGGGATCTCACAGGGACACAACACACCCTGAGACCCTTTCTTTTCCAGCCTTGCAATGCTTCCCTTCGGCTACATCAACAGTTTCTTTAAATATTTATCAGTTATCACAGATTTCTTTCCTTTGGGGGTGGCAGTAGCTCAGTCCATAGGGAGTTGGGTTGGGAACCGGAGGGTCGTCGGTTCAAGTCCCAGTACGGACCAAAGTACAGAGTGTGGATTGGTAGCTGGAGAGATGCCAGTTTACCTCCTGGGCACTGCCAGGTGCTCTTGAGCAAGGCACTGTACCCCCCTCAACCGCTCAGGGTGCTGGTCCAGCACTGGCAGCCCACTCACTCTGACATCTCTCCATTTGTGCATGAATAGGTCCTGAGAATGTGTGTGTGTGTATTTCAGGCCTGTGTGTAGTGATTTCTAACAAACAAAATTCTTACTTTTTGAAATTAGATCCAGCGTCCAGCACCTATTTAACCCTTGTGTTGACTTCGGGTCACATTGGCCCTTTTTAAATTTTTGTTTTATATCAGAAAATATTGGACGTAGAAATAAGCGCTGAAAATGTGTAGAAGAAAATTTTTTAAATTTAAAACGTTGGAAAAAGCAAAAACAAATTGTGAAAAAAGGCGTCACAAATGTCAGAAAAAAATTGAAGGGAAGACAACACAAGGGTTAAAAAGAAAGTGCATCACGCTGAAAGCTGCTGCTCCTGTCACTCCCTTTATTTCCTTCTGGAAAACAGCAGGAGCCAATGCCAGGAGTTGAGTTTTCATTAAAGCTAAATTATGACTGGTGGGTTAACTGCACACTTAATTAATCGGAACACACAAATCAAAATTGCCTCCTAACTAGGGATGAACGATTAATTGCATTTTCGATAATATCGCGATATGTTAAAACGCGATTTCCTAATCGCAAAGGCTGCGATTTGGTCACATGACTCACGAGAGCAATCAGTCTGCACTCCGCAGAGAAAGCATCAACTAGCACGCTAACGCTACGCCGTACCTGGAGCTGATTTCTGTCATTCAAACAACTCTGAGTTTAATAAAATTAAGGGTTTTATTCGGGCTTGAGTCTATACATGCAGTTAATGGATACAGACACACAGAACTGAAGGCTCGGTTGGCAACGATTAGCTCTGATTAGCGGTTAGCTCTGATTAGCGGTTAGCTCCGTTATAAAGATATGAGTGGAGGAGCTGCCACTGAGAGGGGTAACAACCAGACTCTGATAAATGACGTTCGGGGAGCTTTCACAGCAGCGTGGCCGCGGTGTTTCAACAGTTTTATTAGTACAGTTAATCCCACGGCAAGAACACCAGCAACATGCTAACGTAACGATAGCCTCTCTGAACAAGAACACCAGCAACATGCTAACGTAACGATAGCCTCTCTGAACAAGAACACCAGCAACATGCTAACGTAACGATAGCCTCTCTGAACAAGAACACCAGCAACATGCTAACGTAACGATAGCCTCTCTGAACAAGAACACCAGCAACATGCTAACGTAACGATAGCCTCTCTGAACAAGAACACCAGCAACTAGCTAACGTAACGATAGCCTCTCTGAACAAGAACACCAGCAACTAGCTAACGCAACGATAGCCTCTCTGAACAAGAACACACGGCAGCACGCAACTTCACGAGGGGGAGGGGCTGGAGGCAGATCCTCTCTGTGCACTGTAAAAAATTGTGTGTGTGTGTATATATACTATATTTTTACTTATTTAACTGTCTAGTGTGTAATTGTGTGTTCATACTATACATTATTATATTATTCTTTGTTGAATAATACAGAAGACAAAGAGCTTAAAAAAATAATCGAATCGAAATCGCAATATTTGGGGAAAAAAATCGCAATTAGATTATTTTCAAAAATCGTTCAGCCCTACTCCTTAGTTACCAGTGCTCACTCAACATCAAACACTCTGGGGCGACATTAAATCACGGCTGTTACTCTCTGCTCCTCGCCACAGGGCTTCTCAGGTGCTGCGCTAATCACTCCGTCCAAGTAGCAGAAGTAGCAGAGCTTCACCTTCTGAGAATATAGTTCCCAGTTTGTTTACGGTTAGAAGATGGCTGTGTGTCATGTGACCTTGTTATTTGTACACGCTGTGACTCTACAAATCACAACATGTAAATAGGAACATGTTGGCGTTATTTTGTCACTTGGGAGCAGTAGGCTAGATGGAGCCGGTTACCTCCAGGATCTGTGCTAAGCTAGGCTAGATGGAGCCGGTTACCTCCAGGATCTGTGCTAAGCTAGGCTAGATGGAGCCGGTTACCTCCAGGATCTGTGCTAAGCTAGGCTAGATGGAGCCGGTTACCTCCAGGATCTGTGCTAAGCTAGGCTAGATGGAGCCGGTTACCTCCAGGATCTGTGCTAAGCTAGGCTAGATAGAGCCGCTTACCTCCAGGATCTGTGCTAAGCTAGGCTAGATGGAGCCGGTTACCTCCAGGATCTGTGCTAAGCTAGGCTAGATAGAGCCGCTTACCTCCAGGATCTGTGCTAAGCTAGGCTAGATGGAGCCAGTTACCTCCAGGATCTGTGCTAAGCTAGGCTAGATAGAGCTGCTTACCTCCAGGATCTGTGCTAAGCTAGGCTAGATGGAGCCGGTTACCTCCAGGATCTGTGCTAAGCTAGGCTAGATGGAGCTGGTTACCTCCAGGATCTGTGCTAAGCTAGGCTAGCGGTGGGTGCGTCAGACAGTTACAACACACACGGAGATGAGAAGGGTATGTCTGGACTTATCTAACTCTGGGGGATACGGGGAATAAGACAAAGTCCCAAAAGTCGGCATGTTCCTTTAACCGAATCACGATGCATCGTTACATCCCTACTAACTATTACCAACTAAAAACAGGGTGTAACAACTTAATCCTCACATTGTAAAATGATTCACTCTGTGTGGTTCTCATCATTTGTCTCTTTCAGACCGGAGAAGTTGGAAATCGGATGGCTGATGAAGCTTGACCAGGTGACCAAGCTCCTGCCCTCCGACCTGCTCTCGTACAGCCTCTACAACAGCAGCCAAGAAGGTGAAGCCAAATCAGCCCTCAGAGGGATGGTGCATTACACAGCAGGATGGTGCATTACACAGAGGGATGGTGCATTACACAGAGGGATGGTGCATTACACAGAGGGATGGTGCATTACACAGCAGGATGGTGCATTACACAGAGGGATGGTGCATTACACAGCAGGATGGTGCATTACACAGAGGGATGCAGAGGATGGCTCCAACTCAAGGCTCACGCTTTTAGACGGAGTTACCATACCCCCATATCATCACATACCCTTCACCATACCCCCACATCATCACATACCCTTCACCATACCCCCATATCATCACATACCCTTCACCATACCCCCACATCATCACATACCCTTCACCATACCCCCACATCATCACATACCCTTCACCATACCTAGAGATTGGCATGGGGTACTTTCCATAAAATCATCTCTCAATGCAAATCAAACCAGCTATTAGGCTAACTGAAATAACACCATGTTAATCTCTAGGTATGGTGAAGGGTATGTGATGATGTGGGGTATGGTGAAGGGTATGTGATGATGTGGGGGTATGGTGAAGGGTATGTGATGATGTGGGGGTATGGTGAAGGGTATGTGATGATGTGGGGTATGGTGAAGGGTATGTGATGATGTGGGGGTATGGTGAAGGGTATGTGATGATGTGGGGGTGCGAAAAATCCTTTCAGGGATGATTCTTAAAGTGTGGAAAGAAGAAAATGCTTTCCTTTGTCGTTTGTATTGTATTATCACTGTTGTATTGTATAAACTATAGCAGAAATTTTATACAATTTTTTGTGTGTGTAGTTGTGAAAAATGGCCGTTGCTGCAGTCTCCTGGAGGTGACTGACAGAAGTCGATCTACGACCAGCGTGACGAGACTGCTGCAGGAACTGGAGATGAACAGAGTGGTGAGTTTGGCTTGCTTTAATAATAATATCAGGTTTGTTTTGCTGAGTATAGGACAGCTGCACTATAGAGAAATAACTGGATCTCGTATACAGTACATTCAACAACAATGTAAAATTTACGATATTGGCCAGGGCTTTTATTTTCCTTTAAGGCAGATAGATAGATAGATAGATAGATGGGTAGATGGGTAGATAGATGGATGGATAGATGGGTGGGTAGATGGGTGGGTAGATTGGTGGGTAGATGGGTAGATGGGTGGGTAGATGCGTAGATGGGTGGGTAGATGGGTAGATGGGTGGGTAGATGGGTGGGTAGATGGGTAGATGGGTGGGTAGATGGGTAGATGGGTGGGTAGATGCGTAGATGGGTGGGTAGATGGGTAGATGGGTAGATGGATGGATAGATAGATAGATGGGTAGATGGATGGATGGATAGATAGATAGATGGGTAGATGGATGGATGGATAGATCGATAGATGGGTAGATGGGTGGGTAGATTGGTGGGTAGATGGGTAGATGGGTGGGTAGATGCGTAGATGGGTGGGTAGATGCGTAGATGGGTGGGTAGATGGGTAGATGGGTGGGTAGATGGGTGGGTAGATGCGTAGATGGGTGGGTAGATGGGTAGATGGGTGGGTAGATGGGTAGATGGGTGGGTAGATGGGTAGATGGGTAGATGGATGGATAGATAGATAGATGGGTAGATGGATGGATGGATAGATCGATAGATGGGTAGATGGATGGATGGATAGATCGATAGATGGGTAGATGGATGGATAGATAGATAGATAGATAGATAGATAGATGGGTAGATGGGTAGATTGGTGGATGGATAGATGGGTAGATGGATAGATAGATAGGTGGGTGGGTAGGTAGATAGAAAGAAAGAAAGAAGGATAAATGAGATATATATTTACAATTGAGCTTTTAAGAAATATAACATAAGAAGAAAACTGCATTTTCTGGAGAATGTGTTTGATTGATGGAAGCTAAAAGTTAATCCTTGCTGAGCTGTAATAGTCGTCTGTTCTCCCTTCAGGTTTTGGTGACTCAGCTTACAGACAGAGGCTTTCTCTTCCTGTTATCCAGTGTTCAGATGGCCACACCCTCTGGTATGACATGGGTCAGATGGGGTGGTACACTATGTAAAGGCCCTGACACACCAACCTGATAATCGGCCGGTCGGTGTGTTCCGTGCCGTCGTCAGTCGGAGGAGCCGTCGGCCTTCATTTGGGTCGCATCATTGGGCCCGATTTGACTTGTTGACTCAATGACCAATCTGACTGGTGGAGTGCTAGTCCTTGACTAGCCAATCAGTGCAATTATGTTAAAACACTTACCGGAAATGGCGAGCGGATGAGCGTGACTAGAGTCTCTCAAAATCTGATGAAAATCTTCTAAACTGACCTTTGTTGATCTGAAATGAAGACAGATTCAGCAACTGCACGGCCTATTTCTCTCTTCAAATGTTTTCAGAAACACGTTTCGGTGAAAAAATATGAGATTGTATTCTGAACAAGCCGCCGTTATGGTAACCCGACAATACAGATTAGCGCCGCCTGCTGTTATGGAGACGTATTCCGTCTCATGCACGCGCAGAATGTACTCTCAAGTCGGCGTCTCTTCGCTGTAAACTTTTTGGACCTCGGGGAGCCATCTGATCAGTCTGACTGGCTTTTCTACCGACGGTCGGCTGTCGGGTTGGTGTGTCAGAGCCTTAAAGGATAATGTTTCCATCACTGCATGAGGTGGAGTGAATCTTTCCACTTTTACCATGGCCACTTGCCAGTTATCAAAATAGTATTGTTGAGTCATAATTTCATATTTTGGGCCAGTTCACTCTTTAAATGTAAAGTTTGTGCTGTCATACGGAATAAATGTTCCATTACATCTTCAGGTAAGAGAAGCCATGTTGTTGTATTTTTTCAGAGCGAGGAGAGAGCTGGAAGAGGTGTCTTCAGGCCTTGTTTGTATTCCCGGAGTCCAGAGATGTGGCCAAATCCAGTGAGTAACACACGGGCTGCTTAGCCTGGCTGACCCCAGACCTTCTCAGCTGTAACTGAGAGTGGGGAAGCATCATTCACAGCCCATTTCCAAAGGGGCGTCACCAACGAACCCTCTCAAATGCCTCTTGGCGCAATTGGATAGTCCTTCAACCAATCAGAGCAACGATCCGGCTGACGTAGCAGTGACAGCGGCATCAACGAGTTGCTGCACTTTAGTGGCCATCAAGTTGAATGTAAACAAAAGCTGCTCGCCGTCGCTGCGCTATCGTCATCATGTAGAGCCCGCCTCAACGGTTGTGATTGGTGTAGAGCCCGCCTCAACGGTTGTGATTGGTGTAGAGCCCGCCTCAACGGTTGTGATTGGTGTAGAGCCCGCCTCAACGGTTGTGATTGGTGTAGAGCCCGCCTCAACGGTTGTGATTGGTGTAGAGCCCGCCTCAACGGTTGTGATTGGTGTAAATGCCGCCTCAACGGTTGTGATTGGTGTAAATGCCGCCTCAACGGTTGTGATTGGTGTAAAGCCCTCCTCAACGGTTGTGATTGGTGTAAATGCCGCCTCAACGGTTGTGATTGGTGTAAAGCCCTCCTCAACGGTTGTGATTGGTGTAAAGCCCTCCTCAACGGTTGTGATTGGTGTAGAGCCCACCTCAACGGTTGTGATTGGTGTAGAGCCCACCTCAACGGTTGTGATTGGTGTAGAGCCCACCTCAACGGTTGTGATTGGTGCCTCGATTTGGAAAAATTGGAAATGGGCTTGAATGGGCTCTTGGCCAGACGGACTTGCAGAGCAAATCTCAAATTTGCCGGAAGTTGGTCAGGGTTTTCCCAGGCTAGGGGCTGCTGGGTGTGTGGACAATTTATTTACAATATTTTCCAAATCCTGTATTCTGCAGCATGGATGTCCTGATCTAGTTTTTGATCGGCTTTACTTTAGCTGATACAGAGCCATTAAAATACACCCGGATCAGCCCCCAATACTAATCTTTAGGATCAGCTCAGGGCATTTCATTATCCTGTGCTTCGTTGCCTGTTGGACCAAAGGAAGTAATTAAAAAGAGAGTGAGCTAAAAGAGGTTTAAGATTTCCTAGAGCTGAGCAGAGGGGGGAGACAATTCTCTGTTGGTCTGTCACTACGAGCAACGGATCATTATTACGCTATTACACATACTCAGTTGACCCACTGTGGATATAAACACTGATTAGTGCAGCTTTAATAAGCCCAGCGGAATCAACTGTGAATGCTAACACCTACAGGAAGATTCAAGATTTCAAGATCAAGATTCAATACTTTATTGCCATACAACTCGGTGCAAGTTGCTAGGAATTTGCTTCAGTGTGCTCATGACAGGACATCAACACAATACAACAACAACAACAACAACATATAGCTAATATATACACATATAGTATCCCACATGGGATCACACTTAACACAGGAAGGTAAAAAAATCTGATTGCTACATACCTGGATGACAGTCCAGGAGGCTAAAATAACCAATATCAAATTAAAGTGACGCGTTGCATAGGAATGCATAGTCTACAACTTTGCAATAAATAGATAAAATACCGCTAATATGGGTGGCATAAAAAGTAATATTAGTGTAATAACCAGTGCAGGAAGTAAAAACTGAAGCTTTGATGTATATATTAATGTTCTCTTACTTCTTCCCTGTAGCATTAAGGTGTGCCTCCTCCTCCCATGATGCCTCAGAGTCGATGTCTGGCAACACGGTGATGCCGCGACTGAGCCAGTTCATCCCAGTGCTGCACCATGCCCTGGTCAAGGCCCGCGCCAACCCCCCTCCTGAGCTGTCTGCCGGGGTGGAGCGTCTGGCACGGGAATACCTCGTCAGCCTGAACGATGGCCTGGTATGACCAATTATAATTATTATTTTTAAATGGGGCTGTCAGTCGATTCCAATATTTAATCGAGATTAATCGCGTGATTGTCCATAGTTAACACGCGATTAATCGCACATTTTTTATGTTTTAAATGTACTCTAAAAGGGATATTTTTCAAGTTTTTAATCCTCAAGGGGTGTTTGAGACTCGACGTACTCCGGTGGTAACTCCGTTCACATCGACAGTTCTTAAAAATAACTTTAGTCTTGTTGAGAGGACCATCTGGGAGAGCTGAACTTTCCATTCAAAGACCCTTTTCTTGATCCATTTCTGCTCTAGGAGGTTTTTCTTTTTCCTTCATTTTGGTCTTGAGCTGCTTTTTAATGATCATTGATTTAGTTAAAAATGTAAGTAATAAAGCCTGTTATTCAGAGTGGGAAGTCTCTCTTTAGATATAGGCCCTATCTCTTTGCTAGTTTAAGACCGACCCAGTTGTCAGTTTCCCGTCCAGCGCCCACGCCGTTTAAATAGCAAATGCACCTGCACCCATCTTTGCGCCCAAGGGCATGCTGGTCTTACAGGGAGGTGTGTTCAGGTGCATTCTGGGCGTGCTGGTGTTACAGGGAGGTGTGTTCAGGTGCATTCTGGGAGTATTGCTATCTTGAGGCAGCAGGAAGTGATCACGCCATTGACCAACAAAAACCTGGTCTAAAGTCAATAACGCAGCATTTCATTGTTATTTTAACAGAGCATTAGTAAAATGCTCCTAGGCTCGTGCACAGCGCACACTATGCTTGTGTGTAAGGGACATAAAGGACATACTGCTCCGCCTTTGTGTGTGTGTGTGTGTGTGTGTCTGTCTGTGTGTGTGTGTGTGTGTGTGTTTTCTCTGTCACATGATAAACTAACAGCTGCTGCTAATGCTGCCAACGGGTATCGTAGCTTCCTGAAGAAGGAAACATGGAGGACCACACGTATTCAAAATCCAAATTTCAGGAACAGGAGTCTTCTTCTTCTTTGCCCAGAAAAAGAAAAAGGAGATTGAAAAGAGAAGGAGACCGTCTTCTTGAAGCGTGAAGGCTACCGTAGCTGTAATACGTACTCTGAAC
>NC_050178.1:22704150-22709150 GCF_008315115.2 Sander lucioperca | reverse complement strand
AAGGAGAAAGTAGGGCGTGGAGGGACGACACCAAAAACCTAAATCACATTTCTTTAGTTGATACTGATGTGAAAAGAAGGAAATGGTTCTAACATTGCTCTTTAGATGTGTGTGAATGTCCCCCACCAGGAGTAATTTATATAGTTCTATTTTATAGTGATCCATTATCTGTTCAAAACATGTTCTATTAAAGAAAAGATAGAAAATAAATATGTGTGTGAGCTGTAAAGTGGTTAGAAAAAATGAAATCAGAATCAGCTAAAATCGGTATCAGCTGGTCTAACTCAAAGAAAATCAGAAATCGGAATCGGTCTAGAAAGATGTAATCGGTGCATCTCTAATAGAAAGACATGCCCCCTGCCTAAACATGACTCAGCATTTCTTACAATCGATCAGACATAGTAGACATTCAGGAGCCACTACGTTTCTTCCCCTCTGTACCACTTCCTACCCCAAGGTTAGACTTCCAGTTTATCTCAACTATGTGAGAAGTCTCAACTATCCACGGAGAAATGAATGCACTGGGAGAGATAGTTTAGGGTGACCTCGTAGCCCCTGTCTGTTCAGCGTACATGTTACGTTCCCAGACTTTGTGGCTCCTACTTTCAACATGTGGGAATAGAAAAACTCACTTTCAGCATTGTGAGACACAGCAAAACAGAAATAAGACAATATAAAGAATCATGCTTAAATATAATTTAGGCTATAAATAGGGTAATTTATCTTTGCTATTAAAATTCCTTTTAATATATCTTTTCAGACTTATCTTATTTTTTGAAAAAATAAACTTTCAAAACATTTTTTTAAACATAATTTGGAGGCCCCTCTGCACTAAGTCTGAGGACCCCCTAGGGGTCACGGACCCCCTGTTGAATATCTCTGCCGTAGGCTGATAGTTGATGATTAGGCTTTGTTAATTCTTGCTGTAGAGAGCTCAAGCGTAAATATGTCTGGAACACGTGTCAAACTCAAGGCCTGCGGGCCAAATCCGGCCCCTTGCAGATTCAGATCCGGCCCGTATATCAATTTGGGTTCACATAAATTTCGGCCCTCCTAGTTGTGCACCAAACCAAAAACACAGGAAAGTGTTTTTTAAACTGTAATTACCTGACATTCAAAGCAGAATTTGGCAGATTTTGGCGACTCCGAGACTCAGAAATTCCCCGAGAAGCAGAGAGTTTAATATTCAGGCTGTGAAACAAAAATGTAATCATTGTTTTGGTTGATTTGCTAAATTCTATGATGGCTTTTGATGACTTTTGTAGGGCTTCATGTCAACAAAAATGTGACAAAAAGCGCACAGAAATGTCAGAAGAAGCAACAAATTTACAGAAAGGGGACAAATGTCTGAGAAAGCCACAAAAAAGTCAGAAAAAACAACAAAAATGAGGAAAAAAGCTACCAAAATGTTAAAAACTAAAAGTGACATGCAGTAACAAAAGCCCGTCAATAATCTCTCCATGTCTGGCCCTTGGTGGGATTCTCTTTTTCCAGTGTGGCCCTCTGGGAAAATGAGTTTACGCCAACCACTGTTTATACAAAGCGAGTGGGGGGGTAATGTGGACTATTTTGAAACCCTACATTTTCTTTTAATTTAATTATTTTAGTCAACTGAAATGTTTTTTCTTTGTGGCTCAGATGCAGCAGCTGATAGACCTGGTTTTGACCTGTAAGAGGAATGCAGAGAATGAGGTGAGGATGGAGGAGGGAGGAGGAGGAGGAGGAGGAGGAGGAGGAGGGGTGAAGGTACCAGGGAGGAAGAGGAAAAGGGAACAGGAGACCGCAGAGAGGGCGCTTAAGTTCCTGAAGGCATCACAGGATCCCGGAAGACCCAGCAAGATTCCAGGTGAGGAGACTGAGGCTTCTTTTCCCCCGCCACACCACGCTTTGTTGAGTTTTCACTGCACGTAGAAATTCAACAGCTGTTCCTTTGTTCTATAATATAATAATAATCCCAGGAGGAAATTATTTTTGTTACAACTCCAGATATACAAACATCTTTTATCCAGACTTTAACATATATATTAAAAACAAATATACAGTAATAATATATAAAAGATCAAATGTACAGTGTTAATGTGCAAATAGTGCAATAAAAAAGAGAAATGATTGTTTACGTCTTTTGCCAGTCAAGGGGCTTTTCAGTGTTTCCCACAGATTCAAAAGCAATTTGTCGCGACGGTGGGGGGGGGTGTAAGAGTAAACAATGACATAACATTATTTATTATACGTGTATTTGATTCACAGCTGCTACATATGGTGTTTTGACCTCGACAACCCAACTGCATTTTACCGCAAACTTGCGACTAGTTAACTTTCTAAAGCAGACGCAGTCGCTTGTTGCTAAGAGTCGGGTCGGTGATTGTGATTGTTTAAAAGGTGTTCACGAGATAGATACCAACCTTTAGTGAACTTGTGAATTTCGCCAGCCGTCTTCTCTCCTTTACAGAGACAGACACTGTGGGCTCGGTGGTGTTTTAAGCCTCCACCGTCACCTTACAGCCAGCTAACCCTCACCTTAACACTAACATAACTTCATTGACGTAACCATTGCCGCGCTGCCTGGAAGGCGACGTTGGGGGCTAACGTGGCTTACTGACATGTTTTGTCTCTGCTGTTGGCTCCTAGTTGAGAGAAGCCAAGTCCCTGGCTCTCCTGGCTCTCTTGCGTCTGTGATTGGCTCAGTGGGTTTGAAGGACGTTGATCTGAGGGAAGATGGATCTGAACTAGCTGCGAGACTTCTCAGTCTGCTAACAGGTGACTGGATACTGAGACTTTCTGCCAAACCACATACACCAACTACTATATCACCTGTGGAGCCTTCGACTTTTTATTCATATTCTTTTCTTTCTGTTCCTTAACATGGTCTTTTTGCAGTTTGTTGCATCAAAACACTAGACAGTCCTTCCAGAAAAATGCAGTTTTTTTTGTGATTGTTGCGTGCAAAAATCCTTGATTATGCAGCACGTTTTCTTAAAAAGATTTTATTTTATTTTATCCGATGAAATTGCGGGAACTTGCAAAAACTGCGGTTTCATCGTGGCTTCATCGCGGGGTTTGCAGCTTTACAATGATGTTCACGTCACTTACATCAAATACAACATTTTTCAACTTTCTGCTAAGATATGTGTGACTTTTTTGCAATGAAAAAGTGGGGATTATAAAATCATGCAAGCCCCGCATATTTTGCGCGGAAATCAGCAATTTGAATTCGGAAAGTGCGGCGTATTTGAAAAAATGCGGCCCCCGCATAAATATGCAGACTTTGGCTGATTATGCATTGAATTATGAGATCACATGATCACATGATCACGTCATCATGAAATCATTGGTTATAATAACAAACTTTTGATGTAAAGCAGTTCTTTGAAAATAAATGTTTCCCACCACTGACAGGTCTCAACCAGGCTGCCAGGGGAACGGCCAATCAGAGCGTCAGTGAAGTGCCAGAGGAGGGGCAGAGGGAATCCTGTCCATTTGATAAGTTGGCCACCAAGCTTGGTCTGCCCACCAACTGTGACATTGACCTGAGGAAGCAGGATGAGCTGGAGGTAACTGATGTTTTAAAGATCCCCTCCACTCAAAAATGTGTTTATGTCCCCTAAAATGCCTGACCTAAAGTGTTATGATATATTTTTTTACATACATAATTATCACAGTCAAAGCCATAACAATATGTGTAGATATGTTGCATGAAAGGTTTCTAGCCAGTAGGCTAATTTGCAACCCCAGTCCCTGGTCAGGCCTTTCTAAAAAGATAATCCAAATATAATTTTTTTAAAAGAACTACATAGTGTGAGTTAAGGTGACTACACACCAACCTGATAATCGGCCGTCTGACAGTCTGGCGAGGTCGGTGACTCGAGTCTGTTCGGTGTGTTCGTGCCGTCGTCCGTTGGAGGAGCCGTCAGCCTTCATTTTGGCCGACCTGACATGATCAGTCAGAGACAGGACAGTCGGAGACTGATCAGTCAGAGACAGGACAGTCGGAGACAGGGCAGTCGGAGACAGGGCAGTCGGAGACAGGGCAGTCGGAGACAGGACAGTCGGAGACAGGGCAGTCGGAGACAGGACAGTCAGAGACAGGACAGTCGGAGACAGGGCAGTCGGAGACAGGGCAGTCGGAGACAGGACAGTCGGAGACAGGGCAGTCGGAGACAGGACAGTCAGAGACAGGACAGTCAGAGACAGGGCAGTCGGGACTCACCTGGAAACGGGGAGCGGGATGAGCGTGACTACAGTGTCTCAAAATCTGAGTAAAATCTTTTAAACTGACCTTTGTTGATCTGAAATGAAGACAGATTCAGCAACTGCACGGCCTATTTCTCTCTTCAAATGTTTTCAGAAACACGTTTCGGTGAACTATTTTAGTCCAATATGAGATCGTATTCTGAACGAGCCGCCATGACAGTCTGGCTGTGAATTTCTGGAGAAACCAGACCCACGTGACGCGTTCGTCCAATCAGCTGCTGGTCTTCATTTTTTGGCAACAATCCAGATTAGCTCCGCCTGCTGTTATGGAGACGTATTACGTCTGGTCTCTTCAGTGTGTTCTGAGGAACTTTTTGGACCAACTCGGGGAGACTGATCAGTCAGACTGGCTTTACTGCCGACGGTCGGCCTGGTTGGTGTGTAACCGGCATTACACAATCATGCAGCAGATACATTCTATACTAATTATATACTAATTACTGACAGTCTAGGTCAGTGGGTGTGTTAAGCCTGTTTGACGTGTCGAGAGCAGCCAGCAGCCACAGTTGGCGGTGACAAAAAGGCGCCGCCAAGTCGGACAGTTTCCAGCCGTTTCCAGCAGCCTTCAGGCTGAACAGCAAGTCACAGAAACACTCACATCCTGTTAGGTCAGATTCCGATTTAATAAAATGTTATCAGACCCAAATATCAGCTCCTACACAGTCTCCAGTTGTTTTATAAAGACAGAGTAGCTGTTACCATGCTCTATATGTGATCTGTTGCTGATTTTAATCAACAATTAACAGACT
>NC_050178.1:22694150-22699150 GCF_008315115.2 Sander lucioperca | reverse complement strand
ACACACACACACACACACACACACACACACACAGATGCCGGTTTGACGCACACACAAGCGCACAAGTATAAACATCAGGCCACTTACGTAGGCTACAGCGAAAGCTCTGCGTGGAGCCTCCGCAAAACCATAAAACGGCCTGAACATTTTCACTGGCCTGAAGATATGAAGTGAATGTACAGCAGAGTTTGCAGTTTTGTGCACTGTATCAGAAAGCTGTAGCAGGCAAAGTTAACACTGTTTTCTGGCGCGTTCATGACGTTAAACGTTACACACCAGAAAAAACAGACAGGCATACTCGTCTATCGGCTATTTTTAGCTCGTTTAAAGGTGTTTAAAAAACCTGCATACACGTGAATTTTGGTGGAAAAAGAGTATTAAGTATATTTAAAGGGGATCTATTTGACAACAAAAAAATATTTTGTAGGTGAAGATTTAGTGGCGTAATGGCGTCCTGAGGGTCAGAATGAAGTCACACTACCTCTGTGTGTGGTGTAATCCAAGCTTCTTTGTTTTGATAGCCAGTCCAGCCGCGCTTGCACGTTAATGCACGTGGCGTTGATAAAAACGGAGGTGTTTCACGTATTGGGGAACGTTCTGTGAGAGCCGTGTGGAGGCAATCCTAGCCTGCTGGGTTTTTTGTCCTCAGTATTTCGAGTACACACCCTTTACATTTGTGACCATTTCAATATTTACAGACAGAACAACACTACACGTGCATATATAAATGGTGGCTAAAATTGTGGGAAATAAAATACTATACATGAATTTAAAAACTCAGATTGACAGTCATGGCACTTATTGCATTAGCAGCAGCAGTTGGTTATTGCACCTGGGGCCTAGTTGTTTTGAAGTGAGCAGGGCGGGGTCCACAGCTCTGGGGAACAGCTGTTGACCGTGTGAGTTTGGTTCTGAGCCTGCCTGCTAGGAGGGTGGGGGCCATCTGTGGTGTGAGGGGTCTCCCATTATGTTAGAGGCCTGTTTATGGAGACGGCTCAAGTGGATGTCTCTCAGGTCTGGGAGTAAGGAGCAAACAATCAACTGAGCCGTTTTAACTAGGACTTTGCAGGTCCTTTCTGTCTGCAGCGCTTATCAGTTCTTATTTTATTTTATAAAGATTATTTTTGGGAGCAGTTAAGGCCTTTATTTGGCAGGACAGCTAAAGACAGGAACGGGGAGAGAGAGGGGAATGACATGCAGCTAAGGGCTGCAGGTCAGACTCAAACCCACAGGCCGCTGCGGTTAAGGACTGAGCCTTTGTACAAGGGGTGCATGCTCAACCAAGTGAGCTACCCAGGCACCCAATTGGTCAGCAATTAGGGGAGTCTTCTTGACCAGGCTGAATATGACTACCAGGAAGTTGAAAGTGGTCACAGTCTGATGCACTTAATGCAGTCTTGTGTGGTGTTTTTTTTTTCTGAAGTCCATATCATCTCTTTATTTTTATTTTGTGTGTGTTGAGGTTAGGGTTGTTGTCCTTGCACCATGCAGACTGTCTGAACTTCTTCCCTGTAGGCTGTTTCGTCCTTGTTGGATATCAGACCAACTATGATCTTGTCGTCTGCAAATAGAATCAAGGTTTTAGAGCTGTGGGTGGGTGTGCAATCGTGATCGAAAAGAGATTAGAGATGTAGACTGAGGCTACATCTACACTACTACGTTTTCATTTTTAATGCCAACAACATAGGTGATGAGCTACTAAGCTTAGTATTCAAATTAGACCTCGACCACATTCTGCACTTACCTATAAATAATGGCGCATCAGTTGGGACTTGTGTTGTTATATAATTTTTTTACTCGGTATGCATCCATTGTGTGTTCTGCCTTCTGCAGGGGTGTTCAAGGACAGAGAAGAGAAACCTCAGGGGAAGGAAAAGAAGAATGAAGAGCCATCCATGTCTGCATCTATCGCTCCAGCTCCAGAGAGGACGACGAACCTCTCACCCCAACCTGATGAGCGGGAGAAGGAAGTTTTGGAGGAGGAAAAAGAATCTCAGCCAGTTGAGAAAGTGCAAAAGCGAGAACAAGAAGGGGTCGGCGAGGGTAAGAAAGACGAGAAGGAAGAGGTGGAAATGATGCATGTGGTAGCTAGTGATAGTGATAATGAGCAAAAAGGAGAAGCAACAGAACTCGTAGGCAGCTCTTTGTTTTCTCCTTCCGTCTCCTTACCTCCTTCTCGTCTTGACAACATTGTGGACAAACATTTGGGCGACTTCTCCTCTGAGATACAGCTCCTCCTGCAGCAGCAGAGCATTAATTACAGCTTCCCCCAGTCCCCACACTCTATTTCAAACACACAAGCCCCCGCACCTCAACACACACCCCCACACACCCTCATATCTCAGTTTTCACAGTATGTGTCATTCTACAACCCCTGCCCCCCGGTCCAGGACTACGTTAGCTCACTACAGGACAGCATTGAGGGCATTCTGACAGAGTTTAATGACAGCTGGCCGAGCCACAAGGCCGGCACCAGCCGGACTGTTGTCGATGACGCGCTGGCTAGCAGAGTTAGTGATTTTGTGTCTAGCATCCGAGCAGCTAATGCTAAAACCGGCAGAGATGATGATGGTCTCTGTGGTGAACTGACAGCTGCTGACGTCGGTGATTCAGTCAGTCAAAATCCTGCTCTCTCCAGAGGAGGTGAGGTGTGGCAGCCACATACACTCACCATACAGGTTCCTAATGCTACAAACAACAGGAACCCCTCGACGTCTCATGTCACTTTATCTACCTCTGCGTCTGGTTCCATCTACAAGCCTACTGATGCCTCCGTCCTTATTCCTCCTATTAACAAGTCCCCACAATCCCACTGGAACCCACAGCAAAGTCACACTTTGGAGATAACTAGAACAGTCATTCATAACGCCAGACAAACGCAAGACAACAGCACTACCAGGACTGTGCATTGTACCGCTGGTGTAGAAGGTGGGAGTAGTCTTGCAGGTGCAAACTCTGAGGTGACCTTGCCAGGGTTCAGCGGTGTCTCTAAGCCCTTGACAGAACCGTCTCGCCCCTCTGAGCTGCTCTCCAGTCCGCCCTCTGAATCCATCCCCGGTCCCGGCACAGGCCCAGCTCCCCCAGCCATGGCCCTGAGCTCGCTCATCAGCCAGCTGCAGCCAGAAGTGTTCAGCAGCCTGGTGGAGATCATCAAGGACGTCAAGAGAAACTCCTTGCAGTTCTACCTCCACAGCCCCGAGCCAGAGGACCAGGTTCATGAGGAAGTCAAGGTAACCCTCATGGGCAGAACAGTTAAAATGTGATGCCTGGATACAATATTTCAGTTTTAGTTGTCATTGATGAATGTGACAGATCGACATCTTTTAATTTAAAAGATTCTGGGGGGAATTATGAAAAAGCACATTAACTGAATAAAAAGATAGAAAGGAAACTAATATAATGACCTGTGATCTGGTCCCATAGCGGTCCACTGGAGTGTAATAGCAGAGATTCATAAAGACTATTTAAAATCCAGCTTTGCTCTTACTACTTGTGTGTGTGTGTGTGTGTTGTAGGAATACCTGTTGAAGCAGGGTAACATGGAGCAGAGTCCTGTAACCTTTCTGAGCGAAGAAACTTCGGACAACAGACTGCTGGTCATCATCAAGAACAAAGACATAGCTGGACACATACACAAGGTACCTCCGAATAATGCGTTTCACAACTACTGACTTCACTTGCAGGTCCACAGAGGGTTACATTCTGGCATGTTTGTTAGCCTTCCTCTTGACTTGACAGGCGGACTGCAGTTTACAGCTTGAAAATATTTGTATCAACAAAAGGGGGGGGCAAAAAATTGGTTCCTTGCTCCAGGGCACCTCAGCAGTGCCCAGGAGGTGAACTGGCACCTCTCCAGCTACCAGTTTACAGTCCGTTAATGGTCCGTACGGGACTGAGCTACTGCTGCCCCAAGAATAAAAGTTACAGTGCAGTAAAAGTTTAAAATAACAATTTTAAAATAAAAGGCTGCATCAAAAAGGAAAAAAGTCTTCAGCCTTTGCAGCAGACCTGCAGTTTTCTGGGACTTTGTTCCAGATATGTGGAGCATAAAAACTGAACGCTGCTTCTCTGTGTTTAGTTCTGACTCTGGGGACAGAAAGCAGACCTGACCCAGACCACCTGAGAGGTCTGGGGACAGAAATCAGACCTGACCCAGACCACCTGAGAGGTCTGGGGGGTTCATAATGTAGCAGCAGATCAGGAATAAACCGTTCAGTGCTTTACAACCAACAGAAGTATTTTGAAATAAATTCTTTGAGGGGCAGGAAGCCAGTGTAATCACCAGACCACATTAGTCTGGGGAGTCTGCTCTGGATTTTCTACTGCACAAGAAGCGGGATCAACGGGCGTAGTTCAAATGACTCTACGCCATTGGATAGTCCTTCAACCAATCAGACCAACGATCCGGGTGACGTACTTTGCAGAGCGAAAGCCGGTCGGTATTAAGGCAAACACATCCTTCTTTTGTAGGAATTGTTCTATCCTTTGAAATCTTTTAAAACAGCAGCTGAGCAGTTGAATGTAATCAAAAAGCTGCTTGGTCGCTTCTCTATTATCAGCGTGTTAAACCAGCCAATAGCGCGCCAGGTGCATAAGCCAGTTTGTGATTGGTTCCTGCAAATGTGTAACGGAAGCAGGATAGATAAACATACAGGTTTCCAGCCTGAGCTGCAGGGAGGAATCAAACCAGTAGGGCTGCTCCCTCTTAGTCGATTAGTCGACTAATCGGTCGTTTTGGTCTTAGTCAACTAAGATTTCTTTAGTCGATTAGTCATGTTTTATGCTTTTTTCATGCTGAATGACTTATTTCCAAGAAACGTACGAGCACATCTCTGGTAAACGCAAAAATGAAAGTGGTGCTTTTGCATGACTCTTTGCAGAGAAACTCAGATTTACAGATCTGTCGATTAAATCAACTAATCGATTAGTCGATACAATTGAATGAGTGTTAGTCGACTAAGAATTTCTTCAATCGAGCACAGCCCTACAAACCAGGCAGA
>NC_050178.1:22666650-22689150 GCF_008315115.2 Sander lucioperca | reverse complement strand
TAGGTAACATGCATTACCTACAGGTCTAGGTAACATACATTACCTACAGGTCTAGGTAACATGCATTACCTACAGGTCTAGGTAACATGCATTACCTACAGGTCTAGGTAACATGCATTACCTACAGGTCTAGGTAACATGCATTACCTACAGGTCTAGGTAACATGCATTACCTACAGGTCTAGGTAACATACATTACCTACAGGTCTAGGTAACATACATTACCTACAGGTCTAGGTAACATACATTACCTACAGGTCTAGGTAACATACATTACCTACAGGTCTAGGTAACATGCATACAGTGAGATTGATTCCCATACCATGACCCGTGGGAGTCCCGAAAAATTGTCACCCTCTAGTCTGCATTATATAATAATAAAAAAAAAAATTATATATATATATATATAAATATAAAGTAGGTCTTTTAACGTGTTGTGTGTTTGTTTGGTCCTCAGGTTCAGAAGAGATGCAGCCAACCTACTGAACATACTGTCAGCCTATCACAAGCGGCAGATTGTTGAGTTCCTCCCATATCATCAGTGCGACATGATGAACCATCAGTCCCCTGACCTGGACTGTCTTATGGAGCTCCAGGCCCGATACACACAGTACCGACACACAGTCTTCCTGACTGGTACGTACGCGTTACAGTCCCTCCAGAAAAACGTGATCATGTGATCTCATAATTCAATGCATAATCAGCCAAAGTCCGCATATTTATGCGGGGGCCACATTTTTTCAAATACGCCGCACTATGCGCACATACACGGGGCTTGCATGATTTCATAATCCCCGCATTTTCGTTGCAAAAAAGTCACATATATCTTAGCAGAAAGAACAATGCTGCGCTTAGTTCACACAAGAGCAGCCATTTTGTGTTATGAAGTGACGTAATTTCGCAACGTGAACATCATCGAAAAGCTGCAAACCCCGCGATGAAGCCATGATGACACCGCAGTTTTTGCAAGTTACCGTAATTTAGCAAGTTCCCGCAATTTCATCGCATAAAATTGCATAAATATCCCGCATATTCCATCGAATTTTTTAAGAAAACGTGCCGCATAATCAAGGATTTTTGCCGGCAACAATCACAAAAAAACTCTGCATTTTTCTGGAAGGACTGGTGTTAGGTTCTTTAAAGGTGCTCTAAGCGATGTTGGGTGACGTCACTTCTTGTTGACGTTCAAAGTATTTTCAAACAAAACGAGACTAGCTCGCCCCTCCCTCCTCCTCATCCCGTCCCTTCCCCCTCCCTTCCACACACTAACCCCTCAACCCCCACCCCCAAATCCCTCTCGTCGGTTATTGGCTGGAAGACTGTTTGTTATGTTGTTGCCGTTTGTGGAGCCTGGGCTGTCTACAGAGACCACGCTTTTTTTACAGTGTGTTCAGGGGACAGGCAGCTAGCAGATAGTGAGGAGATGTTTGCTGTATGTGACAAAAAATGTTGTAGCTTAAAAAACATCGCTTAGAGCACCTTTAAGCAGGACTTGGTGTTACAATCCGTGAAGATTCAGCACGTTAGCAGCGTGGAGTTAGTTCTGGATGTGTTAATCAATACCAGTGACTCAGATTAGCTGCTGCAATTTGAAAACATAATTTACCTCATGATCTGTAGTACTGATGTTACCTGTCTTTTTGTAACGCAGAGCATCATTTTGATAAGTTCGCTGCCTACTCTAGTAGCGGCATCATCATGGCCAATATTGAAGAGTTTCTGCACGACTTCACCAGACTGGTCGGTTACCACGAGATGAAGGACAGGCAGCCAATCATAGATGACGTGCTGGCTCCCAAAGGTCAGTTGTGGCGTTTATGAAATGTGTGAAATATGTCAATATCCTGTTACGGGGAGACACTACAGGCAAAAACATAATTTTTCAATTTTGAGTTTTTGAGCTGTTTTGCTTTTATAACATGTCTTCTTTCAGACTAGTGGGGAAAAAACAACCAAAATACACATTAAGGTGTTTATTTAATTACACTTTGTCTATTTGCGCCTGAAGATTTGTCCTAAATTCATCAAAAGTTAGCATTAGATAATGCCTTGTGCATATTTAACTATATACATGTCTTAAAGGACAATTCCGGCGCAAAACGACCTTAGGGGTTATTAACTGATGTGTACCTACTCTGTCTCTCTCTGGGACATGTTTTCATGCTAATCTAATGAGTTTGGAGCTTTAACGAGGCTACCGCGGACCGCTGGTTAGCTTACAATGCTAGTATGTAGGGCATGGGGACACTCAAATTAAATCGCTATTTAATGCCACTATAAAGGCTCGAAACATCACCACACTTTAACGTTAGCATAATTAGGGTCCCTAAATGTGAACCGAAGCATTGACAACGTTGTAAGTGTACAGATAGTTTATTAAAAAGATAGATTATAAAGACAGTCATGACTAGTCGATGCCGTGCAACGTGGAATCTCCATAGACAGTATGGGAATTCCACGTTGCACGGCGTTCGACTAGTAGCATTTCAAGCTAACCAGCGGTCCGCGGTAGCCTCGTTAAAGCTCCAAACTCATTGGATTAGCATGAAAACATGTCCCAGAGAGAGACAGAGTGGGTACACATCAGTTAATAACCCCTAGGTTAGTTTTGCGCCGGAATTGTCCTTTAATGTGATTAATCAACTGCGGACGTGTCATGGTGATATTTATATTTTACCTATTCACCTGCAGTATCTTCCTTTAAAAAAACAAATAGCTTGAAGCGTGATGTGCAAACACAACCATCGAATTAGACATGCTGAGTCTAGATGAGCATCTCTGCCTGTAGTATATATATATCATTGTCTGACTCCCAATGTACAGCTTTAAACAAAAGAAAATCTAAATCAGTGCAGCAGAACTAGAGATTACATGCATGCATTACATTTTATTACATGCTTTGTTCTTTTTTGTCAAATCCTGGTGCCTACATTACCCACAAAGCAATTCGATCTGTCAGAGATTAAGTGTGTTATGCTTAGGCCGGCCGCACGCTGGCTGCGTAGCGTGATCGTGTCCGCTGCGTGGCGTGTCCGTTTATATTTCGGCTCCCATGGTAACAGGTGCGTGACACGCACGTCTCAGAAAACGCGTGCATGCTAGAAATAGGACCGACGCCTATTTTATATACATTTAATAAATGACATGTTGATGTTTGAAAGTCTCGAGGTTTTTACATAAATGTCATTTAAAAAAATAATAAATAATTATTGATTTTCTAATATTGCACCTGTCAATCCAGAAGGAAATATTCTGGAGCCTATTTTGCCGTCAATCCTGCCGACGTCTTTGCTTGTAATCAGATCAGTTTACATTTATGTTTATGTTTCTGGGAAACATCCATGTGTCCAGACAAGGCTAGCAGCAGCAGCAGCAGCAGCGCCGCGTCAGACACCTTTCTGGTGTAAAGACATAGAAAACGCCACGCAACTGACACGCAACAGAAACGCCACGCTCATGCCACGCAGCCAGTGTGCAGCCAACCTTATAGTGGCTAATGTAGCCACTAGCCGTTAGCCACAAGCAGAGCTGAGGAGCGACCTACAGAGGTCTGGTAAGCTCACTTCTTTCAAATTCCACACATCCGTTTTTTTTTCATCCACATACACAGTAGTACTCCCCAAGGCCTTAACGTGGCAGACTTTAAAGTGTAAAATCTGCACACTACCCCCTTTTTATGTAGCATAGTGATTGGGGAGTAAAATAACCTGAGTTCTTTATTTAAAGTCATACTATGCAACTTTTCCAGCTGGTCCCCCTACAGGTTCCAATGAGACAACCTGTAGGGGGACCGAAGCTGGAAACGTTGCATAGTATGCCTTTAAATCCCTGTCAGTCATTTGAAAAGAAAGCATTATTACAAATAGCTGGGGATCCTTCATTGTAGATCCTCCCAATGCGTTGTACGGTTTCTACCCCTCATTTGTCTCCCTGTCTCCCTCCTTACTGTCTGTAGTTTGTTCAACTAACTGCTCTCCTCTGTCCTCAGGGCTCGGGAGGCAGCTGAGTCATAGTGACGCTGTGTCAGGCTCTGAACGCTCTCCCTCTATCTTCCCAGAACACATCCATCCCCTCTCCTCCAGTGATCAACCCCAACATCTCCTCCAGCAGTCCGGCTCCATCGTCCCCACTCCCTCCAATCTGTCTGACCAGCTCGTCCCGGACGCTTCCTGTAAGGAAGGTGTGCCACACCATTCAGACACAGACTTTGAGGTTCTTCGACTGGCCATCTCACATTTACGGGCTGAGCGTCAGGCGCAGCTGCAGCAGCAGTTGGACTCTCAGGCAGAGCTGAGCATCAACTCCCTCAAAAGCTCCCCTCCCAATCTCGTTGGTACAGGTAGCGGTCACACCACCCCTCTTTTAGCTCAAGGAGGTCCCACCGAGTCTGTTAACGTCACTCATGACAGGAAAGCAGTGGCAGCCACTCTGGAGTTAATTCACTCAGCATTACAGCAGGAGCCGGCAGAGGAGGAGAGGAGGAAGAACGGAGCAGAGGCTCCCACAGAGGGACGGACGATAGGAGGAAGTAAAGGGGCTGGAGATCAGAGAGAAGGTACTCCAGTGAGAGTGGTGGGGCTACTGGGAGAAAACAGGGCTCCCAGTAACAGTGACACTTCTAGCCTTTCGTCCAATCAAAGCACAGCGGCCGTGATGGCACCAAGTACCCAGACAGACTCAACCGATGACGGCAGAGAGAAAGCAAATCAAAAAGAAGAACCTGTATTTCCCAAAACAGATAAGCATGCTGCAGCCTCCTCGAGTACCACAGCTCAGCCTGTAGAAGGCGACGTAACGAGGTAAGTGAATGATTGCTACAGACTTTTGGTGTATGTTTTGAAAAGAAATGTAAGATAATGTTAACCCTGTAAGCCCCGTTAACTGTCATGATCTCAACATTAACATGAAGATAACCTCAAGTGTCACTAGTTTGGTAGCCTTGTGCAGAATCAGGAGTTCTCAAGGAAGATATTCTGGTGTTTTTAGGGATGATTTTAATCCAGTTGCACTCAGAGTACACAGCATGTATGTGAACAATGCCTCAAAAAATATGCTCAGTCTCTCATTATGACAAGGTAGTTGTATTATAGGCTTTCTTACTCTAAGAGCTGTTGCTATTGGGTTTATCTTTCACGCATGCCCATCTGTGAAGATTTCTTTCACACCATTGTTCCCTGCACAGGCCTCTCTTACGTCCGCAGTCACTGTATGTAACGGCAGCGAGACCTGAGATCTGCTCCCATTTTTTATTTAGCATCAAGGCAAGCAGTATGAAGACTTCAGAATCTAGCGGTGTTCGCCTGTGTACCGCCTGCCCAACCAGCTGCATCCTGCCGTCAGATCTTCACCCCAGCTGCGAAGCAGGCCCGTCCAGGTGTTTGGTGTTTTAAGCCCCCAACGTCGTCTTCCAGACAGGCAGCGCTGCATGGAAGGCACTAGGGTTAGGCAAGGGTTAGGGTTAAGGGTTAGGGTTAGGGTTAGGTGCCTTGAAGTCGACTGTGGGTGCTTAAAACACCATTGAGCGCCCGTCCACGCTGGGCTGGCGCTCACACTGCCGGCCACTTGCCAGTTCTGCGCCCGCCTACCAATAGAGGAACTGAATCGGCGGGCAGTAGGGGTGAAACAATACATGTATTCGTATTGAACTGAAACGGTACGGGCGTCTCGGTTCGGTACATGAATTTACACGGAGAATACACGGTATAAAAATAAAGAAAACTCGTGTGCAAATGAATTAATGTAATGTGGAACTACTGTTACATACGCGTTTCTTAGGGACACCTAATCTGTAGCACCGCCTTAGTCGGTCCAGTGAGTCCACACCAGAGCCATGTCTTTCTCTATCACTCTGGTCCACACGAAGCAAACTAGTCCCTTCCATATACAACCAAACACGGATGTACTGTAGCTGGATCCCTTCTCGCCTCGACCACAAATGGCTTCCAGGCCCATTTGCTTCGCTGTTAGCTCCGCTTTTAGCTCTGCCGTTAGCTGTTAGCTCCGCTTTTAGCTCCGCCGTTAGCTGTTAGCTCCGCCGTTAGCTTCGCTGTTTGCTGCTAGCTCCGCCATTAGCTGTTAGCAGCTAGCTCCGCTGTTAGCGTGTGAAGCTAACGCCACAATTCGCCAACTGCTCTGTGTAAGAAGCTGCTCTTTTAACACCCCTGCTCTGTGCATTCACATATGAGAGCAGCGCTTGTCTCCCATATCACACTACTAGCTGATTGTCTTATTTAGTTTACAAGTTCCAGGTGGAGTCTGGAGATGATGTGGGGTAGCCTACTTACTGTTTACATCTTACTTAATACACTCAGGCTGTTACAGCTAGCTCAGGGGAGAGACTGGATCACACTAGGTGGTACAGCCTGAGACATGCACAAAAAAAAAAATTGCCTTCTGCATTTTTGTTATGCTTTTCCCTCCATTGTACCGAACCGTGATGTCTGAACCGAAGTATGAACCGAACCGTGACTTCTGTGTGCCGTTCCACCCCTAGCGGGCAGACACCTTCTTAGTCCTTCAGGTTGAAGACGACAGTGATGGCAGCCTGTCATACCGTCAAATTACCCTTTTCACCGACATCCTGAAAGAGGACCCCTTTAGCGGGCACGAGTCCACTGACTCAGCTCCCTTCAGACAGGGTTCTCTTGCCGGCTTTCCCTCCTCCCTCTTGGGACCACTGGAGCTCGACGTAGGAGAAAACTACGGAGCCCCGCCCTCGCGGCTTTCTCTTCTGCACCACGTTGGTCACCTGCCCGCTGTCTACGTCCAGGAGCCGCCAGCCAGACGCCCTCCACTGTGGCTGGCTTCACGGAGCTTCGGGCCTTTATGGAGGAGGCCTTCTCTGACGCCAGGAAACTAAAGGGTCCGGTGTCCCGCTACGCGCCATTAACCAGGGTCCACGGCGACACAGAAATGGGTTTTCCATCTGTCCTGCCACTGGAGCAGAGCCTGGCCTCCATTCTGCTTCCGAAATCCCGACAGAAGCCCACACCTCCGTCTCCCAGGGACCAGGTCTGTGCTCGCCACACCGACCGCTCGCACCAGTGTGCCACCCAGATAGCTGCAGCACAAAAGAACATTGCTCTGCTGTCCTTCGTTGTCTCTGCCATGGCCACTAAGCCTGGGGCTCTCACCCCAGAGCTAGCGACCGACATAAGCAAAGCCATGACGGCTGTCCTGACTATCACCACGGCTTCCACAGTGGCGCTGTCCAGGATCATGGCATGGCCGCACCTCAGGATCACCACAATCCACCTGCAAGAAGCAGCTGAGGAAGTGGAGAAACTACGGAGACCTGCTGGAGAGCAACGCCTTCATTCACACCGAAAGTCATAACAAACCCCTTTCGGTCAAAAATGTTTTCCTTGAGGGTTTCTTCCCCTCTTCCATATAACAACAAGGCAGCTGTTTGTTCACCACAGCGAGCACTCACAAGGTGCAGCTCTTTCAGAACAGCGTCTGTGTGACTGGCTGTGTGATGCTATCACTCAAGCCTGTATTGCAGAGGGATTGGAGCCCCCTCAGGGCATCTGGGGACACTCCACAAGAGCTTAATTCACATCCATGATCCCCCTCAGAGGGAGGACATTGGCTGACATCTGCACAGCGGCGACCTGGGCATCTCCGTGCCCTTTCATCCACTTTTATTTGCGTGATGTTTCTGAGTCCTTCATGACTCCCTCTGTCTTATCCACGCTTAACAGCAGATGAGCCGCTGTTAGATCTGGCGTTTCATACGGAATGATAACTGGATCAAATTCACCTTAATACCAGCTGTGCACCTCTAATCTCACCGTCGCTTATGAGTAGGCTGCATAAGGGCCCGGTATGGTATGCTATCGTCTTCACCCTCCTGAATCGCCAACATTGGCTGAAGAAAATGCTGATTTTTGGGAGCAGATCTCTGGTCTCGCAGCTGTAATATACAGTAACTGCGGACGTAAGAGAGACCCGTGCAGGGCACAAGCGTGCAAAAGAAATCTACACAACTGCGCATGCGCGAGGAATAAACCCAATAGCAACCGCTCTTAGAGGGCTATGCCTATACTCACAGAATCTGGATTTACAATATATTATTATATTATATTTAATATCCAGCCCTGCAGTGTGATAGCTGTATTGAGTGTTGCTGTTTTTAGTTTCCAAACTGTTTCTAAAACACACTGCTGTCATGATTTCTCTTCTGCAGTTTGCCTGTATGTTGCTGCTGAACCCCTTCTTGTTTTCTTCCTGTAGAGACCAACAGTCAGGCCAGGAGCAGCCAAGAGGAGAGGGAGCACCACCTGGCAACAGCACTGTCAGTGGCACCAAGGTAACAGGAAGTATCACCATCGTAACAGACCAGGAGGCGTATGTGCATTTCCTAGAATAGCAAAGAAATGTCCTGCCCTACTCTGCCTCTGATTGGCAGTACTCACTGCCTTTGTTGGTTGGATTGGTTAGGTTTAGGCATGAGGAGAGAGATTGGTTAGTGTGTAAGAATCCCAGGGTCAGCCAATCAGAGGCAGAGTAGGGTGGGACAAGTCTTCCCCATACTAGGAAACGCACATTCGTGACCAGGAGGGCAACTGTTAGCTGGTTCTAATAGACTCCAAAATCGAATGAAAATGTCAACGTGGGCACTGCTAAGAAGCCTATGTCAGTCTGTTCCTTTAGAGCTCAACATTGTGGTTCTGGAGGTAAAAATCCCATTCATTTTCTCCTTAAAGACTTTGATTATTAGCCATAATAATGACAAATAATGTCTACACCATCCCAGGTAGACTTACCATGAGCTACAAGACTGTGAAACAAGGATCTACGCTCCTGTAGAAGTCTGTATGAAATCAACTTTTTGTTAAGAAAAACATGTTTCATTCGCTACACTACCCACAATCCTAAGCGTAACAGCGAAGTCTCTGACTGGTGGAGTTCGCTGTTACCATGGAATTATTTCCAGAACCCGCTTTGAAAATATTTGAATCTACAAAAGAGGGGCCTAGGCTCCTAAACAGCGCCCAGATTAACACGTGTTAGATTTTGGAGACTGTCAGAACCGGCTAACATGCCGCCCGAACAGGTACCCCACTAACGTGTAGCTGTGTAAGGCCCATCCAAGCTAAACCTTAGTACGAAGCACATTTAACCTTCAGTACCAACCTACAGTAGCAGATCAACCCCATAGCATTGTATTAAATGACAAAACTAAAGTCATAAAATTAGTTTAGATAAAAAGGGAATATAGACCAACAAAAACAGACAATCCCAAAGAGGAAAGTCCTCTTTTGGGTTCCATCCCCTCATGACCTCTCCTACCCAAGCATTACCTGACCTCATGCAGGAATGGGAACAAAGAAATGGTAAAGCCACCCGAGCGAGTTGTCCCAGAGCGAAAAGCCAAAGAACAATAGACCCAGACAGATGGCCTTTAGAAGGTGTTGGGAGAATACTCTACAACCCCCAAGGTGTTCCTCTTAAAGCCCCAGCTGCTGCATTCCCACCCCCAGAGGATGTGAGGATATTAAGGGAAAAACCCTCAACCTAACAGGGGGTTGGTACTGCGGCCAAAATTGGACAGCCATAGGCATAGTGGCATTAGCTAAGTCATGCCAAGTATCGTGGTTACACCACGCAGATGCACGATGTCTTCAAAACAGTAAAACAGGACTTTGGTTTACACAGATCACTAATGTGCTGCCTTAACCCTAGACCGTTAGCAGAGAGGGCGATGGGCCTGACAATCACAGCCCCCACCCATCTTCTATCACCGGTTCCCAGACAGAAGAGGATTTTCCACAACTGTCTTCCACCGGCACAGACAGAAAACAAGAGGGAAAATGGCAACCTGGAAATGCGTCGGACTGCACCCCTGTCCCAGAACCACAACGCCTGCAGCTGTACAACCACAAGGGTGAAAAATTCAACTATACTACTCTGAAGAATCCCCTGTCCTGGAAGGATATCACCTATTACAGACCAGGATGGATACCGTGCCACCTGCCATTTCTCAAGCCCGGCAACCGGTATTGGGAACTGAAGGCTAACAGCACTGTGGTCTCCATTGGCATGGCACCGCCATATGGGAAAGGTCCGAAGAGGGTGGCCTGTGGAGTAATCTGTTACAACCACTTCGAAGGCCCTTGGTGCGAGGTCCAGTCCTACAATGGGGACGGGGTCTGTTTGCTCACCACAAGGCGTGGGTCCACCCATCGCTTCTGATGAGGCACGGACCACCGGACCGGGGGGCAGAATGTGAGAGGATGAAATGATGTTTACAGACGGTCCGAGCCAAGCGTGCATTCTGCCACTGCTCACTGCACAAGCCAGAAAAAACTAAAGAGACTGACGATGTTCTGATATAAGCTATGTATAAAAACGCATGTATACTCTGTGTAACCAATGTTGTATTAATCATGTAATATAAAGGGAGAACCTGGAAGAAGAGCTTAGAGAGACGGAGACAGCTCTCTTCACAGGAAACCTTGTGAAATCATGGAATAGCAATCATATAGGGCTGGGCAATATGGCGATATATATTGTCAAATCAATATAAAAATCATATAACTTATATATTTCTCTATATCGTCTCTATTGTGAAGTTGAAAAACCAGCAAACCAAACTGCATTATGACAATATTTAGTAACATTTCTTGCACATTATGTTCATTTTGCACTTAATAAAACAAGAAAATACTCCGTATATTTCATTTAGCAAGTATTTCATTCACACAGGAGTTGTAGTGGGTACCGAAACCCAAGAAAGCTATTATTACATTTTAAATATATCGTTTATATTTGGCCTTAGCAAAAAAAAACATGCCATTTTTTTAATGTCACAACTGTCGTTTTGTGCTGTTTTAAAAGTATAGTTTTAGCACCGGTTTTGAGAAAGGAAAAAAAGATATCAAACTCTTCACGGGAGAATACCGAAACTAGAATAGAATATTTATTTATTTAATAACAAGAAACGTAAACATGCTGTGATATATATTGTCATTGAGATATAGAACAACCTGTATATTGAGCTAGAAGATTTTGGTTCATATCGCCCGGCCCTACAGTCATATTATTTTTACTCTGTATGGCATTTTGTACATCTTTTTATTTTGCTTAATAAAGCTAAATAGATCACTTGGTCTATTGGAAGACAAGTACCTTATCTATTCTCATTTTGTTCCTTCCTTTCGTCCAAGACTTCTTCAGCGACTCTGTATTCCTTGTATTCTACAATTCTCTAAAATGGTTTTTTGGATACGGAGCTCGAGGGCTTTACCTTCTCTTGGCTCTGATTTTTTTTTTTTTAAATCCTAAAATCTTTTATTACAGTGGCTTGCATAAGGTTATGAAGCCATGCTAAAGTTGACTAAAAAGACGAATAAAAAAATCTTTTGGAAATTGATCTTAATGCCTTAATTAAAAAAAAAAAAAGGACACCAATTTTCTTTGTGAATGAATAATGTAGCGTAAATTAATAAAAAAATAAAATATTAATTAAAATATAGGGGGCATAAGTCAGTACACCCCTATGTTAAATTCCCATAGAGGCAGGCAGACTTTTATTTTGAAAGGCCAGTTATTTCATGGATCCAGGATACTATGCATCCTGATAAAGTTCCCTTGGTCCCCACATCATCACATACCCTTTACCATACCCCACATCATCACATACCCTTCACCATACCCCCACATCATCACATACCCTTCACCATACCCCCACATCATCACATACCCTTCACCATACCCCCACATCATCACATACCCTTCACCATACCCCCACATCATCACATACCCTTCACCATACCCCACATCATCACATACCCTTCACCATACCCCCACATCATCACATACCCTTCACCATACCCCCACATCATCACATACCCTTCACCATACCCCCACATCATCACATACCCTTCACCATACCCCACATCATCACATACCCTTCACCATACCCCACATCATCACATACCCTTCACCATACCCCACATCATCACATACCCTCACCATACCCCACATCATCACATACCCTTCACCATACCCCCACATCATCACATACCCTTCACCATACCCCCACATCATCACATACCCTTCACCATACCCCCACATCATCACATACCCTTCACCATACCCCCACATCATCACATACCCTTCACCATACCCCACATCATCACATACCCTTCACCATACCCCACATCATCACATACCCTTCACCATACCCCCACATCATCACATACCCTTCACCATACCCCCACATCATCACATACCCTTCACCATACCCCCACATCATCACATACCCTTCACCATACCCCACATCATCACATACCCTTCACCATACCCCCACATCATCACATACCCTTCACCATACCCCCACATCATCACATACCCTTCACCATACCCCCACATCATCACATACCCTTCACCATACCCCCACATCATCACATACCCTTCACCATACCCCCACATCATCACATACCCTTCACCATACCCCCACAAGGGTATGTGATGATGTGGGGGTATTTTAATTCCAAAGGCCAAGGGAACTTTATCAGGATCTGAACGAGCCGCCATTATGCCCGGTTGTAAAATCCGGGAGCAGCCAGACCCACGTGACGCGTTCGTCCAATCAGCTGCCGTTTTCATTTCTGGGCGACAATACAGATTAGCGCCGCCTGCTGTTATACACGTATATACGTACGCTCAAGTCGGCGTCTCTTCAGTGTGTTCTGAGGAACTTTTTGGACCTCGGGGAGAATGATCAGTCTGACTGGCCTTTCTGCCGACGGTCGACCGTCGGGTTGGTGTGTCAGGGGCTTAAGGTATCTTTTCTCGTCACCCCCCGGTCAGTACTGTGTGGTTAAATAGCACCAAACGTAGCGCTCCTACGTAGCGCCTAGTTTGACACTTACGTTAGATTTTGGAGTCCATCAGAACCGGCTAATGCCGACCTTACACCAAACGACTTTTCAAGCAATTCCACTGTTGCAGACAATTGACCTGCATCGGAATGAACTCATGGGAGTCTTGATAGAGTGGGGGCCATAGACTGTATATACGCAGCTGTGACGTCACCCATTGGTTTGTGGAGAGCTGCTGTGAGTCGTTGAGTTTGCCGTTACGGGCGCAGCCATCCTGGTTGGGGATGTGAGGATTTTAGAGGAGAGGGAGGAGTGAGGGAGGAGCCCTTACACTCTAGGTTACGTTACACACTTTCACTGGCAATCGCCGATTTTAAAATCGAGACCATAATTCAAAAAATGAACATCATTCTGTGTTGCAGAAGACTTAAAACTCAGTCCGAGCTGTCTGAAGTCTTTTTCCCGTCTTGACGTTCCGACATAAATCCAATGGTTTGATATTATCGTTAAGTTTAAAGTCTTGGTAGTAAAATCTTGTAGAACTCAGTGACTTTATGACAGATTGTTTTTAGATGTGAGATGTTGTCAGTCTTTTCAGAGTCTTCTAGTGTATGGTAGGCATAACACAACCCAAATCCTGCTCTGCCCCGTTTACAACAGATCCAGCAGCCTCACCAACATCTGCAGCACCTGAACAACAGCCAGCAGCTCCAGCCGAGTCGGTCACACCTCCAACCCCCGCCTCACAGCCAGCAGCAGCAGTGGGGCACCAGCCTCCTGCAGCCCCACCACCTGCATCGACTTCCCAACCAGCCTTTCTCCCGCGGCCCCATGCTCGGGCCTCTGACTGCCCTGGGAGGAGGCCTCCTGGGGCCAGTTCCTGTCTGGCCAGGGGGCCTGGGCCCTGCAGGTGCTGCTGCCCTGGCCTGGGGCTTCCAGCAGGTCGGCAGGGACTTCACTGGTCCTAGACTGCTGGGGGGCTTCCACAACCCTGCAGGGCAAGGTGGCAGCAGGTACAGAGGGGGGCAAAGAGGAGGAGGAGGCTTTAATGGGATGTAGAGAGCCGGTCTGACTGCACCTCGAGTAACGTTCCCTGCTAACTTTCACACACCTGCTGCCGTTCATGTAGCCGGTTTATGAAAAACTATCACATGGTCACCAGAGAGCAGGAGGTGGACACAGCCTAAATACTGACCGGTCCTAGACTGAGAAAGGAAGGAGTGAGCACTCTCACTCTGTATGCAGCTCGCAAATGTTTATTTATTTATCTACCATCCCAAAATCAGCAACGTGGTGATATGTACCCTGATCCAGGACCATCCCAGTACACATCACGGCCTCCCAGAATCTGGGCGTTTCATGTTTGTCACTTGGGTTCATAAACTTACTTACAGGAAGATTGTTGAAAATACAAACTGATGTCTTTTTTTTGAATTTTTGCTATATTTGATAGTGACCGTAGAGATACAGGCAGGGGACATCGGCAGAGACAGCATGGCAACAGACAGGGCACCTTAGCAACGTTAGAGTAAGAGTTGATGTCAGGCAGGTGTAAAGTAACAAAAAACATGATTCATTTATTTATTTAAAGATTATTTTTTTGGGCTTTTCCGCCTTTAATGGACAGGACAGTTAGGTGAGAAAGGGGAAGACATGCAGGAAATCATCACAGGTCAGACTCCAATCCTGGACCTCTGCGTCGAGGCATAAACCTCTATGTATATGTGCGCCTGCTCTACCCGCTGACCAACCCGGCCACCACATGATTTATGTTGACAGGGGAAAGGTGTTAAAGTCACTACAAATCATGTGAAATCAGAGATCTCTCTCAGTGTTTCCGCTGATGACCGGAAGCTCTGTCCTAGCCAGACCACTAACTAGTGCTGAACCTGCCTGACAGTGAGGCTACATCTACACTACTACGTTTTGGTTTTACGTCTACAAAGTTTACGCCTCGCGCCCACACTACTCCGGCGTTTCCGAGCCCCTAAAACGGAGACATCTGAAAGTCTGCTGCCTCCGTTTTGGGTTGAAAACTCCGCGGTTGCTTCGTAGTCTGGACGGACACAAACGGAGACCTTTTGGAAACGAGGGAAAAAGTGCATCATTTTGTTTCTAAGATTATCTTCCACTCTGTGAATTTTCAATATTCTTCCTGAAACCAATTTTATTCATTTTGAATTTTTATGTTCGCGCCCACCTGCTCACGTTGGCGCTCGGCAGGTCGGCTGCAGCGACTGTAAACCGGCCGTTACACTTCAGAAATCAGCTGCTGTAGCGTCAAATACAAACCGGCAGCCTAACGTCTCCTTACTGTAACTACTTCTGCTGACCTGTTAGTGCTGAAGAAGTCAGACAAACACTAATGGAAATTCTCCCGCCCCCCCCCCGAACATGTGTGGAAGGTTAAAATAAGAACAGCTGTAGAGGACATGTCTTGTTTCTCTGCCATGTTTGATGTAATGGGACTCCGACCTGGCATGGTGTGTCCATGCGTCTCTTTTTAACTCTGCCTCAAAGAGATCGTCTTCTGACTGAATGAATGCTCTCAGGTTGATCACTTCAACAGCTGTGTGTAAATATCTCTTTTTAAAGATGATTTTTTGGGGCTTTTCCCTTTATTACACAGTGACAGTGGATAGACAGGAAAGGTGGGAGAGAGAGGGGGGGATGACACGCAGCAAAGAGCAGCAGCTTGGATTCAAACCCGCGCCACTGCAAAGGACTAACAAGGGGCGCACGCTCCCACTGGGGGAGCTAGAGCCCCCCCCTCTTTGTGTACATGTTGACCTGTTGTCTTTCTGTACGCTGCTCTCAGTAAGAGCATTGACTACAATGTTAAAAGCCTCCGGTTGGGTCTCATTTCCCAGCTTTCTTGAACGCAACACCAGCTTGACTATTTTAACACCCCCCACGGATGTTTTCTACGGTGTATAATAGCTGCTTATTTCTTCTATTTGCATCATGGGAGAGACCAAGATGTACACTGATTCTTAAAGGGGACTCTGAGAACTTCAACAAAAAAAAAAAAATGTAAAAAAAAATAACGATGGACAGACTACACGTCTTCCAGTGGACACTCTGTCTGTCTTGTAAAATAATGTTTTTTTTGTACTAAACGTTTGGGTTGTTACCCTGAGAGCTGTTTGTGTTTGGTTGATGTTGTATGTACAGTAGGAAGTGATGTGTGTAACGCTCATTTTAACTTAAAAGTCATTTTTTATGTTTTTTTACCTCATTTTTTGTATTAAAAGTTGCCCGTGTAAACATTGAGTTTGCCTTGAGATGTTGTCGATGTCACCTAAACACACACAAATATACCTCAAAATTTTGATGTATTTTTTCATCCTGTCCACACAGGATAATATGTTGTGTGCACAAGATTAATCTGGTATATATAAGGTAATATCTGGTCTCAAATCAACTTTGCTCATGGATGCCAAAACCAGTTTGTACAAACTGCATCCGGCCGCGTCTAAAGGCAAATCCAGTCCCTCTAAAACATACTCACTCCCTTTGTGGCTTTTTTTTTTACACTGATGAACAGAAAAAGACTCTCAGGGTCCTGTTTTAACGATCTGAGGTCACGGCGTGAAGCGCCTGCTGCAGGTGTGTTTAGGGCGTGTCCTAATCCACTTCTGCTAGTTTGACGGCTGATAAAATGTGTCCGTGTGCCGGGTGCATGGATCTAAAGGGTTGTACTTAGTGTCTTCATTAATCAGAGGGGTGTTTTGGGCGTAACATGCAATCAACCAATCAGAGATCATCTCCCATTCCCTCTAAAAGCCAGGCGCGTTTGGACCTTGGAGCATTGCTGTTATGATGGAGGATTTACACCGTAATATTTTTATTTGTATCTTCTGCATGTGTGTGCTGCTGTGCGTCCCTGTGTGTGTAACAAGCATAGTGTGCATGTTCTGTGCACGAGCCTAGGATCATTTTACTAATGCTCTGTTAAAATAACAATGAAATGCTGCGTTATTGACTTTAGACCAGGTTTTTGTTGGTCAATGGTACCATCACTTCCCGCTGCCTCAAGATAGCAATACTCCCAGAATGCACCTGAACACACCTCCCTGTAAGACCAGCACGCCCAGAATGCACCTGAACACACCTCCCTGTAAGACCAGCACGCCCAGAATGCACCTGAACACACCTCCCTGTAGGACCAGCACACCCAGAATGCACCTGAACACACCTCCCTGTAAGACCAGCACGCCCAGAATGCACCTGAACACACCTCCCTGTAAGACCAGCACGCCCAGAATGCACCTGAACACACCTCCCTGTAGGATCAGCACACCCATGGGCCACAGATGGGTGCAGGTGCATTTGCTATTTAAACGACGTGGGCGCTGGACGGGGAACTGACAACTGGGTCGGGCTTTGTGCAGCGCCGGATGTGAGATAGGGCCCTTAATGACAAAGTGAGAACAATGTCTTCAAATCGATTAAATGAATTCCAAATCGCCGCTGTCGAGCAGAAACCTTGTATCTCCATATTTAGTCATTTTCATTTTTCTTTCATTACTCAACGCTGCTGGTCTCCCGTTACGTCTGTCTGTGTGACGAGAGGATTTCGTGACTTTGTGGGAAAACAAGTTCAAGAAAGTGTTTTAAAATTAGCCTTTTTCAATTTCCTGAAAAGATTTTGGACATACAAGGTTTTTCGCCAGACAGCCATGAAATAAAAATATACTTGTTTGTCAAAGTTAAAGTCCAGTGGCAGTTTATTTTTTGATTTGAACGAGATCTGGACTCTTCAGGACATTAACATGTCGTTTTGAAGCCGTTCCCTTTAGAGCTCAGGCTCATCGCTAGAAAAACTCATCTTTCAACTTGCAGGTTTTTAGGTTTTTCTTTGCTGACAGCATCAGGTCTGTCCTGTTCTGCTGCGTTCATTTCATCCTCCCCGTTAGAGCCTGTGGTGCCTTAAATAGTAATGCTGTGATGCTGTATGAAGAGGAATCCGCCGACACTGTTCTTGATTATAAAAAGGTTTATTACAAGCAAAGATTCAGCATCAATTTTACAAACTCCTGCAGAGAGCTTGGAGAACGACCAACCCAAACCTCAAAATTTGCCGTTCTGCCTTTTCTTTGTGTGAACAACATATATATTCCATGCATACATTAACATAGGACGTGATATGTGTGAGTATATGATTCGACCACAGAACTGACCAATCAATGCCTGTTATCTGGCACAACTCCAAAAAAGGTCTCTTCTGTCTTGGGGGGACCTCTGCTCATGTTAACAATTTCCAGATGTTCTCAGTAAGTGTAGAGTAAAGTTCATAGGACTCCCTTATAACAAACCTTTAGGACAAAGTTTATCGAAAGTTATAGAATGGTCATATACTACAAGCCCAGAAGCTTCCTCCAGCTGACATCGAGCACTTTGAAACATAGCCTACTGACACATTACAGTTTTTCTCAATTGCTTAAACACATTTGCCCACTCTGACATCACATTTTCAAACCAGTTAACACACAGGATCAAACTGAAGCTCATTATTTTGTTAGCAAAATGCTCTAACACTCACAAAACATTAAAAGCATGCAACATAAGCAAATACTTCCATCAAACACCTCAACTTGTGGTCAAATTAATTTATTCTTTCAATCAATCATTACACAATGGACAACAAAATACAAAATACAGCCATCAATATGAAATATGACACTTTACAAACTCAAATGGATACTGAAAAAGAAAGAAAAAAGCTTATTAAAGGAAACTTATGGGTGGAAATACCTTTAAAAAAAAAAGATATATTTTATCTTTCACATTTAGTCCATTCGTTCTTGACGATTATGCCACAGGTTCTCATCAACATCGCATTGAATGTTTTCCCTTGCAATGCACCGAGGGAAATACCTCCTTGCGTGGCGCATCCATCCCTGGCAGTCCTCTGCACCTGTTGCCAGGCAACCAGCATTCATTGCCTCCAGGAGGGGCATCTGCTCATATGGCCGGTGATCATACACCTTCCACCTCCAAGCAGAGAAGAACTCCTCGATTGGGTTCAGAAAAGGGGAGTATGCAGGAAGGAAGTGCATCATAATATGAGGCTGTGCTGCAAACCATTCGTTCACAAGGCGAGAGTGATGGAAAGCCACATTGTCCCAAATTATGACATACAGAGTCATGCCAGGCCTCAACAGCCCTCTCTCTTCGGGTGGAATCAGTATTTCTTTCAATGAATCAAGAAATGTGATGAGGCGTTCTGTATTGTATGGGCCAATGGTTGGTATGTGGCAAAGGACCCCATCATTGGAGATGGCAGCACACATGGTGATATTGGCACCCCTCTGACCTGGCACTGTGACAGCGGCCCTCTGCCCAATGATGTTCCTCCCGCGTCTCCTCACTTTACAGAGGTTGAAGCCGGCTTCATCCACAAAAATGAATTTGTGATGTGCCCCTTCAGCTTCAAGCTCCATTATTCTCTAAGAAAAAGAACAAATTCATAAAGCAAATTACAGTATTCCAGTCGCATGTAACTATGGTAAACAAGGTATTACAATAACAAAATCTGTACCTGCACATACTGGAATCGTGCCTCCTTTACGATGTCAGAGTTTCTTTGAAATGGACCTCGGTACAGCTGCTTCATGCTGACATGGTGGCGTTTAAGGACTCGATCTATAGTTGCCAAACTCACACTGTTTATATTTCTAAATGCTCCCTGATCTGCAATTACTGCTGCCTGGATTTCACGCAGTCTGATTGCATTTTTTGCCACTACCATATCTACAATGGCAGACTCCTGTTCAATACTAAACATCTTTCCTCTGCCACCAGTGTGTGGTAATGTGTGGATCCTATAAAGTAAAAGCAAAAAGCATGTCAAAATTGACATTACTGTATGACAGTCACATAAATGGGATTGATAAAACATCTGCATTACTGTAGACACAGTTTGTTCTGCTAACAGGGCAATACAGTAAAGCTGAAATACACAGTGGTATACATTACAGTAACACTGTGAATTACCTGTTCTCATTCCCAAAAAGCCTGACAATAGATGCCACAGTGCTCCGAGTCAGAATGGGCTGGACCCTTTGTCCCGCCTCTCTGAAGGACAAGCCATGATTGATGACATGGTCAATAATTGTTGCCCCAATTTCATCTGAAACTTGAGCTCGATTTTGTCCTCTTGCTGCTGCAGCTCCTCCACCACGCATACGGGCTCCTCTTCCTCTGGCTCCTCTTCCTCTGGCCCCTCTGGCTCCTCTTCCTCTGGCTCCTCTTCCTCTGGCCCCTCTGGCTCCTCTTCCTCTTCCTCTGGCTCCTCTTCCTCTGGCCCCTCTGGCTCCTCTTCCTCTGGCCCCTCTGGCTCCTCTTCCTCTTCCTCTGGCTCCTCTTCCTCTGGCCCCTCTGCCATGGCCTCTTACTCTACGGCCTCTTTGATCCATGCTTGCAAATAGCAACACAGAGGTGGCATCTTTTATAGATGAAGGACTGATTGCTGATTGAAGAGTTGGTGCATAGTTTTCTAATTATGCAAGTACTTTCTATCAGCTGTGAATAGATGTTTTCCTTTTGTTCACCACAGTGAATCCAGTAGAGTTCGGGGTCTTTCAATGAGATCTGTGGTAACTGTTTTGACAAAGGTTGTGAAAAATGTGTGAAACAAATGAAAAAGTGTTAAAACATTTGCAAGAGAAGACTTCTGCTGTGCTAATAATGTGATGATGAAGATAAAGGGGATCCCAGTTTCATTTAGTGTGTCTTAGCAAATGAGAAAAACTGTAAAGGTGCTGTAGGATTATGAAGATCCAGGACTTAAACAACTTCTCAGTCCCTCCCCCCTTTCTGCTAAAGCCCAAAAAGGTCTCCTAAGCCCCTCCCCCCACAAGGGAGAATGAATGCGTGTGCATGAGCAGTGATTGACACGCAGTTAGACACCCCCCCGGCCCTGATTGGTGCATCTGAACAGTTAGACACCCCCCCTGGCCCTGATTGGTGCATCTGAACAGTTAGACACCCCCCCGGCCCTGATTGCAGTCCCTCCAGAAAAACCTGATTATGAGATCTCATAATTCAATGCATAATCAGCATTTTTTCAAATACGCCGCACTTTCACCGCATAAATTGCCGATTTCCGTGCAAAATGTGCGGGGCTTGCATGATTTCATAATCCCCGCATTTTCGTTGCAAAAAAGTCCCATATATCTTAGCAGAAAGTTGAAAAATGTTGCGTTTACTTCACACAAGAGCAGCCGTTTTCCCCTGTTGCCATGGGAACGTTATGAAGTGACGTAATTACGCGACGTGAACATCATCGAAAAGCTGCAAACCCCGCGATGAAGCCACGATGAAACCGCAGTTTTTGCAAGTTCCCGCAATTTCATCGCATAAAATTGCATAAATATCCCGCATATTCCATCACATTTTTTAAGAAAATGTGCCGCATAATCAAGGATTTTAGCCCAAAACAATCACAAAAAAACTCTCATTTTTCTGGAAGGATATATATAACATATATGTTGCAGCTGTCGCCGTGGTCCTGCTACACTCTGCTGTGCCATACATATACATATATATATAACATATATGTATATGTTATATACACATATACATATATAACATATATGTTGCAGCTGTCGCCGTGGTCCTGCTACACTCTGCTGTGCCAAACATATACAAAACTCATGCAACTGAGCCATCACACACACTCCTGAATCTGCTGATATAAAGTTTAAGAAGTAGATCTATGAGCAGGATCTCATTCAGACTAGTTCAGGAGCCAATCAGGCTCCGTTATGTGATGTGGAAACCTGAAGCCTCCAGGTCGCAGACACACAATCAACTTCAAACTTTATTTAAAGATCGTTTATTCACGTTTTGATTTAGTCTCTAGATGTAACACACTGGAGGTGTCAGCTGGGGGAGGTTCAGGGATCAGGCGATAGACAAAATAAAAATAAATCAAAAAGTGCAAGTTGTAAGAAATGTAGGTTTCAGTACACTTTACATTCATTATTACATTTGCAATAAATAAAAAACCACCAATACCATAAAACCAGAAAGAAACTGAGCTCCTCTGCCCGCAGGGAGCTGAAGAAACTAAAACATACACATCTTTCATTCATGATTTCACATCTTTCATTCATGATTTCCATTAAGTGCCGTGCTCCTCTGCAGGAAGGAGGGTGTAGAACTCAGCACACGTCTGGTACAGTGTCAGTCTTACACAAAAGTGCATTCACAGAATTAAAATACAATCTTCACAGAAAATAATAATACATTCAGTTAATGAGAAAACATGTTAGTCTTAAAACAGGAGCAGTATTAATAATATGAGGTAGAACTGATGGAGCAGATTTAAAGGGCCAGTGTGTAGGATATTGTGGCATCTAGCCAGCCCCCCAGGACCAGAGCTCAGCCTCTCTGCAACAACTAACCCCCCCGTGACCCACACACGTCTAGGGGTCAAAGGTCACATGCGGTGCGTTGCCAAGTGCGGCCGGTGCTCGTTGTCATGGCGCTTCAGTAGAGGATTCAGATCCGTCTCCAACTCCCTCTGCTTCTGTAACAGACCCTGAAAACACACACACACACACTCTGTACATACATATATATATATACATACACACATATATACATACATACATACATACATATATATATACATATATATATATACATACACACACATATA
>NC_050178.1:22654150-22661650 GCF_008315115.2 Sander lucioperca | reverse complement strand
ATTTTGGAAATGGCAAAAAAGGCTAAAAGGTACAAGACTGTGTAGAGAAACGATCAAAGACTTCAGTGGTAGCAGCTCACTAGCCGTTAGCATGGTGCAAACTCCACCAATCAGAGACGTCGTTGTTACGCTTAGGATTGTGGGTAGTGTAGTACTTCTCCATGACATTGTGAATAAAACATGTTTTTCTTAAAACAAGGTTGATTTCATATGGACTTCTAGCTTCTACAGGGTCAGAAACCTTTATGGTCAATGATGGTTTAGACATCACGGCTGATAATCAAATCCTTATGGATAGAATTAACAGGATTTTCACTTTTGGGAACCACACTGTTGAGCTCTATTACTGTAATTGTGAAGCTAGTGTAGCCTAGATACACCTGCCATGACATAGTTACGCGCTGCCATTTGGGACCAGGCTATTTCCCGGGAACAAAAGTCACATTGCTGATGCTAGAAATGCTGCTCACCTTTCAGTGTTGATGGCTGCAGAGATGCCGTTTCCTCTGGAAACCCTCTCCACCTGGAACAACAACATGAACTACTCAATGTTTGTCAGGACGTTAGTTTGCAGTAGGAGAGTAATACATGTATGTGAATCTGAATTTTGGACCTCGAGAGCGTGGTAAAGATAGAGCCTATATCAGGGCCATATTTAGTCCAGATAGAGTCTGTATCAGGGCCGTATTTAGTTCAGATAGAGTCTGTATCAGGGCCGTATTTAGTTCAGATAGAGCCTGTATCAGGGCCGTATTTAGTCCAGATAGAGCCCGTATCAGGGCCGTATTTAGTCCAGATAGAGCCCGTATCAGGGCCGTATTTAGTCCAGATAGAGCCCGTATCAGGGCCGTATTTAGTCCAGATAGAGCCCGTATCAGGGCCGTATTTTGTCCAGATAGAGCCTGTATCAGGGCCGTATTTAGTCCAGATAGAGCCCGTATCAGGGCCGTATTTAGTCCAGATAGAGCCCGTATCAGGGCCGTATTTAGTCCAGATAGAGCCTGTATCAGGGCCGTATTTAGTCCAGATAGAGCCTGTATCAGGGCCATATTTAGTCCAGATAGAGCCTGTATCAGGGCCATATTTAGTCCAGATAGAGTCTGTATCAGGGCCATATTTAGTCCAGATAGAGTCTGTATCAGTGCCATATTTAGTCCAGATAGAGCCTGTATCAGGGCCATATTTAGTCCAGATAGAGCCTGTATCAGGGCCCTATTTAGTCCAGATAGAGTCTGTATCAGTGCCATATTTAGTCCAGATAGAGCCTGTATCAGGGCCATATTTAGTCCAGATAGAGCCTGTATCAGGGCCATATTTAGTTCAGTGTGTTATATGTCACTATTTCTGGTAGCCTACTGTACTTTAATGGCCAGTATGGACTATATTTCCTGTATTCATTGATCCTCTGTGTTTACAGGCTCGTGGTGATGATCAATGTGCTCTAGGGGCCAAAACAATCTATGTTTGGTACTGCCTATTTGTTTTGTTTTGTCATGGTCCATGTGTGCAATAAACATTACACTTCATGAGAAAAAAATCGTGGCAGAAAATCGTGATATCAATTCTAGCTAAAAAAATCGTGATATATACACACACATACAGACATACATACATACATACATACATATATACACATATATATATATATATATATATACATATATATATGTGTGTGTATATATATATATATATATATATATATATTTCCCCCGAATCGTGCAGGCCTAGTCCAGACTTACATAATACATGTAGTAAAGACTTTGAAGGAATTTAATAAAAAGGTGTTAAGTGTATTTTTTGGCCAAACATGGATGCTTCGTACACATCTTCAACACGGCAGCACAGTAGCTCTAAACAATCATCACCGTTTTAAGGTGGGAACCCAAGATTAGTGTCACCAACTCAGCATATGACCAAATGTCTCTCCTTCTGTTCCTGGGTTATGGTGATGAATGATGGCCAGAAAAGTGTTTTTGTAAACATAATGATGTCACAGTGAAGTTGACCTTTTGGATATAAAATGCTATCATTTTATAGTATTAGACATTTGTGTGAAATGTCATAATTAGCGTTTGAATTCTTGAGTTATGGCAGCACCCTCATTAAAACACATTTTGTGAGGGTTCATGCGAATGGGACGTATGGATGGACAACGCTGTCCCCGGCACAGAGGCATTATTCAATTAAGACAAAAGCAGCTTTTTCCAAATTCAGTATGAAGGTCTACAGTGTGTCAGCTGTGAGGAAGCCTCCTACCCTCCTGGTGGGACTGGTTCTGGTCTGTGAGGGGTTGGAGCAGAGACCAGGCTCCTGGCGCTGAGGAGGAGGAGCAGGAGGAGGAGGGTCGGTCCTGGACAGACAGGCCCTCTCCTGCAGAGCGAGGAGCTCGGCCTGCCTCCTCTGTCGACTCTCCTGTCTGTTCCTCTGCAGAGAGGCTGGGTAACGCTCCGAGGCTGGAACGAACTGACGGCTGGGCCTGGAGGAACAGGGTACAGGTGGGTCAGAGTAAATACTGCTGGAGGAACAGGGTACAGGTGGGTCAGAGTATATACTGCTGGAGGAACAGGGTACAGGGTACAGGTGGGTCAGAGTATATACTGCTGGAGGAACAGGCTACAGGGTACAGGTGGGTCAGAGTATATACTGCTGGAGGAACAGGGTACAGGGTACAGGTGGGTCAGAGTAAATACTGCTAGTGGAACAGGGTACAGGTGGGTCAGAGTAAATACTGCTAGTGGAACAGGCTACAGGGTACAGGTGGGTCAGAGTATATACTGCTGGAGGAACAGGTTACAGGTGGGTCAGAGTAAATACTGCTAGTGGAACAGGGTACAGGTGGGTCAGAGTAAATACTGCTAGTGGAACAGGGTACAGGGTACAGGTGGGTCAGAGTATATACTGCTGGTGGAACAGGGTACAGGTGGGTCAGAGTATAGACTGCTGGAGGAACAGGGTACAGGTGGGTCAGAGTATATACTGCTGGTGGAACAGGGTACAGGGTACAGGTGGGTCAGAGTAAATACTGCTGGAGGAACAGGGTACAGGTGGGTCAGAGTATATACTGCTGATGGAACAGGGTACAGGTGGGTCAGAGTAAATACTACTGGAGGAACAGGGTACAGGCGGGTCAGACTATATACTGCTGGAGGAACAGGGTACAGGTGGGTCAGACTATATACTGCTGGAGGAACAGGGTACAGGTGGGTCAGACTATATACTGCTGGAAGAACAGGGTACAGGTGGGTCAGACTATATACTGCTGGAAGAACAGGGTACAGGTACAGGTGGGTCAGAGTAAATACTGCTGGAGGAACAGGGTACAGGTGGGTCAGACTATATACTGCTGGAAGAACAGGGTACAGGTGGGTCAGAGTATATACTGCTGGAAGAACAGGGTACAGGTAGGTCAGAGTAAATACTGCTGGAGGAACAGGGTACAGGTGGGTCAGAGTAAATACTGCTGGAAGAACAGGGTACAGGTACAGGTGGGTCAGAGTAAATACTGCTGGAGGAACAGGGTACAGGTACAGGTGGGTCAGAGTAAATACTGCTGGAAGAACAGGGTACAGGTACAGGTGGGTCAGAGTAAATACTGCTGGAGGAACAGGGTACTTTTCTTTTTGATACTGCTTTTTTAGTTATAAATAGTAGTAATAGTTTATTTCTTACACTTCACTGTAACTTTAATTATTGAATTTCATACCTGTGTTATTCTATTTTAGCTTTTTTTTTAATGCTCTTAAACAAATGTTAATTGTTTTTTAAGCACTTTGAATTACCTTGTTGCTGAAATGTGCTACACACATAAAGCTGCCTTGCCTTTCAGATACAGGGGGGTCAGAGTAAGTACTGGCCGGGCTGTGGGACTTTGTGTGGTCTTCCTTCTTGAAGACAATATGGAGGTCATGGGAGAGATTGTGGATTTCTAAATTATTATTTTTTTAAACCTGCGAGGGTTGAATAAGGAACTAGTTTTGCTTGTATATCTTCTATATAACGACACATAAGCCCAGACCATTACATGTATTTTAGGGCTGCAACTAATGATTATTTTCATAGTCGATTAATCTGTTGATTATTTTCTCGATTAATTGATTAGTTGTTTGATCTATAGAAATGTCAAAACATGGTGAAAAATGTGGATCAGTGTTTCCCAAAGCCTAAGAGGACGTCCTCAAATGTCTTGTTCTGTCCAAAACTCAAAAGATATTCAGTTAACTGTCCCAGAGGAGAGAAGAAACTAGAAGATCTTCACATTTAACAAGCTGGAATCAGAGAAATCAGATTTTTTTTAATAAAAAAAAAGAATGACTCAAACGATTAATCGATTATCAAAATAGTTGGCGATTAATTTAATAGTTGACAACTAATCGATTAATCGTTGCACCTCTAATGTATTTCAACACGAATGAATGAAACAATATCCAGGATCCTGTCTGTCTGTCTGTCTGTCTCTGTGTGTGTCTGTCTGTCTGTTGTATTCAGGTGCAGCTACAACTTCAACCTCACATTGATCTAAATTTGAGATGTGCATTTCTACCTCTGTGTGTTCCACTCCGGCCTCCTCTTGTCTCTCCTGCTCCCCTCTGTCCTGGCGAATGACTCATATGGGTCTCCTCCTCGTCCTCCTCGTCCTCTTCCTCCTCCTCCTCCTCCTCCTAGCAGACAGATGTTCTCCTTGCCTGCTCTCACCGCTTGGTTCCTGCTGTCTGGAGGAGCAGCAGACAGAGAAGGAGGTGGCTGGTACTGTGCAGAGACGTCCGGAGTCTGAACTCTGTCTGATCTGAGCAGGAGAGAGGGAGCTGCTTCTACACAAACACACACACACACACACACACACACACACACACACACAGAGACACAGACACAGACACAGACACACACACACACACACACACACACACACACACAGACAGAGACACAGACAGACAGACAGACAGACAGACAGACACACACACACACATTAAACCACATCTCTGTCTTTTCTGAGAAAGAAGGCCGAGTCTGTCTTATCCAAGATAAATCTTAAAATACAGACTTGGCATATTTCGGCAACATACCGGCAGTTCAGTGAGACAGCTGGCTCACGTGAGTCTTTTAAATTAGTAGGGAAGCCAACAGCAAAGCTAGCTTTACTTTGAATGTTATCAAACAAAGAGAAATGTTCTCCTCTCGTCCTAAAGTGGTCCTAAAGCAACACTAGAGTAGCCTACTTCCTTGTTTACTGCTGCACCTGCCATGAATGACATGCAGAGGAGAATCAAACTATGAGAGCATCTGTCTCCACAAAATCACCTGCTGAGTTTAATGGTTCTTTATTTGTGCTCTAAAACATAACCGCTGTGAAACAATCATATAATAACCTTTATTTCTCTTACTCACGCCTCCGTTCCACTCTCTCTCTCTCTCTGTCTCTCTCTCTCTCTCTGTCTCTCTCTCTCTCTGTCTCTCTCGCTCTCTGTCTCTCTCCCTCTCTCTCTCTCTCTCTCTCTCTCTCTCTCTCTGTCTCTCTGTCTCCGTCTCTCTCTCTCTGTGTCTCTCCCACAGTGGCAGTAGTAGCTGTAAACATCAGGAACAGTAGTATTGGCAGTGGTAGCTGTAGTAGTAATAGCGGAGTTACCTGTCTGTACAGCAGAGTCTTTGTATAGGAAGGCTGAACTGTTGACTTCCTCCTCCTCCTCCTCCTCCTCCTCCTCCTCCTCCACCTCCTCCAAACACTCACCCTGCCTGGTAACTGCTGAACACAACACACAAACAGGTAATCAAAAATAACAACCTGCTGTTTTTAAGGTCTCTTTCCCACCTGTTGTTAAAGGGTTACTAACGTTTTTTCAACGCTATTTTTATGTCTGTTGGCGAGATCGTTGCAGTCGGCAGCGGTGAAACAAGCTACAATGTAAGTTAATAGGGCAGTTGTACAGCTTGTATTTACCTTCACAAAAGTGCTCGTTTTGCCACGGACGGGCTCAGATTATTATTCTAAGGGCCCTATCTCGCACCCGGCGCAGCGCAAAGCCCAACGCAACTGTCTCTGCTAGTTCAAGACCAACGCAGTTGTCAGTTTCCCGTCCAGCGCCCACGTCATTTAAACAGCAAATGCACCTGAGCCCATCTATGGCCCATGGGCGTGCTGGTCTTACAGGGAGGTGTGTTCAGGTGCATTCTGGGCGTGCTGGTCTTACAGGGAGGTGTGTTCAGGTGCATTCTGGGAGTATTGCTATCTTGAGGCAGTGGGAAGTGATGGCACCATTGACCAACAAAAACCTGGTCTAAAGTCAATAATGCAGCATTTCATTGTTATTTTAACAGAGCATTAGTAAAATGCTCCTAGACTCGTGCACACTATGCTTGTTACACACACAGGGACGCACAGCAGCACACACACATGCAGAAGATTACAAATTAAAATATTACGGTGTAAATCCTCCATCATAACAGCAATGCTCCAAGGTCCAAACGCGCCTGGCTTTTAAAGGGAATGGGAGATGATCTCTGATTGATTGATTTCATGTTACGCCCAAAACACCCCTCTGATTAATGAAGACACTAAGTACAACCCTTTAGAACCATGCTCCCAGCACACGGACACTTTTTATCAGCCGTCAAACTAGCAAAAGTGGATTTGGACACGCCCTAAACACACCTGCAGCAGGCGCTTGACGCCGTGACCTCAGATCATTAAAACAGGACCCTGAGAGTCTGACAACATTATGGAAAGGATTTCTAAGGAGGTTGACCTTTCTGTTAAAGAGTAAGATCCTTTTTTTAAACATGAATGTTATGTAATCCCCGCCCTGCTCTATTTTCCTCTCTCTTCATCTCAGGTGATCCTGATCTCTGATTACTGATCTCTGATTGGAGGCTGAGAGACAGGAATACCTAGTCAGTGGCTGAAGCAGCTCGGACCGCCGTTGTTCCTTTTGTTACCTACTTTTGTCTTTCTTTTGTGTTTTATTGCTTTGAGGATGGAGGTCTGGTAGTCTAGTTTTCGCGGCTTTGTTTCTGTTAGTTAATTACTACTTTTTAAGTTTAGGGGGGGGAAGTTCTGTGTCCGACGGCTCTTGATGGGTTTGGCTCACGGTGGATTTCCACAGGATGCAGAACGTCTGCTGACCGGCTCCGCTGCTGAACGGCTGCGTGCTCCGCCGTCCGTCATTACCCACCAGGTCTGGATTTGTTGTGGCACGGGCGGCCATGACTGACAGCTGTAGTCACGAGGACCCACGAGATCTCACGAATTCACGTAGAATAGAACCACAAAACCAGCACCAGCTAGTTTCCATCCAGAGGAGTAGAGGGGAAACTACTCTGAGCTGTGTTTTCAAGGTGTAGAGCAGGGAGATATGATCCGCCGTGAGCAGGGTGGATTTTATTTTGAAAATTAACCGGATTTTTATTTAGTTTCTGTGCTCGACTTCCTGTCCTCCACTATCTGCCGTGTGCTGAATTGCTGCGGAGCTCTCCGGCGTCCGGCAACAATAGAAGCTCTGGTATCTGCTC
>NC_050178.1:22644150-22649150 GCF_008315115.2 Sander lucioperca | reverse complement strand
GGTCTCTACTGTACCTGTCTCCTGTCTCTACTGTACCTGTCTCCTGTCTCTCCTGTGTCTCTACTGTACCTGTCTCCTGTCTCTACTGTGTCTCTACTGTACCTGTCTCTGGTCTCTACTGTGTCTCTACTGTACCTGTCTCTGGTCTCTACTGTACCTGTCTCCTGTCTCTACTGTGTCTCTACTGTACCTGTCTCTCCTGTGTCTCTACTGTATCTGTCTCTGGTCTCTACTGTACCGGTCTCTGGTCTCTACTGTGTCTCTACTGTACCTGTCTCTGGTCTCTACTGTACCTGTCTCTGGTCTCTACTGTGTCTCTACTGTACCTGTCTCCTGTCTCTACTGTGTCTCTACTGTACCTGTCTCTGGTCTCTACTGTGTCTCTACTGTACCTGTCTCTGGTCTCTACTGTACCTGTCTCTGGTCTCTACTGTGTCTCTACTGTACCTGTCTCTGGTCTCTACTGTACCTGGTTCTGGTCTCTACTGTGTCTCTACTGTACCTGGTTCTGCAGCAGTTTCTCTCGTCTCCTGCGTTCACTCGTCTCCTCTCTCTGTCGGTCCAGCTCCTCCAGCCAGCGTCTCCTCTGCTCCTCTCTCCTCTCGACAGTCAGCACCTCCTCCATCGGGGTCACCTCCTTCAGAGACAACACAGTTTGGGATGTTTGGTCAAATGTAAATCTGTGGCACAGAGGAATAACACATCAGGCTAAGGACACACAGATGAGGAGAGAAAAAGATTACCATACAGCTGATTTTACAGGAACTGAGAAACACCAGCTGAAATCTACTCATCTCTGTGTGTCACTCAGTGCCTTTACGTGCACTTCGGTAACATGGTTATTGTCGGCTTTCTGCAGTAACCTGATTTCTCAAATGTAATAAATAACTCAAGGCAGCACGGTGGCTCAGTGGTTAGCACTTCTGCCTCACAGCAAGAAGGTCCTGGGTTTGAATCCAGGTGGTTCCGGGCCTTTCTGTGTGGAGTTTGCATGTTCTCCCCGTGTCTGCGTGGTTTTCCTCCGGGTGCTCCGGTTTCTTCCCACCATAAAGACATGCATGCTGGGTAACTAGGACTACAGTTGAAAATTACTAATTATTATTTACAGAAATGTTGATTAATGTGCATTGTCCTAATCAAATAAACTTACAAACTTAAACTTATGGGCTCTTGAAAAAGGAGCAAAAAAGACCCGTCATTTGTAGCGGCTGTAATCCTGTAAAAACGCCCACCAATCACAACTCTCATGGTCCGCTTGGAAAGAACCAATGAAATGCCTCCTTGCCCCGCTGTGTGTACTCTACCCCTGCTATGTACCATGCGCGTAGTCGCCGCATTGCTAACAGTAGCTTGGAGTTATACGGGGTTAGACGGAGCCCAGAGGAGATGCTACTTTTAAATTTTTCTAGCTTTTCAAAATGACCAACCTCGCCTTTAACTCATTTCCATTTTTGCTGGAGAAAAGTCATTTCTTTATCATGTTTCTAACATGTTAGTATGTGCAGGAAAAGAGTTCAGAGTATCACTGTGTCAGCAGCGTGGAGGGATGAAAGAAAGAAAGAAAGTACTGTATCCTGGTGCTGTTATGTGGTGCCATCCAGGCTTGATCAGGTTTGAGTTCACTTGAATGAAGACTCAAACAGAAAGGAGGAGAAGCTGCAGTGTGCAGATATGCTGCTCAGTTGGACTTCACAGATGAGATTTACCCCGAGTCTGAGGCTGGATCTGATGGCTGCAGGCTGATCTCTGTAGCTGACGGAGCTCTGAACTGAGACCATGCTCTCTGTGTCCTCCTCAGCCTGAAACACACACACACACACACACACACACACAGACAGACACACACAGAGATACACACAAGAGAGAGACACACACACACACACACACACACACACACACACACACAGGTGAAGAATACAAACAAGGAAAATCACCAGTTAACTTAATTTAAATTTGCAAGACCTATAGACTGATACAGGACCTATAGACTGATACAGGACCTATAGACTGATACAGGACCTATAGACTGATACAGGACCTATAGACTGATACAGGACCTATAGACTGATACAGGACCTATAGACTGATACAGGACCTATAGACTGATACAAGACCTATAGACTGATACAGGACCTATAGACTGATACAGGACCTATAGACTGATACAAGACCTATAGACTGATACGGGACCTATAGACTGATACAAGACCTATAGACTGATACAGGACCTATAGACTGATACAGGACCTATAGACTAATACAAGACCTATAGACTGATACAAGACCTATAGACTGATACAGGACCTATAGACTGATACGGGACCTATAGACTGATACAAGACCTATAGACTGATACGGAACCTATAGACTGATACAAGACCTATAGACTGATACGGAACCTATAGACTGATACAAGACCTATAGACTGATACAGGACCTATAGACTGATACAGGACCTATAGACTAATACAAGACCTATAGACTGATACAAGACCTATAGACTGATACAGGACCTATAGACTGATACAGGACCTATAGACTAATACAGGACCTATAGACTAATACAGGACCTATAGACTGATACAGGACCTATAGACTAATACAGGACCTATAGACTAATACAGGACCTATAGACTAATACAGGACCTATAGACTGATACAAGACCTATAGACTGATACAGGACCTATAGACTAATACAGGACCTATAGACTAATACAGGACCTATAGACTGATACAGGACCTATAGGACCTATAGACTGATACAGGACCTATAGGACCTATAGACTGATACGGAACCTATAGACTGATACAAGACCTATAGACTGATACAGGACCTATAGACTGATACAGGACCTATAGACTGATACAGGACCTATAGACTGATACAGGACCTATAGACTGATACAGGACCTATAGACTGATACAGGACCTATAGACTGATACAGGACCTATAGACTGATACAAGACCTATAGACTGATACAGGACCTATAGACTGATACAGGACCTATAGACTGATACAGGACCTATAGACTGATACAGGACCTATAGACTGATACAGGACCTATAGACTGATACTGGACCTATAGACTGATACAGGACCTATAGACTGATACAGGACCTATAGGCTACTTTTAAAATGGCACATTTTCCCTCTGGGCTCACCAAAACGGACGTAAAGACATATTAACCATTCACTGCACGTGATCGCTAGTAAACAGATTACACTTGCTCTGCTAGTCTATCATTCAGGACCAGACCCCTGTAGCCTGGTGGTGGTGGGGAGTCTGCCCTTTCTAACTCCTCCCTGTGTGTGTGTGTGTGTGTGTGTGTGTGTGTGTGTGTGTGTCCAGGCCCCTTGGACACCATCTGAGAGGTTTCTCCTGTGCAGGACATGCCATAAGTCAGGAGAGATGTAGTATCAAATATGGTCATTGTTCTGCAAAAGAACTGCTAAAGTTTGAAGCTGGTTGGCATACCAACTCAACAACATTTATTTAGTTGTTACTTGTTAATAGTGTAACTGTTATTTGCTAAATTATTGTAGTTATGTGTTAGGTATTGTAATTTCCCCTTGCGGGATTAATAAAGTATACATCATTATTATTATTATTATTATTATTATTATTATTACTACGTGACTTAGGTTTACTTATTATATATTTAAGTACTTTAAAACGTTAATATATTGTTAAATTTAAATAATTTTCTATTTTAAAAAAACTCCATAAAAGAGCCTTTCTTTGACGTCATTTTGCAGTTTTTCAAGAATCGGTTTAGGAATCAGAATCGTTTTAAAAGTACCGGTTTGGCATCGGAATCGTAAAAATCCAAACGGTACCCAACCGTACTCTGGGACGTCCTAAATCACAGCTGAAGACCTGTCTTTTTGTGCATGAGTCATGTACTCTATTTTGAGTTGTGATGCTTTGGTTTAGTTTTGTGTTTATTGTGATATTTCCTCCTGTTATATTGCTTGTGTTGTAATATTATTTTGTTCTTTTAAGCTTTTATCCTTTTGTAAAGCACTTGGTAATCTAGGTTTTGAAAGGTGCTATCAGCCTGGATGCCGAATTCATCTCCGCCCACAACATTTGAGGTCGGGAAGTTCGGTCTGGACTTAATCCGTTGTGGAGCAACTATGCGCCAACCAGAGCTGTTTGGACCAATCAAATTATCAGGGTGGGCTTTATACGATGATGGACGGATGATCAACAGTAACGTGATCAACCACGTCACCAAAGAGCGCTTGGGTTGAATTCGGAGAATTGAGATGTGTAGATTCTGCCATTGCGTCTGTTATAGAAGATATGGACAGCGTATTCATTTTAAAATCCTCAACCGGTCCATCTCAGCTCGACTCAAACCAGCTGATGGTGTCGCTGCGACTCAGCTGTTCAAGTCCGCCCAAAAGCACGGTAACGTTACCGTATTTTCCGGACTATAAGTCGCACTTGTTTTCATAGTTTGGCTGGTCCTGCGACTTATAGTCAGGTGCAACTTATATATCAAAATATATATAATTTAACATGTTTTTAAATGTTAATTCATACTGAAAACATCACCGTCTAAAGCCGCCAGAGGGCGCTCTAGGCTTGTGACAACTATATGCTGCTCCTAAAGACAACTGAGAAAGAAAAGAAAATCCTATTCTGCAGATTATAAACTGCAGGTAGTAAAATATGCAGCCGAAAACGGTAATCGAGCAGCACAACGAAAGTTTGGAGTGAGAGAGAAATTTGTGAGGGACTGGGGAAAAGGTGACTCTTACTGCAATGAAGGAAACAAAGAAAGCTAATCGGCTAATCGCGGGCTGAAAGCAAGATGGCCAGAGCTGGAGGAACGAGTCTACAGATGGGTGCTTGAACAATGTGCTGCCGGGAGAGGCTCGTCAACGGTGCCGTTACGTCTCCACGCCCTGGTAGTTGTTCTGTATTCTGTTGTATAGTTGAATAACTGTTAATGTGTTACGTTAACATACCGGACACCTACCGTATTCAG
>NC_050178.1:22609150-22639150 GCF_008315115.2 Sander lucioperca | reverse complement strand
TGAAGTCTAGAGTCCGATACAGTTAGGCCGGCGACAGACTGGCTGCGTGGCGTGAGCGTGGCGTGGCGGCTGCGTGGCGTTTTCTATGTCTTTCCACCAGAAAGGTGTCTGACGCGGCGTTGCTGCTGCTAGCCTTGTCTGTACACATGGATGTTTCCATCAACATAAACATAAATATATTCTGATCAGATTACAGCAAAGACAACGTCGGCAGGATTGACGGCAACATAGACTCCAGAATATTTCCTTCTGGATTGACAGCTGCTGCAATATTAGAAAATCGATAATTTTTATTTTTAAATTACATTTATATCTGCATTTATGTCAAAACCTCGAGACTTTCAAACATCAACATGTCATTTATTAATATGTATTTGTGTCTAAACGACATATAAACATCTTTTCCTATTCTATTTTGTCTGGAAACGCTTCCAACACGCTTGTGTGTCGCGTGAAAAATAGGCGTCGTGCACGCGTTTTCGGTGCGGCTCGAGCTGAGACGTGCCTGAGAGGTGCGTGTCAAGCAGGCAGTGTGCACGCTCTAACCTGTTACCATGGGAGCCGAAATAAAAACGGACACGCCACGTAGCTGACACGCTCACGCGACGCTTCGAGTTTCCGCTGTGCTGTGTAGCCACTATCACTGTTAAAGCTCCCATCACTACCTCTGCCCTGGGTCTTGTGGTCGTCTGGGGGGTGCTGGCCATTGCTCGAGGTCTGGACTGTGTGAAGGATCTGCTGTAGCTGCTCATTGGTCAGACACACCACGCTGTCCTTCAGTCCTGCATCCCCATTGGCCAGCGTGTCTTTTAGTCCCACCTTTCCACTGGCTCGTGTCCTACCGTTCTGAGGCTGTCCTGTTTTCCCATTGGTTCTCAGGGAGCCAACAGTAGTGCTGTGTTTGTATCTGTCTGACTTCACCTTCACACACACACACACACACACACACACACACACACACATAGACACACCATATACACACATACACACACACACACACACACACAAACAGACACGCACACATACACACACACACACATAGACACACCATATACACACATTACACACACACACACACACACACACCATATACACACACACCATACACACACACATACAGACACATAGACACACACCATATACACACACACACACACACACACACACCAGACACACACAAACAGACACGCACACACACACACACAGACGCACACACCAGACACACACAAACAGACACGCACACACACACACACACACACCAGACACACACAAACAGACACTCACACACACACACCATATACAAACATTACACACACACACACACCCACCAGATGAATGTGCTGTCAGGAGATGAAGGGTGAAGAGTAAATCAGTGAAACTGGACACAGCGTGGCCCTTACCTTGGCCACAGCTTTGACGCTGCCCCCTCTGTTGAGCTCATGTGTCTTGGATGCTGTCAGAGAGGTGCTCCCCCCCCCGGTGGTGGAGGGGTTGGTGGTGAAGGAGGCGGCTGCTCCTCCTGCCTTGCTCTTGGTTTCTCTGTGCCTCCCCGCCGGCTGCCGGGCTGGACGCTCCTCTCCACGCGCCTCCTCCACACAGGACGGCTGCCTGGAGCTCAGGACGCTAGCCGCTCTGGGCCTGCAGGACAGCTGCTGGATCACAAATCAAAAGATAACACCAGGAAGGTGTACATAACATAACATAAACAAACATAAACCTGTGCTGTATACTGCAATATGTGGCCAAAAGTATGTAGACACCCAGGAGCTGGTATGGCTGTAAGGGTAATTCCTACCTTTGCTGGATTCTTCTCAACGGCTGCAGTGAAAGACAGACAAGAGAGTAAGCAGCCATGAATATTACACACACACACACATATATATATATATATATATATATATACACACACACACACACACACACACACACACAGACAGATACACACACACACAGACAAACACACACATATATATATATATATATATATATATATATACACACACACACACACACACACACACAGACACACACACACACACACACACACAGACACACACACACACACACACACACACACACACAGATAGACACACACACACACACACACACACACACACACACACACAGATAGACAGACACACACACCAACCATTTTTATATATATATATATATATATATATATATATATATATATATATATATATATATATATATATATATATATATATATATATATATATATAAGCTGACGAAAGAAAAGGTCTCACCATGAGTGAGTAAAATCAACTTGGGTTTTCCATTTTCAAGTTCAAACAGCAGGCCGTCTCTGGTCACAAAAAGGGGAAAAGTCAGCAAACAGTAGCAACACAACAGTATAAAAGTAGTAAACAGACCAGTTCTGATTAACTAAACGTAACAGACAGGTCTGTGAGTTAGTGCTGGAGCCAGTAGTAACTGGAGGGTCACTCACAGCTTTCAATATTTCAACAGTTGGAATATTTATTCATTTATAACATTTCAGTCTGTTCCTTCATCAGACATAATGTACAACCAGAGCCCAAACCCCTGACTCATTCAAGAAATTTCCACAATCATATAATTTGTAGGGATGCGCCGATCCGACTTTTTCAGTCCCGATACGATACGGATGCCTGGGCTTTGTGTATCTGTCGATACTGATCCGATACCGTTGTTGAATTAATAACCCACCGTATAACATACAATACACACATGGCAACGCCACGTGGTGTGTATGTTTATGTCCGCTGTATAAAGCATAGACATACACGTGGATAGGTCAAAATGCGTACAAATAACACGCCATTTGGCTTTAGGGTAGGGCTGAACGATTAATTGCATTTTCGATAATATCGCGATATGTTAAAATGCGATTTCCTAATCGCAAAGGCTGAGATTTGATCACATGACTCGCGAGAGCAAATCAGTCTGCACTCCGCAGAGAAAGCATCAACTAGCACGCTAACGCTACGCCGTACCTGGAGCTGATTTCTGTCATTCAAACAACTCTGAGTTGTAGTTTAAAACTTTTACAGCCATTTTAATAAAATGAAGGGTTTTATTCGGGCTTGAGTCTATACGTGCAGTTAATGGATACAGACACGCAGAACTGAAGGCTCGGTTAGCAACGATTAGCGGTTAGCTCCGGTTAGCGGTTAGCTCCGATATAAAGATATGAGTGGAGGAGCTGCCACTGAGAGGGGTAACAACCAGACTCTGATAAATGACATTCGGGGAGCTTTCACAGCAGCGTGGCCGCGGAGTTTCAACAGTTTTATTAGTACAGTTAATCCCACGACAAGAACACCAGCAACATGCTAACGTAACGATAGCCTCTCTGAACAAGAACACCAGCAACTAGCTAACGTAACGATAGCCTCTCTGAACAAGAACACACGGCAGCACGCAACTTCCCAAGGGGGAGGGGCTGGAGGCAGATCCTCTCTGTGCACTGTAAAAAATTACGTGTGTGTGTGTGTATACTATATTTTTACTTATTTAACTGTCTAGTGTGTAATTGTGTGTTCATACTATACATTATTATATTATTCTTTGTTGAATAATACAGAAGACAAAGAGCTTAAAAAAATAATCGCAATTAGATTATTTTCAAAAATCGTTCAGCCCTACTTTAGGGAAGTGTTTGCGTGTATGTTTACGCAAAGTCATGATGTCATGTTGGTTCCTAAGGCCACTTGGCCGGTGTGAATGCAAATGGTAAACCGGTTTTGGGGGAGAGTAGTTAGTAGAGCTGTTTAGAAGTGGACTGTTCCTAGAACTACGGTCCTGTACTTGGTCAGAAAGAGGCTGATCAGGGTTTCCTGCAGCACTTTACAGCTCGGGCGGCCCGCCTAAGCTGGGGAACCCTCCCGCCTTAACTAGGTCGTCAAAAAAAAAAAAATCCGCTGCACAAAAGGCCGTCAAGTGCATCTCGGACAATAGTGCGGACGCGCTTCACACCGCGAGCGGGTACGCGCACCACACGGCCGAAATGAGAGAAAGAAAAAGAGCCGTGGTCCGTCGCTGTCCGGAGGAGAACTAGCCAGCTGATATCACGTGTGTGTCCGTGAGAACTGTAAGTCATATAACTTATGTTTTGGGTTTATTTAAGCCTGTTATTGTATTAGTAATGTAAAGTAAGTTAGCTGGTGATTTAGTTGTTTGAGTTCTCCACCTGCTAGCTAGGTTGACCGTGCCTGTTGATTCCATATAATGGTGATTGTTGAGCGCCCTCGCTCCCGTCTGTATGTTGCGTGCATTATTTCCATATCTGATGCCTGTAGCGATGCTAGAGCTCAGCTCTGCCAGAAGCAGGGACTGGGATCACCTTTACACAGTTTGAATGTTGTTTTGCACTTTCTTATTTATTATTATTATATATTATTTAAATTTTATATTTAGTGTTTAATAAATAATAAAAGCCCCCCCGTCTGACGGCAAACCCCCCAACCCTACCACCTTAACTACCACCTTAACTAACCCATCTTCTGCAGGAAACCCTGCTCATGTTGCTTAACGGTTAACTCTCCCAGCATGCAACACACGTGCTGATGACAAATAACGTAGGATGTGCTGCGACACAGAAAAAAAAAAAAAAAGATCAGCCCGTGGATCTTTTCATTTTTCCGATCCCCGATCAGCTATTTTGTCAATATCAGGGCCGATATCCAATCTCAATATCGGATCGGGGCACCCCTAATAATGGCATATCCAAGACTTACTTACACCTCACTACCTACCGGCTTTGTAATGCCTACTTAATCTGTACTTTATGTAGCCTTTATGTAGCCTTTATGTAGCCTATTGTATTCTGTATTCCTGTATTGTATTGAATATTAGAGGTGCAACGATGAATCGATTAATCGGCAACTATTTGTATAATCGATTAATCGTTTGAGTCATTTTTTTATTAAAAAAAAAATCTGATTTCTCTGGTTCCAGCTTGTTAAATGTGAAGATCTTCGAGTCTCTTCTCTCCTCTGGGACAGTTAACTGAAGATCTTCTAGTATCTTCTCTCCTCTGGGACAGTTAACTGAAGATCTTCTAGTATCTTCTCTCCTCTGGGACAGTTAACTGAAGATCTTCTAGTATCTTCTCTCCTCTGGGACAGTTAACTGAAGATCTTCTAGTATCTTCTCTCCTCTGGGACAGTTAACTGAAGATCTTCTAGTTTCTTCTCTCCTCTGGGACAGTTAACTGAAGATCTTTTGAGTTTTGGACAAAACTAGACATTTGAGGACGTCCTCTTAGGCTTTGGGAAACTCTGATCCACATTTTTCATCATGTTTTGACATTTTTATAGATCAAACAACTAATCGACTAATCGAGAAAATAATCGACAGATTAATCGACTATGAAAATAATCGTTGCAGCCCTATTGAATGTGTAACTGTACGTTGTCCTGCATGTTTATGCTTATTCTTGGCCAGGTCGCCGTTGTAAATGAGAACCCGTTCTCCACGGCCTTCCTGGTTAAATAAAGGTTAAATAAAGAAATGAATGTGTGTGGTCCTCAGTCATTTGGGTGCAAAGATATGTACTGGCCTGCCTTTGGTCTTACATTACCAAACTTTAGTTGCTTGAAAACTAGTTTTTTGACTTTTGTGACGCTGAGATATTGAGACAGAACAGTACACACTGTATCACGTTGCTAGGTGACAGGATACACAGCAAAACTCACACAATGGGTAAACACACGGTCTCTGCCTCACTTACTCAATACTGCCAGTACTGCACACGTGTGTGTCTGTGTGTGTGTCTGTGTGTGTGTGTGTGTGTGTGTGTGTGCGTGTGTGTGTGTGTGTGTGTGTGTATATATTTTACTCTGTATAACTGAACAAAGTATTATTTTATGCCGCTGTACGAAGCACATTGTGTTACATTAACTTGTATGAAATGTGCTATAGAAATAAAGTTTGATTGATACATTTAGGCCTACTTGCATGCGCTATATACAATCTCAAATACCTATACATTTTATATTACGCTTTTCCCACTTCTTTTAGATGCTAAACTGCATTTCATTGTCTCAGTACCTGTACTACGTGCAATGACAATAAAGTTACAGTTGTGTTCAAATAACAGCAGTCCAACATCACTAACCTCATAAATCAAATTATTTGGTAGAAGTGATATTTCTACATGGCAAATAACGTCCTAGTAAGTGTTGTAGAGTCATAGAAAACCAACAGACCAACAGTCCTGACAGCATGCTGCTCATTCTGGGTAATAATCTGTAATTGAGAGGAGCATGTTCAAAATAATAGCAGTGCTGTGTTCAGTTAGTGAGGTGATTGATTCTGTGAAGAAACAGCTGTCAGTTATGGCCCATATTTAAGGAAGGAAGCTAATGTTGTGCATGCTGGTTATAGTGCATTACACACTGAAATACTCAGCAAAATGGGTCGTTCCAGACATTGCTCTGAGGAACAGCGGACTCTGATTAAAAAGTTGATTGGAGAGGAGAAAACATATAAAGAAGTGCAGAAAATGATAGGCTGCTCAGCCAAAATGATTTCAGATGCCTTGAAATGGCATCCAGAGCCTGAACGACGTGGGAAAACACGGTCAACTACCATTCAAATGGATCGAAGAATAGCCAAAATGGTAAAGGCTCAACCAATGATCAGCTCCAGGAAAATCAAAGAAGACTTAGAGTTCCCTGTGAGTACTGTTAGGATCAGAAGAAGGCTATGTGATGCTAAGCTATCAGCTAGAAGCCCCCGCAAAGTCCCACTGCTGAAAAACAGACATGTACTGAATAGGTTGAAATCTGCCAAAGGACACATTGACTGGCCAACGGAGAAATGGGGCAACATTCTGTGGACTGATGAGAGACAAACTGTTCTTTTTGGGTCTCGGGGCCGCAGACAGTTTGTCTGACGACCCCCATGCTCTGAACTCCAGCCTCAGTCCACAGTGAAGACAGTAAAGCATGGTGGTGCTAACATCATGTTATGGGATGTTTCTCATACTGTGGTGTTGGGCCTATTTATCACATACCAGGGATCATGGATCAGTTTCAATACATCAGAATACTTGAAGAGGTCATGTTGCCTCATGCTGAAGAGGAGATGCCTTTGAAATGGGTCTTTGAACAAGACAATGACCCAGAACACACCAGTAAGAGAGCAAAGATTGATGTGATGGAGGGGCCAGCCCAATCCCCAGACCTCTAGCCCATAGGTGACATCAGAAATGCTGTTTCTGAGGCCAAACCCAGTAATGCAGAGGAATTGTGGGTAATGTAGTTCAATGGTCCTGGGCTGGAATACCTGTTCACAGGTGCCAGAAGTTGGTCGACTCCATGCAACACAGACGTGAAGCAGTTCTCAGAAATAATGGTTATCAACTAAATATTTGTGCAGTGAGTCAAAGTAAAGCTAACCCTTGAGACATTTTTCAGCTTATACAGTAAATGTTTGAGTTTGTAAAGAAAAATGCAAATACTGCTATTTGTTTGAACAGCCTAATATTCCTTTTTCTTCACTTTCTGTAAAGGTAGAACACAAACTTGATCAATTTTGGTCATGTTTTGATGTGGAATTGAATGTGCAGTGTTCCCAATGCATTGATATTATGGAATTAAAAGATATTCTAGGATTTTGAGCATTATTCACTTTTTTAAACACACTGCTATTATTCTGAACACAACTGTAAATCTTATAATGTTGACTCTAAACAGACAATATTTAACAACGTTACAGATTTTCTGTTTTCATAAACTGGTTTTGGTTTGTGAAAATGCTGCTTTACCTCCAACCCACAGCTGAACTCGTCAGTGACCTGTCTTACGTCATCGAAGGGTCTGTGGTTAGTGGGTTTGGGTTTTACTCTTAACTTGAACATGCTGACGGAACCACACATTTAACCCCGGAGGCCATGCATTTAATTCAATGCTATTATAGTAATTATATTATTTGTTTTATTAATGTTATACTCTAGACTCAGGGTGACTTGTCATTTTATTTTTAGTTTGCATGAAAGGATTGAAGCTCATCATTGTTTGACAGATTTTGCCCTCATCACAGTATATGTATGTATGACAGTATATATATATATATATATCTGTATGCACAGCCAACATACTGTCAGTATATATATACAGTGCTGCTCATAAGTATTCATACCCATGGTCAAGTTGACTAAAAAGAGGAATAAAAAAAAATCATCTTTTGGAAATTGATCTTAATGCCTTAATTAAAAAATGAGGAAAAATCCAACCTTTAAGGACACCAATTTTCTTTGTGAATGAATAATGTATCGTAAATAAATAAATGTTCTTCCTTAAAATACAGGAGGCATAAGTCAGTACACCCCTATGTTAAATTCCCATAGAGGCAGGCAGACTTTTATTTTGAAAGGCCAGTTATTTCATGGATCCAGGATACTATGCATCCTGATAAAGTTCCCTTGGCCTCCACATCATCACATACCCTTCACCATACCCCCACATCATCACATACCCTTCACCATACCCCCACATCATCACATACCCTTCACCATACCCCCACATCATCACATACCCTTCACCATACCCCACATCATCACATACCCTTCACCATACCCCACATCATCACATACCCTTCACCATACCCCCACATCATCACATACCCTTCACCATACCCCCACATCATCACATACCCTTCACCATCACATACCCTTCACCATACCCCCACATCATCACATACCCTTCACCATACCCCCACATCATCACATACCCTTCACCATACCCCACATCATCACATACCCTTCACCATACCCCCACATCATCACATACCCTTCACCATACCCCCACATCATCACATACCCTTCACCATACCCCACATCATCACATACCCTTCACCATACCCCACATCATCACATACCCTTCACCATACCCCCACATCATCACATACCCTTCACCATACCCTTCACCATCACATACCCTTCACCATACCCCCACATCATCACATACCCTTCACCATACCCCCACATCATCACATACCCTTCACTATACCCCCACATCATCACATACTGGAAGAACATTTATGTATTTACGATACATTATTCATTCACAAAGAAAATTGGTGTCCTTAAAGATTGGATTTTTCCTCATTTTTTTAATTAAGGCATTAAGATCAATTTCCAAAAGAAGATTTTCTATTCCTCTTTTTAGTCAACTTTTAGCATGGGTTTGTTTTTTGTTCACTATTTAGTCTCAAGCTATGCCATAATCCTCATGCATTTCACAGCTACACCTTCTACACCTTCTACACCTTCTACAGTACACCTTCTACACCTTCTACACCTTCTACACCTTCTACACCTTCTACAGTACACCTTCTTCGGTCAGTCAGTAGGTTAGCCTGACGTTAACGTTATAGGCTGTAGCTAGCTTATCTTAGCCTTACGTATAACGTGAACGGTAGCTAGCTAACGTCACAGGTAACGTTGATTTGAAAAAGAGGACAAAAACTCACCCGAGATTCATGCCGACAGAAAATAATGACCAAGACGGCAACACGTTTACCGACAACGTTATAAAGACATAACCATGCGATAATTATATCATTTAAGATGTAATGAAAGCGCTTCTGTCCAGCTCTTCACCAGAGAACTGACCGCTTTGCGTGCCAGTCACAGGCCAGTTCCTGGTTGGTAAATTGTGTCCGTTGGTTGCTGACAACGACCAAGAACGGCTTCACCGATTGGTTGATTCTGTTTAACTGTAAAATTACTGGCCAATCAAACTTCATGTGGACGTTTACGCTAGACGGTGGTGCATTTAGGGTGACTGGGAATTTATTTGAAACGACAGAAACAAAAAGCCAAAATGTAACGATTACTTACGTTACTTCTTCTTCTTACTACTACTACTACTACTACTACTACTACTACTACTACTACTACTGCTACTAACGGTTACTTACTTAACGATCACGGCAGATAGTATACTTTTATCACCATTATATATGGAGATTACGAATATGTACGCAGTACCCTGTATGTCTAAAACAATGACAGTGAAGGCAACCATCCACATGAAAAAATACAAATTATATATATATATATATATATATATATATATATATATATATTTGTATATTTGCTACGCCCCACTCCAAACCATCAGTTGCACCTCTGACCCCAAAGTCTCTCAGTTTTTAGTTTTTTTTGGTCCATATGCAGTTAATGACCTGCATATTCCTCAAAGTAGAGGGAGAGAATACCATTACAGTATTGAATAATTGGAGCTCAGACGCAATTTTGTAATTTTCTCAATTTCTGATCCTCTGAATAAAAACAGAAAATTGGAAAAACAGTTTAAAGATCCAATTTTTTAATTTGTCAAGGTGGAAAAAAATTCAAATTGGATATTTGAACCCATTTTTCTGTTTTTCCAAATGTCCGTTTGTGCTTAGAAAATATAACTGATGAGCGCTACACTGACCCTGAGCCAATGAAATGCAGTTGACATCCAACCAGAAGTGCAAAAGAAGTATTAAATACCAAAGTGCAGGTTGAGTACAGTATTCTGTGTAGTTATGTAGACGATAGAGATTAATTATGTACAACAGTGTAGTTATTTTTCACGATAAATCCTTTATATACCTTTTAAACATTACTAAAATTAGTATATATTCTATATATCTTATTTATATTAGACTACATATATAATACCAATATATTTTGTTTTATTATAATATGTATTATATATTATTATACTATGAGTATTTATTAAATATTGCTGCATTATATAATATTGTATATTATATATATATATATCACATTTATTATGTATGAAACGCATGTATAGGTTTTCATACATCTTAATGTATGTTGTAATTATTATTCGTACTTACTTGCATTGTATAATGTTTATTACAAACACTGTAGATACACTAATGTTTTCAGATTTGCATTACTTGACCAATTGTTTTTGCAGGTACATATTTGAGATATTTCACAATTAATTTATATTGCAAGGTAATGCACATCAATGCAAACTATGCAGTTTGTGATTTGGTTTGATATCTTATTTTATTTCATTAAAATGTGATTTTTCTTTGATGTGTTGTCCACTTATTTAGCACTTTCACTACTTTAAAATTGAGTGTGCCATTGGTCCTTTATTTGGTCAGTTCTTCCACCTCTGAATTTCATTCACAAGACTCTCAATTAATATTTCTAACCTTAACTCAACCGTCTCTTTCCCTAAACATTACGGTGCTTCACTGGTTAGTAGACAATTCAAAATATATCAAAATTACAATGCAAGGTATGTTGTTACGTGTCATTGGGCATTTTTAAGAGGGTATATGGAAATCCTGGAGCTTTCTTAGTGGGTATACTGGGTATACCTGCGTATCACGTAGACTATATATATATATATATATATGTATATATATTAGTCCTCCTACACAATCTGGACTGTGGTCATAACAACTACATCTTATAACTTATTCCCTGTTATATATTGTTCTTTTTGTTATTCAATCAGTCAGTTAATGTGATGTTAATATTTCATAGTCATAGTTAATATTTAATAATAATCTACTGCACTGTTCACTTTTGCACTATCACCATTGCACCCTATGGTCATTGCATTTCTGTGAGTTATTTTTATTTTTATTTTTATTCATAAGTATGTGTGTATATGTGTTTGTTATGGTTGTCTAAGCTACTGGATCCTAAAATTTCCTTCAGGATGAATAAAGTATCTATCTATCTATCTATCTATCCATCTATCTATCTATCTATCTATCTATCTATCTATCTCAGCGGTTTTCAAACTTTTTGTTTGTGTGGACCACCTCATAATACACATATTAAAATATGTCTCCACACAGTCCTACCTGAATTAATCCGCCCTCTTAATTAATAGACCTACTAGTACTGAAACTAGAACTGGTCATCTCATCAGTAGATACAACAGGCTCGTTAAAAGAAAGTTTACTGCACACATATATGTATATACATATACACACATATGCCCAAGGGCATAATCAGGTTAATTTGAACAACAGGCTTATTTCCATAGCAATGTAGTATTAAATATATACAGTAATAAGAACACTTGGATGTAGTGAAAATTTAAAAACCTTTGGCGATTTTAGGGGATTATTAACCTTCAGAGTTTGGACTTGAATGTCACGGCCGAGCACCACTAGCCTATTTTAGTAATCACACAATAACTTGACAATTTAATTTAAATTTAAATTGTATATCAATATACATATTCTTAATTTTTATGGGAATTTCCTGGTAAAATGAAGGTTGAAAAAACTATTATTTTATATTTTATTTAGCTTTTCCACGGACCACCTGCAGTACCCTCACGGACAACTAGTGGTCCGCGGACCACTGTTTGGGAATGACTGCACGTAGGACATTGTATGGGGAATTTAGGGGAGGCTAGATTCTAGACTACAGCACTGCCTCAGCCTGTGGGACTATATGAGGAGGCGGATGAGGACGGTAGAACCAGCAGTAGCCTGTAGGTGGCGCCAACGCGTCGCAGTCATGCAAATGAACTGTAAAACCCAAACAGGCTGCGTTAGCTTTACTGTAATGACGTTAGCCTCCTGGATGTTTTTCCGCCGTTAATGAGTTTGGATACCGGGGACCGACATCCATGGCATGAACCTCTACGGTCGTCTGAAGCACAATCACCGAGACCTCCGCGAAGTCAGCTCAGTGTCCACCGGTCGATCCTGAAGGTATGTTGTTATTGTGACAGCTCGGTGTCTCTAGCTAACCGGAGAGACTGCGTAACGTCAAACCGTGATGTTAGCTACTTAGCTAGCGTTAGCATGCAAGGCTACTTTAAGTGTCGAAGTAACGGCAGTGTTTTCCATCAGTGTCCGGGACACCGAGCGGCAGTTAAAGGAAAAGAAAGGGGGATTTTAAAGCGAGACGACACGAAGCGGTGTGAAGTTTAACTTTCATTATAAGCTGATTTAAGATGAGTGTAGCTGACTTAGCTAGCTAGCGTGTTGTCAGGCTAAGGTCAAGAAGCTGGCCAGTCTGACAGCCAACGTTAACTCTAACTAATACGGTACCCGAGGCTCTATAACCGTGTTATGTGGCAGCTAGCCACACCGCTACCAGTTAACAGCAGCCCTGGCTCGTTATGGGCAGGTTAACAGTAGGAGACGGGCTGGTATTGGTATCTAGATAAACAGAAGGGTTTCTAAAAGTTGCATTAGACTCGAAGGCAGCTATCTCGGTGTAAATAGAATTACGGTGTTAATGGAGGTTGTTGCATCTTGGAGTCAGATGGATTGCTTGGGGGGTATACGTGCAGTTTAGTGTCCCAAATTCCCCATACAATGTCCTACGTGCAGTGTAGTGTCCCAAATTCCCCCTACGATGTCCTACGTGCCATCTAGTGTCCCAAATTCCCAATACAATGTCCTACGTGCAGTCTCGTGTCCCAGATTCCCCATACAATGTCCTACTTGCAGTCTAGGGTCCCAAATTCCCCATACAATGTCCTACGTACAGTGTAGTGTCCCAAATTCCCCATGCAATGTCCTACGTGCAGTCTAGTGTCCCAAATTCCCAATACAATGTCCTACGTGCAATGTAGTGTCCCAAATTCCCCAAACGGTGTCCTATTTGCAATGTAGTGTCCCACATTCCTCATACAATGTCCTACGTGCAGTGTAGTGTCCCAGATTCCCCATACAATGTCCTACGTGCAGTGTAGTGTCCCACATTCCTCATACAATGTCCTACGTGCAGTGTAGTGTCCCAGATTCCTCATACAATGTCCTACGTTCAGTCTAGTGTCCCAAATTCCCCATACAATGTCCTACGTGCAGTCTAGTGTCCCAAATTCCCCATATGATGTCCTACGTGCAGTCTAGCGTCCCAAATTCCCCATACGATGTCCTATGTGCAGTTTAGTGTCCCAAATTCCCCATACGATGTCCTACGTGCAGTGTAGTGTCCCACATTCCCCATACAATGTCCTACGTGCAGACTAGTGTCCCAAATTCCCCATACAATGTCCTACGTGCAATCTAGTGTCCCAAATTCCCCATACAATGTCCTACGTGCAATCTAGTGTCCCAAATTCCCCATACAATGTCCTACGTGCAGTATAGTGTCCCAAATTCCCCATACGATGTCCTACGTGCAGTCTAGTGTCCCAAATTCCCCATACAATGTCCTACGTGCAGTCTAGTGTCCCAAATTCCCCATACGATGTCCTACGTGCAGTCTAGCGTCCCAAATTCCCCATACAATGTCCTACGTGCAATGTAGTGTCCCAAATTTCCCATACAGTGTCCTACGTGCAGTCTAGTGTCCCAGATTCCCCATACAATGTCATACGTGCAATGTAGTGTCCCAAATTTCCCATACAGTGTCCTACGTGCAGTCTAGTGTCCCAGATTCCCCATACAATGTCCTACGTGCAGTGTAGTGTCCCAAATTCCCCATACAATGTCCTACGTGCTATGTACTGTCCCAAATTCCCCATACAATGTCCTACGTGCAGTCTAGTGTCCCAAATTCCTGATACAATGTCCTACGTGCAGTCTAGTGTCCCAAATTCCCCATACAATGTCCTACGTGCAGTATAGTGTCCCAAATTCCCCATACAATGTCCTACGTGCAGTGTAGTGTCCCAAATTCTCCATACAATGTCCTACGTGCAGTGTAGTGTCCCAAATTCCCGATACAATGTCCTACGTGCAGTGTAGTGTCCCAAATTCCCCATACAATGTCCTACGTGCAGTATAGTGTCCCAAATTCCCCATACGATGTCCTACGTGCAGTATAGTGTCCCAAATTCCCCATACAATGTCCTACGTGCAATGTACTGTCCCAAATTCCCCATACAATGTCCTACGTGCAATGTACTGTCCCAAATTTCCCATACAGTGTCCTACGTGCAGTGTAGTGTCCCAAATTCCCGATACAATGTCCTACGTGCAGTATAGTGTCCCAAATTCCCCATACAATGTCCTACGTGCAGTCTAGTGTCCCAAATTCCCCATACAATTTCCTACGTGCAATGTACTGTCCCAAATTCCCCATACAGTGTCCTACGTGCAATGTAGTGTCCCAAATTCCCCATACAGTGTCCTACGTGCAGTGTAGTGTCCCAAATTCCCGATACAATGTCCTACGTGCAGTGTAGTGTCCCAAATTCCCGATACAATGTCCTACGTGTAGTCTAGTGTCCCAAATTCCTGAAACAATGTCCTACGTGCAGTCTAGTGTCCCAGATTCCCAATACAATGTCCTACGTGCAGTCTAGTGTCCCAGATTCCCCATACAATGTCCTACGTGCAGTATAGTGTCCCAGATTCCCCATACAATGTCCTACGTGCAGTATAGTGTCCCAAATTCCCCATACAATGTCCTACGTGCAATCTAGTGTCCCAAATTCCCCATACAATGTCCTACGTGCAGTATAGTGTCCCAAATTCCCCATACGATGTCCTACGTGCAGTCTAGTGTCCCAAATTCCCCATACAATGTCCTACGTGCAGTCTAGTGTCCCAAATTCCCCATACGATGTCCTACGTGCAGTCTAGCGTCCCAAATTCCCCATACAATGTCCTACGTGCAGTCTAGTGTCCCAAATTCCCCATACAATGTCATACGTGCAATGTAGTGTCCCAAATTTCCCATACAGTGTCCTACGTGCAGTCTAGTGTCCCAGATTCCCCATACAATGTCCTACGTGCAGTGTAGTGTCCCAAATTCCCCATACAATGTCCTACGTGCTATGTACTGTCCCAAATTCCCCATACAATGTCCTACGTGCAGTCTAGTGTCCCAAATTCCCCATACAATGTCCTACGTGCAGTATAGTGTCCCAAATTCCCCATACAATGTCCTACGTGCAGTATAGTGTCCCAAATTCCCCATACAATGTCCTACGTGCAGTGTAGTGTCCCAAATTCTCCATACAATGTCCTACGTGCAGTGTAGTGTCCCAAATTCCCGATACAATGTCCTACGTGCAGTGTAGTGTCCCAAATTCCCGATACAATGTCCTACGTGCAGTGTAGTGTCCCAAATTCCCCATACAATGTCCTACGTGCAGTATAGTGTCCCAAATTCCCCATACGATGTCCTACGTGCAGTGTAGTGTCCCAAATTCCCCATACAATGTCCTACGTGCAATGTACTGTCCCAAATTCCCCATACAATGTCCTACGTGCAATGTACTGTCCCAAATTTCCCATACAGTGTCCTACGTGCAGTGTAGTGTCCCAAATTCCCGATACAATGTCCTACGTGCAGTGTAGTGTCCCAAATTCCCGATACAATGTCCTACGTGCAGTCTAGTGTCCCAAATTCCCCATACAATGTCCTACGTGCAATGTACTGTCCCAAATTCCCCATACAGTGTCCTACGTGCAGTGTAGTGTCCCAAATTCCCGATACAATGTCCTACGTGCAGTGTAGTGTCCCAAATTCCCGATACAATGTCCTACGTGCAGTCTAGTGTCCCAAATTCCTGATACAATGTCCTACGTGCAGTCTAGTGTCCCAGATTCCCCATACAATGTCCTACGTGCAGTATAGTGTCCCAGATTCCCCATACAATGTCCTACGTGCAGTATAGTGTCCCAAATTCCCCATACGATGTCCTTAATTAATTATGAACCTCCTAACCCTAACCTGTCTCTGAAATAAGACCCTCATCATTTGGGACACTCAGTTTTTGGGACACTAAACTGCACGTAAGCCTACCTGGGGTAATGTATTGTGACAGGTCTGCAACAGTAGAAACTAGATTGTTATTACTGCATCATGACGTAGTGTCAGTGGAGGTGTGATGGCTTTTACTGGGTTTAATTAGGCAGCTTGTGCTGCACTGGCTGTGATGATGACCATGCTGCTGCTGTGTGTTGTAGTACAGCTGAAGCAGGACAGCCTTCTCACGCTGCTCCACATATGACCATAGTGTTAGTAAACAAACTGACTACAGGCTGTCATTCATCAGTTAGGTTCCTCTCTGCTCGTACAGACTGATAAGTGTCACAGCGGGAGTGACTGGTGGCTTTACAGAGGACGTCATGTGTATTTGTTTGGCCTGTATGCAAGGCTAAATATAGGGCTGCTATGATAGGGCCGATTTTGGAAAAATCATAATCACAATTATTTTGGTCCGTATTCTGAAATCATGATTATTTAACACGATTACTCATTGACTATTTGGGAAGATGTTGCAATGGTTTAACTTAAAAAAAACAGTGAAACAGAGTAACATGACATCATGACTTCGCCCAAACATACACGCCCACTTTCTAAAGCCAAGTGGTGTGTTATTATAGACAGTATATATAATGGACCAGCAGGTCCCGTGTCTCTGGACGGAGACCAATGAAGTCTCTTTCCCGGTGATGGCTGAGCGTTACTGAGCAGCCTCCAACTGAGCTTGAAGACGTAGATGTGACGTGAGCAACCTGTCTGAAAGTTGGAAGTCTTCTGGTAGCTGTGCCAAGAGAAATCTCAATCATTCCCAATCTAGCAGAGACGGAGAGCGTAGGTATATGTAAGGAGATAACATAGACACAGGCTAATTATTGATCACTACAATGATAGTTAACATTAGTAATTAAACTTAAACAGCTAATGGAAGTCCAAACTGCCTGAGAGCTTCTCCTGTACTATACGGTAATTCCTCTACTATGAGACAGTAAGTCTCGTGGTTATGACCCAATCGTTAGCCTATTTTTATAAAAACGTCTGCTACGGAGCCATAACGTGAGCTACAAGGTAATGGAGCCTTTTATACATTGTCGTGTTTCTTTAGAAATAAACAATGGACAAATAGAGTCTTTAAACTCTTCAGATGTAAAGTTATTCTCTGTCAAAGTGACGTCAGAATGAATGGCAGTCAATGGGATGCTAACGGGAGGTGATGGCTTGGTAGCATCAAAATGGCGCCATAGGAGCTACGGGTTGTGAGGAGAAGCTGACCCTCTTGTGTGTTATCTGTACACATTTTGAGCTATCCTGCCTGGTTTCTCTCAACATCAGTGGATTTCAAAGGCATGTGTCCTGATCTCCATACTCAAAAGTTTGGGGTTGTAATCACTAGCAATTTCTATAGAATTATAGGTGTCTTAAAGGTCCAATGTGTGGGAGTTTCTCCCGTCTAGCGTTGAGATCATACATCATCAACTCTCTCGCTCCACGCAGTTCAGAGTACGTATTACAGCTACGGTAGCCTTCACGCTTCAAGAAGACGGTCTCCTTCTCTTTTCAATCTCCTTTTTCTTTTTCTGGGCGAAGAAGAAGAAGACTCCTGTTCCTGAAATTTGGCTTTTGAATACGTGTGGTCCTCCATGTTTCCTTCTTCAGGAAGCTACGATACCCGTTAGCAGCATTAGCAGCAGCTGTTAGTTTATCATGTGACAGAGAAAACACACACACACACACACACACACACACAAACACACACACACACACACACACACACACACTCTCACTCTCTCTAAGGTGGAGCAGTGAGTCCTGTATGTCTCTTACCAGCTAACGTATTTCTAGATGGATCATGAATATGGAGCGTCTACTCCAGTTCATGTAAACACAAATGTTAAATTTCAACCAACAGGAATACTTGGAATTGATGGTGGAGGTAAATATTCATGAAAAAGGACACGTTTGGGAACGGGCAACACAGATTTTGAGAATGAACAACTAAACACGTCACACACTGGACCTTTAATGACTGTAATCAGTATCGTAACTTTACAATTAATACCTGATAAATTAGTTTGTGCCTTTTCTCTTTTTCAAATCCCCAAAACTCTTCTATCCATCTGGATATATGTTTATTAAACATAATCATATTGATAGTAATTTAAAAATACAAACATAGTATTTAAAGTGTTTTGGTCACATCTGGCCGATACCTGATTAATTTAATAAGGTCAATATTTGTGCCATTACAGATCCATACCAGCTCGACTCGCCTCGACTCTACTCTCCTTTTTTGGTTTTCCATTACGAAAAAAAGTCCCTGGTACCTGCTAACAGGTACTTTATGTAGTACCTGGTACCTGCTAACAGGTACTTTATTTAGTACCTCCTCAGTCGAGGTTCCCAGCGAGCTGAGGCGAGCCGAAAAGGTGACGTGAAAGCGACAGACGGGGGCGTCCTGAACAAACCCGCTATTTTTAAACAGTTTAGCCAGCTGTGTGGTTTTTTTTGCTGCCTCCAGCTTCTTTAGAAACTAAATGTGTCTTCTGGCATCAACACACCTTCCACGTTCTGTGTGTGTGTACGTTAGGTCACGGCAGTTTACTGCGGCGCTGCTTGTTTCAGTCCTGTGGAGGCTCCAGCAGAGCTTTCACCGTAGCCTAACTACACACACACATGCTGGCTCCACGCACACACCAGCGCACAAGTATAAACATCAGGCCACTTACACAGGCTACGGTGGAGCCTCCACAGAACTGTAAAACAAGCTCAAGTGGCCTGATGTTTATACTTGTGAGTTGGTGTGTGCGTCGAGCCGGCGTATAAGACGACCAGCCACGCTGAGGCGGGACTAAAATCTGCAACGGAAAACGGACGCACAGTGTGTCGAGGTGAGCAGGTACCATGTAATGGAAAAACGCCATTTGATTAGTGCAGAGGACCAGACATCAAAACTGTTGGAAGACAAGGCAGCATGGTGGCTCAGTGGTTAGCACTTCTGCCTCACAGCAAGAAGGTCCTGGGTTTGAAGGTTCTGGGTCTGTCTGTTCTGGGTTTCTGTGTGGAGTTTGCATGTTCTCCCCGTGTCTGCGTGGGTCTCCTCCGGGTGCTCTGGTTTCTTCCCACCATAAAGACATGCATGCTGGGTAATTAGGACTACAGTTGAAAATTAGCCGACTGGCTAACACTGGCGCATTTACAGAAATGTTGATTAATGTGCATTGTCCTAATCAAATAAACTTACAAACTCAATTCAAACATTCTGAAGTAAAGTCCATTTTCTATTCAAGGGAATTGGACGTACCTTGACCACTCCTTATCCCTTAAGGCTCTGACACACCAACCCAACGGCCGACCGTCGGGAGGAGAGCCAGTCGACTGATCAGTCTCCCCGAGGTCCAAAAAGTTCCTCAGAACACACTGAGGAGACGCCGACTTGAGCATACGTTCTGCACGTGCGCGAGACGTAATATGTCTCCACAACAGCAGGCGGCGCTAATCTGGATTGTCGCCCAGAAAATGAAAACCGTAAACAGGGTTTCCCACAGAAAGTTTGTTAGTTAAGGTGGTAGGGTTGGGGGGGTGCTTCTTTGTGCGATAGACTACAGACTCTGTTAAGAGTTATTTATTAAACACTAAATATAAAATTTAAATAATAATATATAATAATAAATAAGAAAGTGCAAAACAACATTCAAACTGTGCAAAGGTGATCCCAGTCCCTGCTTCTGGCAGAGCTGAGCTCTAGCATCGCTACAGGCATCAGATATGGAAATAATGCACGCAACATACAGACGGGAGCGAGGGCGCTCAACAATCACCATTATATGGAATCAACAGGCACGGTCAACCTAGCTAGCAGGTGGAGAACTCAAACAACTAAATCACCAGCTAACTTACTTTACATTACTAATACAATAACAGGCTTAAATAAACCCAAAACATAAGTTATATGACTTACAGTTCTCACGGACACACACGTGATATCAGCTGGCTAGTTCTCCTCCGGACAGCGACGGACCACGGCTCTTTTTCTTTCTCTCATTTCGGCCGTGTGGTGCTATTCTCCGAGATGCACTTGACGGCCTTTTGCGCAGCGGATTATTTTTTTTGACGACCTAGTTAAGGCGGGAGGGTTCCCCAGCTTAGGCGGGCCGCCCGAGCTGTAAAGTGCTGCAGGAAACCCTGGTAAATGAGGGAAGATCTCTCTAGACCTGGTAAACACAGAGCAGGCTGTCGTCAGTCCTTGTTTTCATCAGAGAGAGGTGATAGTAGTCAAGAAGGATCCTTGTTGTCATTACTCGCTGAACGGAAGAAAATACCACGGCTAGTAATAACAAGATACTGGGTTTTCTCGTGCACTGATTGGCTAGTCAAGGGTTAGCACTCCACCAATCAGATTGGTCACTGAGTCCGACTGCCCGCTGGCCGATTCAACAAGTCAAATCAGCCAAAATGAACGCTGACGGCTCCTCCGACTGACCACGGCACGGGACACACCGAACAGACTCGAGTCACCGACCTCGCCAGACGGTCAGACGGCCGGTTATCAGGTTGGTGCGTCAGAGCCTTGAATCATCTCAAAGTGGAGATGGAGAAAAACACTTTTCTTCCTGCAGTGTCTTTTGCAGAATGTAAACAAACTCAGCCAGGCTTGGCGTCTGTTCCTAAAAGATCCGCCAGGACTGTCGCCAAACTATAAATACAAATGAATGGGTGACGTTCTGACTGCTTGCTGAAGTATAATTTAGACTTAAGTCTATAATTTGATAATTTAGCCTTTTTCAGGCAACCAACCAACATCTGGAGCGCTTCCACTCAAAACAGATTGAGTGGTGGCCGGGTTGGTTCAGTGGGTAGAGCAGGCGCACGTATACTGAGAGGGTTATGCCTCGGTGCAGAGGTCTAAAGGAGAAGTATAAACTTCCTATTTCAAATGGTCATTACTGTTAACGTTACTGTTCTTATTAGGGCTGTGTATTGGCAAGAATCTGGCGATACGATACGTATCACGATACATGGGTTACCATTCAATATATTGCAATATATTTAGATACTGTGCATAAGGCGATATATTGGGATTTTTTTAAAGTATAATTTTAGAAAAACTAATATTTAAAAAAAGTTAGACGTTTACTTTAGGTCAACAATTCAGTACACAGAGAATCAAACTGCCAGTTTGGGATTGTGGTTCCAGGTTCTTAGTGAGCAAATGTTTATATGATAAAGTAGGCCAAAGTTCAGCCATAGCTACATTGTTAGCTTCTAGCAAAAAGTCAGGCACTGCTAGGCACTGTTAGGCACTGTTAGACACTGTTAGACACTGTTAGGCACTGTTAGGCACTGTTAGGCACTGTTAGACACTGTTAGGCACTGTTAGGCACTGTTAGGCACTGTTAGGCACTGTTAGGCACTGTTAGGCATTGTTAGACACTGTTAGGCACTGTTAGGCACTGTTAGGCACTGTTAGGCACTGTTAGGCACTGTTAGGCACTGTTAGGCACTGTTAGGCACTGTTAGACACTGTTAGGCATTGTTAGACACTGTTAGGCACTGTTAGGCACTGTTAGGCACTGTTAGGCACTGTTAGGCACTGTTAGGCATTGTTAGACACTGTTAGGCACTGTTAGGCACTGTTAGGCACTGTTAGGCATTGTTAGACACTGTTAGGCACTGTTAGGCACTGCTAGGCACTGCTAGGCACTGTTAGGCACTGCTAGGCACTGCTAGGCACTGTTAGGCACTGTTAGGTACTGTTAGGTACTGTTAGGTGAGGACACTAGTGGTGCGTCTCAGCATAGCCATCTAGTGGTAGGGGGTTTAAACACAACATTAACGTGAACCACTGTCTTACAGGAATATTTTTGCACGTAAACTAAAAAAAACAAATCTAAAAAAATTATATTGAGTTTTTGAAAATGTATATAGTATTGCTAGATAAAATATCGTGATACTCAAGTGTATTGATTTTTTCTTACAGCCCTCGTTGTTATTGAAGAACTCAGATGACAAGTCATTCCACTGTGAAGTAATGACAGGCAGCAATCAGCCTTAATCATTTAAAAGAAGGAAAACTACTGTATGTGCATGTTTGAAAAATGAATAATGTATTCACACACATCAGTCACACAGTGTCTGATGTGACTCATGAGCTGACTGACGTGTCGTGAGTTTGGGGTTGCCGCGGTAACGCCACAGTCTTAGGTTAGTGGTGAGAAAGCCGCCCAGATGGCAGACACGTGTGTGGTCTTGCTGGTTGTTTTGACTGATCCCATGTCTCACTCAGACCATTGTTGATAGGACGGATTGTTCCTCGGACAGATTGTGTGTGTGTGTCTGTGTGTGTGTGTGTGTGTGTGTGTGTGTGTGTGTGTCTGCGTGTGTGTGTGTGTGTCTGCGTGTGTGTGTGTGTGTCTGTCTGTCTGTGTGTGTGTGTGTGTGTGTGTCTGCGTGTGTGTGTGTGTGTCTGTCTGTCTGTCTGTGTGTGTGTGTGTGTGTGTGTCTGCGTGTGTGTGTGTGTGTCTGCGTGTGTGTGTGTGTGTGTGTGTCTGCGTGTGTGTGTGTGTGTGTGTGTCTGCGTGTGTGTGTGTGTGTGTGTGTGTGTGTGTGTCTGCGTGTGTGTGTGTGTGTGTGTGTCTGCGTGTGTGTGTGTGTGTCTGTGTGTGGAGATGTGTCTGTGTGTGTGTGTGTGTCTGTCTGCGTGTGTGTGTGTGTCTGCGTGTGTGTGTGTGTGTGTCTGCGTGTGTGTGTGTGTGTGTGTGTCGTGTGTGTGTGTGTGTGTTTGTGTGTCTGCGTGTGTGTGTGTGTCTCTGTGTGTGTTTATGTGTGTGTGTGTGTGTGTGTGTGTGTGTGTGTGTGTGTGTCTGCGTGTTCTTGTTTAACTATATTCGTGGGGTCCAAAAACCATGAATACAGTATACAGGGGTGTGATTCTTCCGGATAATTCCGGAAATCCGGCTTTTCTGACCTGAAAATGAAGCTCTCGTAAATCATGCAAATCCGCTTTTTTTTATTTTTTTTGGGGGGGTGTCGCAAGGCACAGGTCGGGGGTGTTGGTAAACATAATGACCGGTCACTGCTGTCAACGTTTTTTGTGCCTCTGACTCATGTCTTCATATCACTCCGCAAGTGGTCCATTAATTTGTCACCATGTAACTTCATTCAGAGCAGAGCTCCACCAAAGAGCCTGCAATCGTTGCGGAAGGTTATTTGAATAAGAATTTTGGACGTGTGGGGGCGAACTATCTTCTTAGCTGAAGCCGACAACGGGACAATATTTTTATTTTATGTTGGCAATGCAAGCTGAAGCGACGTAGCAGACGACGTTGAGAAGTTGCAGTGAGGAATATTTTAGGAGCACCATTTTTCATCTTAGTGTTGAGCCGGGAAACATGGCTAAAAGAGCTCTACAGCGAAAAGATGTAGAGCTGTCAATGGGCGAGCCGTCAGTCGGTCGAAGCTAACAGAAGCTAGCTGGCGTAAGCTGACAGCTGACCAACGCTACCAAGTGATCGGCGGAGACAGGGAGTACATGTATTTGAAAGAGTCCGGCAGTTGTGGTAGACGAAGGTCCAGTCGGGAGATTGGATGGAGAGTCCACTGAAGTCCACTGTGGTCTGAAGGGCTAATCCTCGCTAGATCACTAGCTAGTCGGGAGGTTGACAGCTAACGTTAGCCAGCTGAAGCTAACAGTCGATCTATGGTGAGTAACGTACGTTACACAGGCTGGCAGCAGCACAGAGTCCAGAGTTGATAAGTGTGTGTGTGGGGGGGCGGGGTAGAAAGGTGTTGAGAATGACCAACACCTAATCTTAAACTTAGTGTAGCTACTTAATTTGCTACGACCCGATCAGAGGTTACTTAAATTGAGTAATTGATTTTAACGCCTGATGCAAAGTGTAGGCCTATAGGAGTACACATGAAAACCCTGAACAAGCAGCGTCTCTCTGCTCCGTCTTTCTGCTGTGCCCCATTCACGTAGTAGTTTTACACTATGTAGGTTAAACTCTGCAATTAATCCGCGGTTCACATGTATGTATGAACTGTGGTGGTCCGTTACACTCTAGGCTATATTCAACATCACTGATTAAGTAGCCTAAGTCAATCCTACAAACAACTGGACTTTAGGGTCAAGTGTTGTTGTATCCGGCCCATGTCCCGGATGTGAAAGCCTCCTTACTGGACTACTGAATATAATAATATTCCATTATATTTTGTATTTTGAATTGTTACCTGCCACCAGAATTTTGTGATTTCCTTGCAATAAATATTGACATTTTTACCATAAATTGGTGCCTAAAAATGTATCAGAATGCAGGAATTGAAGTCTTTTACCCTCAGAATTTCCTGGGGGACCCCCAGACCCCCTCCCCCCCCCTGCTTTGTGTGTTCCCCCAAAGACAAATTCTGAGCAAGGAAAAACCCTGAAGTATAATCACAGACAGCCATAAAAAACATTTAAATTGCAGAGTTAGAGTTATAACTTAATATGTACAGTGTCAACAGAGAGAAACACGGACAATTGAACAGACAGTGACAACATACATACTACATACCTCCATACTGTAGAGAATGACAGTAACAGCATACAAACGGCATAAATAAAAATTTGTTATAAACGTGTGCTCTTTAAAAAGTAGAAAGCATTGTTTGCCAGTTACATTAAATGTTTAAAAATCCGTAAATGTCCGTGGGTGGGGCTGCATGGGCGTGGTAATGTGGGCTGGTGTGGGTGTGTGTGTGGGTGTGTGTGGGTGTGTGTGGGTGTGTGTGTGTGTGTGGGTGTGGTAGTAAGGAGAGAGAATAGGAGAAGGAAGTGTGTGTGAGGTGGACCTGGTCACCACAGACCCAAATCTTCTCAGCTGTTGCTACTGTCATATGCTGCACTGTCTCTTCATGTGGCACTATTATTATTTATATTATAACAAGGTAATGCAATGTGTGATCAAGTGATGACTGATTAACAGTAATGTAAATGCTAAATGCCCTAGTACCTACATATCATGTAAGACTCAATTTCTCCATTTCTTTGCACAAAACTCTCCAGAAAGTGCCATTTAATGGTTTATTTTTTTTTAAAATGAGGGGGGGAGGGGGCTGTCGCAGCGTCATGGGTGCGCCGTATATTTTCCTGCTTTTTTGTCCTTTGCCAATCACACCTATGAGTATACTTGTGGGGTCCCGACAGCTTTGTGGGGCCAAAATGCTGGACCCCACAAGGGTAAAGGTCTGTTTGAGGGTTAAGACTTGGTTTTAGGATTAGGGTTAGAATTAGGTTATGGTTAGGGTGAGGGTAAGGGTTAAGGTTAGGCATTTAGTGGTGATGGTTAAGGTTAGGGTAAGGGGCTAGGGAATGCATTATGTCAATGACGGGTCCCCACAAAGATAGTGAAACGCACCTGTGTGTGTGCGCTTGTAGCTCAGCAGCTGTTGAGTTGTGTCAGGGGACGTGGGCAGCAGCTGTGTGTGTGTTTTTGTGTTTTTCCCAGTTGTAGTTTGTGATTTTTGAGCCTTGACAGATGTTTTTGGGGTTTCTCTCCCACGGGGCTGCATGATACGGAGAAGGAGCCATATCTCTTTTCCTCCATCACTTTCTCTGTTATTTCTCTGCATCCCCGTGTCGATCACGATCTCATACTTTGTTGAATTGCTTCATCTGTCGTTCATTCTCCTCCTTTTCCTTCATTAATTCTTCCTGGTCAGTTGGTCGATTGATTGATTGGTTGATACGCTCATGTCCGACTACATTGTCATTGGTCGGTTGTCCACCAAAGCATTTTTTCCTCAGCTGAAAACGCCATACGCCCAGCTGGAAGCGCTAGAGCGTTTTTCCAGCAGAGAGGCCTTGTTTGAGTCTGGTGCTATGATTCGGAATAGCCGTGGAAGTAAAAATGTCGGCAGCGAGGACAGATATGAGGACCACAGAGATGTGGTTTGGCAGGGCTACTTCTAGAGGTCGGATCGGGCCAAATTCTTCCATCCGAACCCGACCCGAGCCCGACGGCCATTAAGATATTTCTGTCCGAGCCCGACCCGAGCTCGACACAGTTAAAATCTTGTTTTTTTCTCATACTAATGACACATGTACGTGTGTTTGTGTGAAATCTTTTATTAAACAACTGGAAGGTGTTCAGAAATGTCACCAGATGAGGTCATCAGCTCACACGGGGCAACAAGCTCACGTTAATCAGCTGTTTAATTTAAAATGTTCAACGTGTTAACCTCTCCTGACCGTGGTCAGAACACCAGGGAGACTGGTTACCTCCAGGACCGACGGTATAACATGAATAACATCGGGGTTAAAATCCTGTTTCTGGTGAGCAGATGAATGAACTTGGCTTTCAGTCTGGAGTTTATCTCGGACACCACACACACACACACACACACACACACACACACACACACACACACACACACACACACACACACACACACACACACACACACACACACTGTGTACAAAACTTAAACTTATTCACCAACTCTGCTCTGGTCGCATCTACACGTCTGCTTCCTCTTTCTCTATCTCTCTTCTGCTCTCCACACACACACACACACACACACACACACACACACACACACACACACAGTTTTAATATCCAATTTATTTAGTATCAGAGCTCTGCAGAATGTTTGGTTGTTGAAGCTTGAAAAGCTATGAATTAAATACCCTACATGACTTTAATAGAAAAATGTAGTTGACGCTAGGGCTGCAACTAACGATTATTTTCATAGTCGATTAATCTGTCGATTATTTTCTCGATTAATGATTAGTTGTTTGATCTATAGAAATGTCAAAACATGGTGAAAAATGTGAATCAGAGTTTCCCAAAGCCTAAGAGGACGTCCTCACATGTCTTGTTCTGTCCAAAACTCAAAAGATCTTCAGTTTACTGTCCCAGAGGAGAGAAGACACTAGAAGATCTTCAGTTTACTGTCCCAGAGGAGAGAAGATACTAGAAGATCTTCAGTTAACTGTCCCAGAGGAGAGAAGAAACTAGAAGATCTTCAGTTTACTGTCAGAGGAGAGAAGAAACTAGAATATATTCACATTTAACAAGCTAGAATCCCAGAAAGTTCCCAGTATTAGGCCTGTGTGGGTTGGAGATCACCAGGGATCAACATTAGCACCATCTTCCAGCCAAATCCTGGTAAAAATATGCAATTGGCTGGTAGATTAGCTTCACTCACCAGCCAAAAAAAACAATAGTATTCTATTCACTAGCCATTTGGCTGGTCGACGAAAAAGTTAATTTTGAACCCTGGTCATCACTACCTAAAGTTGCCAGTGTTGGGCCTGTGTGGGTTGTAAATTTCCGAGTAAATTTTGCACCTGATAATGCATGTGGTGGACCTCTGACAGATTATAATCTGATTACCTCAGCTGATTGAAATGCAGGTGGAACAGTCTCTTTGCTGATTGTAAGCACACAGCTGACGAGAGGCACCTTCTGATTGGTGGAGCAGAGTAGAGCTGAAACTGTTTAACCTCCCGCCCACTATGCAACTTTTAGTTTTTCTCTGTCCAAATTAAAAAGAATGTTTTCTGGCGCTTTTTTCGTCATTTTTGTTACGTTTTTCCAAGGTGTTTTTGTCACATTTTTCTGTGCTTTTTTGACGTTTTTATTTTTATTTTTTTCAACGTTTTTTTAAACTTTTTCTGTCATTTTTGTCACTTTTTTCCAACAACATTCTTTTATCAATTTTTTTGGTTACAAGCGGTACCCAGCTCCAGGTACGAGGCTCGCTGCAAACTTTGTAAAAAAAATAAAAAATAAATAAATTAGGGACTCTGGGTGTGAATCGCTGAAGTCACACGCCAGAGCTGAGAAACACAAGTTAAGCCTGGTTCACACGGGACGATTTTAAAATTGTCGGGCAATTTTCCAATCCTGAGAGACTCCACACACGGCGATAAAAAATCACGGTCTAACAGTTTTGGTCGTACAGCGTGTGGTGGCAAAATCAACATCACACACGAACCGATCTGACTCCCGAGCATTCCCAGGTCAGACGGGAAATCTCGCAAAATCCCTCGAGATCAAACGTGACTTCAGAGTAAACAATCATGGCGGACGAAGAGGATGCAGTGGCGATAGTTTGTAGTTTGAGTTTGTAGTTTGAAAAGGCGATGGTCAAAGAAGTGGAGACAACGCCAGCATGGACTATACTTGCTCTACTTATCTCCGACGTCCACCGGACTTTCTGGTGCGCCGTGCCGCCGGCTGTTTTGATGTTGTTTCCCGGTGCTTTCCTCGCCGCCTCGTCACCTCTCTTTCTGATTGGCTACACGCCACAGTCCACAGGCTGCGTGCTCGTTTGTCCCCGGGGGACACCACACACGAGGAGAAATCGGGCCTAAACAATCCAACATGTTGGATATCCCCGATTTGAGATGGGAGCGGTCCCGACGTCCTTCAGAGCAGACGAGAGCAGTCTTAACACACCACACACGGCAGGAACATCTGATCAGATTATTTTACCATAATCGGAGCATCCTTAAGATTGTCAGAAGGGGGGAATCGGGGCTAAAATCGGCCTAATTATCCTGCCGTGTGAACCAGGCTTTAGCCGCAAAATGCCTTCAGCAGACTCGGCCAATTAGCCTGTTTTGTGCCTCACTCCTGCCGCCCCTGCCGTCGTCCTTCTCAATATCATCGCAGCTCCGTCAGATAACCTTCGGGGTACTTTTGGATCGACTGACACATCGAAAGCTGAGGTGCTTCGGATACTGCACATGGTGACCAAACACCACTCATATTTGTTTGGTAATGCATCGTGTAGGTCTTAAATTTCAATCTTTATGGTCTTAAAATGTCTTAAAAAAGGTCTTAAATTTGACTTACTAAAACCTGCAAGAACCCTGAATTTAGAAAGGACCTCTCCTCTCCTTTAAACTAGTCTACTGGGCTGACAACATCTCCTACAAATGAGAAATGTGCTGCACTTTCTCAGTAACCCCTAAAATTTGACACTAATGCCACTCACTGCCAAACTACGCACTTGTACTCTAAGAGATCCATGGAAGTCCTTAATTGGGTCTATCTCTGACTTACTGAAGGACAGGAGACTTCCCTCACACACACACACACACACACACACACACACACACACACACACACACTCACACTCACTCACTCACTCACTCACTCACTCACTCACACACTCACACACTCACACACACACACACACACACACATACATACATACATACATAGTCGGTCAGTCAGAAATAGCAGCCTAATCAGTCTGTCGGTGTCATAGAGCCGTAGTGAGCCCACAGCTTTGTCCCAGTGATGGCTGATGATGTAAGATATGCTCAC
>NC_050178.1:22599150-22601650 GCF_008315115.2 Sander lucioperca | reverse complement strand
ACAGGGAGGTGTGTTCAGGTGCATTCTGGGTGTGCTGGTCTTACAGGGAGGTGTGTTCAGGTGCATTCTGGGCGTGCTGGTCTTACAGGGAGGTGTGTTCAGGTGCATTCTGGGCGTGCAGGTCTTACAGGGAGGTGTGTTCAGGTGCATTCTGGGTGTGCTGGTCTTACAGGGAGGTGTGTCAGGTGCATTCTGGGCGTCTGGTCTTACAGGGAGGTGTGTTCAGGTGCATTCTGGGTGCTGGTCTTACAGGGAGGTGTGTTCAGGTGCATTCTGGGCGTGCTGGTCTTACAGGGAGGTGTGTTCAGGTGCATTCTGGGCGTGCTGGTCTTACAGGGAGGTGTGTTCAGGTGCATTCTGGGCGTGCTGGTCTTACAGGGAGGTGTGTTCAGGTGCATTCTGGGCGTGCTGGTCTTACAGGGAGGTGTGTTCAGGTGCATTCTGGGCGTCCTGGTCTTACAGGGAGGTGTGTTCAGGTGCATTCTGGGCGTGCTGGTCTTACAGGGAGGTGTGTTCAGGTGCATTCTGGGAGTATTGCTATCTTGAGGCAGCGGGAAGTGATGGCACCATTGACCAACAAAAACCTGGTCTAAAGTCAATAACGCAGCATTTCATTGTTATTTTAACAGAGCATTAGTAAAATGATCCTAGGCTCGTGCACACTATGCTTGTTACACACACACACATGCAGCAGATTACTAATAAAAATATTACGGTGTAAATCCTCCATCATAACAGCAATGCTCCAAGGTCCAAACGCGCCTGGCTTTTAAAGGGAATGGGAGATGATCTCTGATTGGTTGATTGCATGTTACGCCCAAAACACCCCTCTGATTAATGAAGACACTAAGTACAACCCTTTAGAACCATGACCCCGGCACACGGACACTTTTTATCAGCCGTCAAACTAGCAGAAGTGGATTAGGACACGCCCTAAACACACCTGCAGCAGGCGCTTCACGCCGTGACCTCAGATCGGTAAAATAGGACCCTGAATGTTCGCTTCTTGGTTATTTATCGGCGCAGCCAGTCAGAAAAAAAAGTTGTTGTGAAAAGTAGAGACAGACAATCCAGTCAGTCACAACTGGGTAGAGATGTGTGAGAAACGAAAACTTGACTGCACTGCGGATCAAACACCTGGCTGAAGTTAACATTTGGGTTTATCAGCTGGACTTTATAACCACTTTCTTGGGCAAACACTGCATTTCCAATAGAAATCTGGGAACTGTACTATTACCTCAGGTTACCACCAGTAAGCACATACGATGCCAGCCAGGGCTGCAATTTTAATGACCACATTGAATATATATATACCGTATTTTCTGGACTATAAGTCGCACTTTTTTTCATAGTTTGGCTGGTCCTGGGACTTATAGTCAGGTGCGACTTATATATCAAAATATATATAATTTAACATGTTTTTAAATGTTAATTCATGCTGACTGACATGAACCAAGGAGTAGGACTTGCTGGCTTGTTATGTTAATTTAGCCTATTCATCTCCCTGGTATGTTCTTTATGCTATTGTGTATCTGAATAACTGTTGATGTGTTACGTTAACATACCGACACCTATTCAGCCCCTTGTTCTGTGTGCTGTTGTGTAGTTGAATAACTTGCCTTTCCAGATGAAATGTCTGTTCTTGGTCTTGGATTTTGTGAAATCAATTTCTAAATAAATGTGACTTATAGTCCAGTGCGACTTATATATGTTTTTTGACTGATGCGACTTATACTCCGGAAAATACGGTATATATATATATATTTTTATTTTTTTTTAAGATCATTTTTTTGGGCTTTTCCGCCTTTTATTTGACAGGACAGCTTGATGAGAAAGGGGAGAGAGAGGGGGGGGGGGGGGGGACATGCAGGAAATCATCACAGGTCGGACTCCAACCCTGGACCTCTGCATCGAGGTATAAGCCTCTCAGTATATGTGCGCCTGCTCTACCCACTGAACCAACCCGGCCACCACATTGAATTTTTTTAACCACGTAAATCTAATCCTGCATTTCTCAGCAGAACTCAATTGTTGCATTAATCTGATTTCAAAGATGAGCAGAGTTGTGCAAGATATAAAATTAAACTTTTTTTTTTTTTAGAAAATCATCTTTGAAAAATGTCTCAGTGTGTCTGAACTGTTGCGTGTGGAGGCTGTGTCGGGTGTTAGTCCATTAGTTTGAGCCCATGTCGTGGTCACATTAGCGAGCATCATGCCCTCACCGCAGCCTTGACATTGACCAGATGATGCCTTCAGAGACACACACACACACACACACACACACACACACACACACACAAAAAGAGATTCATAGGGCTGAGCAATATAAACTGACATCAATATTTGGTCTTCTAGCTCAGTCCTCCTCTCTTCCCACGTCAGGCGACGGTGAGTCATTTTGGGGCAGCTTTTAGGTGCATGATGGGATAGGAGGATTGGACAGGAGGTGGTAGACTGGGATGTGAGGAAAGGCAGGGGAGAGAAGGGGAAATCAGGAAGA
>NC_050178.1:22559150-22591650 GCF_008315115.2 Sander lucioperca | reverse complement strand
TTTCGTGTGTGTGTGTGTGTGTGTGTGTGTGTGTGTGTGTGTGTGTGTGTGTGTGTGTGTGTGTGTGTGTGTGTCTGTCTGTCTGTCTGTGTGTGTGTGTGTGTGTGTGTGTCTGTCTGTCTGTCTGTCTGTCTGTGTGTGTGCGTGTCTGTGTGTCTGTGTGTCTGTGTGTGTGTGTGTGTGTGTGTGTGTGTGTGTGTGTGTGTGCGTGCGTGCAGGTGGGGGGTCACACCAGTATGATGCGTTACGATGACCACACCGTGTGTAAGCCTCTGATCAGCAGAGAGCAGCGCTTCTACGAGTCTCTGCCTCCAGAGATGAAGGAGTTCACCCCAGAGTACAAAGGTCAGTCACAACCCACTGGTGCTAGTGTTAGTGCTAGTGCTAGTGCTAGTGTTAGTGCTAGTGCTAGTGTTAGTGCTAGTGCTAGTGCTAGTGTTAGTGTTAGTGCTACTGCTAGTGCTAGTGCTAGTGCTAGTGCTAGTGCTAGTGTTAGTGCTAGTGCTAGTGCTAGTGCTAGTGCTAGTGTTAGTGCTAGTGCTAGTGCTAGTGCTAGTGTTAGGGCAGCCACGGATGGGAGACGGTTTTCAGATGGGCTTAAATACGTGGTGCATTAGAACCGTAGCTGCACGTTTCTCCAAACCAGACCAATTAATACAATTGTTTGTGTTTTGGCTTCATCTTTTAACTAGAGATGCACCGATTACATCTTTCTAGGCCAGTTCTGATTTCTGATTTTCTGAGTTAGACCAGCTGATACTGATTTTAGCTGATTCTGATTTCATGTTTTCTAACCACTTTACAGCACACACACACAAATATTTATTTTCTATCTTTTCTTTAATAGAACATGTGTTGAACAGATAATGGATCACTATAAAATAGAACTATATAAATTACTCCTGGTGTGGGACATTCACACACATCTAAAGAGCAATGTTAGAACCATTTCCTTCTTTTCACATCAATATCAACTAAAGAAATGTGATTTAGGTTTTTGGTGTCGTCCCTCCACGCCCTACTTTCTCCTTGCAGGTGTTGCATATTGTAAACTTGTTATCTTCTGCACACACGCTGAAGAATTCCCAAACAGCTGACATGTTGCAGGTTAATTCACCAGGTTCCTACATGTGGAGAATAGCACCGACACGAGCTTCACACCGCGAGCGGGTACGCGCCACACATGGCGGAAAAGTTGAGAGAAAGGAGAAAGAGAGCGTGCTGTGGCGTCCGTGCTGTGGCGTCCGTGCTGTGGCGTCCGTGTGTGCGTGCGTCCTTGAGAACTGTAACTGGTATAACTTATGTTGTCAGGTAATTGGAGCGTTGACCAGCATGAAATCACCATATGTCAGACTGACCTGCCGGTCGCCGGTCATGACCAAGCACGTGAAAACCGGCCAATTCTGGTCACCGGCCGGACTATCGGTGCATCTCTACAACTTACAAAAAACTACTTTCTCCTCCACACTGTCACGTGATGACAAACACACATAATTAAATAAATTATATTTAATATTTAATCCTTGTCTCCTATATAAGTGCATTGAATTTTTTTTTATAACGGTATTGAATCTGATACCGTTGCTATTTTTAAGACCCCGTGGTATACCGTATTACCGTATTACCGCCCAACCCTAGTGTCAGCTACTGTCTCGCAGTCTCAACACAAGATTACAGAGACGTTTACTGTGGATAAATCCATCCAATCTGACTTCAGATCCATCACACAATACTTACACACACAGATTGGTGGACAGGAAAATACAATATGAAAGCAGCCCACAGTCATAATACATATTAACACCCCGTGCCAAGTCTACAATTATGTAATCAACAGAAGATGAAGACCAGTTCAAAGAGCCGCAAACTAATTTAAAATGTATTTTCATTCGTCATATAATTTATTTTAGGATTAGAAATGCTTTGATTTAAAGTGAAAAACGTGTGAACAGCATCTTGCTTACTGCTAGACGGAATCGCTTTGACTGAAATGTTTAATAAAATATTAAATAGAGAGACCGCCCAGACTTGTTGCTTTCAGAGGAGCCCAGGTCTCTTTTAGGGATTTGGGCTACCACATAATTCAAACACTGCTCTAAATGATCTCTGCTCCTCTGTGTTCGGTGGCGGATGCAAAGGCAGACAGAAAAGAACAGAAGAGACAGAAGAGACAGAAGAGAGAGACAGAATCACGGATGTTTACTGGCAGTAAAGTGGTTTAGCTGCTCTGTTTTTCATCACTGTAATGTAGCTGTTTCCACGTGCTTCTGCTGTAGTAACAGGCCCAAACACACTCGGACACACACACACACACACACACACATACACACCTTACCCTTATGTACGTGACCTATTTAGAATTTTAGCAAACTATGTAAGAGAGGAGACATTGACGAATTAAAGTAGATTGGGAGATGAAGGGTCCTATCTTGCACCCGGCGCAGCGTAACGCAAAGCCCACTGCAAGTGTCTTTGCTAGTTTAAGACCGACCCAGTTGTCAGTTTCCCGTCCAGCGCCCACGTCGTTTAAACAGCAAATGCACCTGCACCCATCTGTGGCCCATGGGCGTGCTGGTCTTACAGGGAGGTGTGTTCAGGTGCATTCTGGGCGTGCTGGTCTTACAGGGAGGTGTGTTCAGGTGCATTCTGGGCGTGCTGGTCTTACAGGGAGGTGTGTTTAGGTGCATTCTGGGCGTACTGGTCTTACAGGGAGGTGTGTTCAGGTGCATTCTGGGCGTGCTGGTCTTACAGGGAGGTGTGTTCAGGTGCATTCTGGGAGTGCTGGTCTTACAGGGAGGTGTGTTCAGGTGCATTCTGGGAGTATTGCTATCTTGAGGCAGCAGGAAGTGATGGCACCATTGACCAACAAAAACCTGGTCTAAAGTCAATAACGCAGCATTTCATTGTTATTTTAACAGAGCATTAGTAAAATGATCCTAGGCTCGTGCACAGCGCACACTATGCTTGTTACACACACAGAGACACACAGCAGCACACACACACACACACACACACAGCAGCACACACACACACGCACACACAGCAGCACACACACATGCAGAAGATTACAAATAAAAATATTACGGTGTAAATCCTCCATCATAACAGCAATGCTCCAAGGTCCAAACGCGCCTGGCTTGTAAAGGGAATGGGAGATGATCTCTGATTGGTTGATTTCATGTTACGCCCAAAACACACCTCTGATTAATGAAGACACTAAGTACAACCCTTTAGAACCATGACCCCGGCACACGGACACTTTTTACCGCCGTCAAACTAGCAGAAGTGGATTAGGACACGCCCTAAACACACCTGCAGCAGGCGCTTCACGCCGTGACCTCAGATCGGTAAAACAGGACCCTGAGAGAGATTTTGATGATAAAAATTGCATGGCGATTCATCAGTGAATGAAGAAAACAAAATGCTGTTTATTTATATTAAAGGGGAACTATTATATAGCATTTTCAGGTTCATACTTGTATTTTGTGTTTGTACTAGAACATGTTTACATGCTTTAATGTCCGTGGCTGCTGCACCATAGACAGTATATATAATGGAGCAGCAGGTCCCGTGTCTCTGGACGGAGACCAGTGAAGTCTCTTTCCCGGTGATGGCTGAGCGTTACTGAGCAGCCTCCAACTGAGCTTGAAGACGTAGATGTGACGTGAGCAACCTGTCTGAAAGTTGGAAGTCTTCTGGTAGCTGTGCCAAGAGAAATCTCAATCATTCCCAATCTAGCAGAGACGGAGAGCGTAGGTATATGTAAGGAGATAACATAGACACAGGCTAATTATTGATCACTAAAATGATAGTTAACATTAGTAATTAAACTTAAACAGCTAATGGAAGTCCAAACTGCCTGAGAGCTTCTCCTGTACTATACGGTAATTCCTCTACTATGAGACAGTAAGTCTCGTGGTTATGACCCAATCGTTAGCCTATTTTTATAAAAACGTCTGCTACGGAGCCATAACGTGAGCTACAAGGTAATGGAGCCTTTTATACATTGTCGTGTTTCTTAAGAAATAAACAACGGACAAATAGAGTCTTTAAACTCTTCAGATGTAAAGTTATTCTCTGTCAAAGTGACGTCAAAATGAATGGCAGTCAATGGGATGCTAACGGGAGCTGATGGCTTGGTAGCATCAAAATGGCGCCGTAGGAGCTACACGTTGTGAGGAGAAGCTGACCCTCTTGTGCTGCACCTGTATGAGACGCTTTGCTGGAGCGTCTGTCTCTTTAAGCCCTCCTCCCGAAAAAGCCCAGTCTGCTCTGATTGGCCAGCGTGTTTCCTGGACTCTCCGCTGCGCTCCAGTTTTGTTTCAGCTATATAGCAGGACTTTGTACCGTGAAAATCACCGTTAAAGGCTTCTAAACCAAATACTACACAACCGGAAATCTGAACGTTTAAGCTCACAGCATTTGTCTAAAATACGTTTACCTCATTATTTGGCATTATTTTATTATTTTTTTAGATTATTTGTTGGGCTTTTCTGCCTTTATTTTGACAGGACAGCTAGGTGAGAAAGGAGAGAGAGAGAGGGGAAGACATGCAGGAAATCATCACAGGACGGACTCTAACCCTGGACCTCTGCGTCGAGGCATAAATCTCTGTGTTTACGTGTGCCTGCTCTACCCACTGAGCCAACCCGGCCACACACACTTTATAACTTAAAATACATGCCACCTTCCTCTCGCACACGGAGGTACTTTACATGAGAGCTGGTGGTATAAACCCACTACAGTGAGCTGCAGTTGTCTGTATTCCCACCAGGTCACCTCGCTGGTGTTTTGGGGCCCAGTGCCATGGCAACAGTGGTCCATAAGGAGTCTATATTTAGCCCTGGACCTCTGCCCACTACCATTGTCCTGCTGATTAAATAATAGCAGACAGACAGACAGACAGACAGCTGCCCAGGGACGACTTTCTGAACCTGTCAAGGTTGTTTTGTCCAGAACGTGTTTGACATTATTAGATCAGGTTTCTCCTGGTGTTGTGGGTGTGGAGGAGGTGAAGAAGTCCAGTTTCCTGAGGACAGAGCACACACTCGGCGCTGGCCAGGGGAAGATTTGGATCTTTAGAGTTGATTTTCCACCATTGAGCAAACTCGACGTAAAATTAAATTTGGACAAACAAGGAGGATGTTCAGTGATCCACTTAGCGGGGATGAGATGCTCTTCTCTGTTTGTAAAGCTAAAAATAATCTCTGACATTTTCTATCTGGGTATTTTGATCTATAAACAGTTTCTCAATTGAATTTTGAGAACATTTACTAAATCTTGGTACACAGACGAATGACAAATGACAGGGAACCCAACGTTAACCCTCCTGTTGTCCTTGGGTCAAATTTGACCCATTTTTAAAAAGAAAATTTGGTTCCCTACAAAGTAAAATGAACGATCACTTTGGGTTTTATTTGATTTTATGGCTTTTGAATAAAAGAATTGCTAAAAGAACGTTAAAAAAAAGTCAGAAAAAGTTTCAAAAACGTGGGAAAAAAACAAAAACGAAAAAAAAATTGACAAAGAATTATATATTTAATTATGACCCAGGAAAAAACGAAAAATTGCACAAACGACGGGAAGACAACCCAAGGGTTAAAGCGTAACTCTCGCCAAAATGCAACCTAGGGTCTTTTTGTGAATGTACCCGAGTCAAACTTTAGTTTAAAAGCATATTCAGGACGGAATCACCACTTTTAAGATTTACTGTATTCTCGTTTTTGGGTCAAATGGTCTTTTGAATGGGAGAGCTAGGGACACTTTGATGCTAGCCTCAAAATATCTATTTTTAAACCACTAAGAAGGCTCGACACAACATGAGACTTTGGTCCAAGTATCACCAGGAGCTCTACACCTTAACTCCACCGGTGACCAAGATATACTATAACCAGGAGCTCTACACCTTAACTCCACCGGTGACCAAGATATACTATAACCAGGAGCTCTACACCTTAACTCCACCGGTGACCAAGATATACTATAACCAGGAGCTCTACACCTTAACCAAAGCATTGACAACATTGGTAGTGTTCAGAGTTTACTAAAAAGAAAGGTTTTAACAACTCACCGTAGCTCTTGTTCTTCCGGTCGCCGTCTATCGAGCCAGCTATCTAGCTAACTCAGCACAGCATTGCTTGGAAGTAATGACGGTTCTTTGTTCATAATGCGTATATTTGAACGTAAAATAAGATGATTAAAGGCAAGACGGAGGCTCACTGACATACTTTAAAATATATTTCAGCATTTTGTTAATCGCTAAAAATATAAGCAGGAGAATGTTATCATTGCAAAGTGTTCAAGCTAATGTCTTGTGTTTATTCCACAGGACTTATGGATAAGCAGTTTGAGTTATAATTATTAGATTATTTTCTAATTTCACTTACCCTGGTGTGCATGAACGTAGCTGTTCCTCAATTTGAATGGTCAGCGTATGAGGCGGCTGCTGCTTGCGCTGGGACCTATGGGCTTTAACTTCAATTTTGATGAAATGATTCTCTCATCGGTTGCATATTACATCGTGGATATATCCCTCGAATGCATACTGCAGTCCCTTTTGTCTTGCTCTCTCAGATATTTCACCTGTTCGCCAAAAATGACTACCGTATTTTTCGGACTATAAGTCGCTCCGGAGTATAAGTCGCATCAGTCAAAAACTGCGTCATGAAGAGGAAAAAAACATATATAAGTCGCACTGGACTATAAGTCGCAGGACCAGCCAAAGTATGAAAAAAAGTGCGACTTATAGTCCGGAAAATACGGTAATTATCTCTTTGGGAATGTCTGACACCGGTGCATACATACTGTAATAGACGGGCCAGGCACGAAAGTCAGGCAAAAGTCAGGCGTAGCAACAGTAACTAAGGAGGGCGGGGCTTAGCGAAGGGTCAATTATAGGGGAAACACTGCAGAGGTGATGGAGATAAACTATGTAAGACCTTTCAAAGTCATTCAGACGATGGATTATATTTCTGTGTCTTGGGATTGTAATAAATGTGTTGTTTCTAGAGATGGTCTGATACCATTGTTTGCTTCCTGATACCGATTCTGATACCTGAACTTAACGATACCAGTGTGTCATATATTTATTATAACAGCTGTATACTACTATCTCTGTATGATGATATGATGTATAACAGCTGTATACTACTATCTCTGTATGATGATATGATGTATAACAGCTGTATACTACTATCTCTGTATGGATGTGATATTATTTCTATCTTTGTTGTCAGTCTGGCTCAGGTTAAACTCTTTGAGAAACATGAACAATGAACACCCAGAACTTTCTTCTATTCTGCAGTTTGACAGTCAGTTATAACGGAAAAAGAACATAAATAAACTACTTTAACGTAGATTTTCTTTAGGGCTTTATTACATGGTATGGGATCGGTGCATTAACTCCAGTACTTCCAGATACTGATACCAGCGTTTTAGGCAGTATCAGAGCCGATAGTGATACTGGTGTCGGTATCGGAACATCTCTATTTGTTTCTAAACTTCCTGTCGTTATTTTGCTCCGTCCTGTCAGGTGTGGTGATGGTGTGTTTTGAAAGCGACTCTGACGGCTACATCAACCTGGTGGCCTACCCCTACGTGGAGAGCAACACAGAGGGAGGGATGGCGGAGCACGAGGAGCGTGACCTCCCAGAGAGGGAGCAGCCGAGGAGGAAACACTCCCGACGCAGCCTCCATCGCTCCTCCTCGGCCTCTGAACACAGGGAGGAGCGGCCCGACAGGAGGGAGGCACACGACACAGACACCTCTGATACGTAAGGTCACATTAATGGAATAGCTAGGAGGAACGAGGGAGAGAATACAATAAATACATTCTGATCCTCTGAATAAAAACAGAAAATTGGAAAAACAGTTTAAAGATCCAATTTTTTAACTTGTCAAGACGGAAAAAATGAAAAAATGGATATTGGAAGCCATTTTTCTGTTTTTCCAAATGTCCGTTTGTGCTTAGAAAATTGAACTGATGAGCGTTACACGGACCAAATAGTTGTTACATTTTTTCATTTTTTTTATTTATTAGTTTGTTGACAGAAAATGAATCAACAACTATCTTAGTAATAATTTAGCTATAAACAATTCCAAAAATGATCTGATTCCAGCTTCTGTTTGGGGGCAAATAAACAAAGACTTCACAGAACTGTCCAAAGGTCAAATTTGTGTGAATAATGCAGACTAGAGGGTGACAATTTTTCGGGACTCCGGTGGGTCACGGTATTCCCGCGGGAGTCCCGCGGTACAGGAGTCAATCTCACTGTTGGTAACATGATGAGGACGGAATAGAGCGGAGAAATCAACGGGAGCAGGACAGAGAAATGTGTGTTTTGAGTGTGAGAAGATCTCCGTTAGGAATTACGTAATGAAATGGCCTAGACCTGCAGGTAATGTATGTTACCTAGACCTGCAGGTAATGTATGTTACCTAGACCTGTAGGTAATGTATGTTACCTAGACCTGCAGGTAATGTATGTTACCTAGACCTGCAGGTAATGCATGTTACCTAGACCTGTAGGTAATGTATGTTACCTAGACCTGCAGGTAATGCATGTTACCTAGACCTGCAGGTAATGCATGTTACCTAGACCTGCAGGTAATGCATGTTACCTAGACCTGCAGGTAATGTATGTTACCTAGACCTGCAGGTAATGTATGTTACCTAGACCTGCAGGTAATGTATGTTACCTAGGCCTGCAGGTAATGTATGTTACCTAGACCTGCAGGTAATGCATGTTACCTAGACCTGCAGGTAATGCATGTTACCTAGACCTGCAGGTAATGCATGTTACCTAGACCTGCAGGTAATGCATGTTACCTAGACCTGCAGGTAATGCATGTTACCTAGGTCTGCAGGTAATGCATGTGTAGTGTAGCCTAAATTTCGAGGCAATCTCAGTGTTTTGACCGCGGTTAACCAAACACACACAAGCGACATCAACTGGCTAGTTCTCCTCCAGACAGCGACGGACAACGTCTCTTTTACTTTCTCTCTTTTCTGCCGGGTGGCGTGCGAGCCTGCTCGCGGTGTGAAGCGCATGTCCGCGACAGAGTCTGATAACTTTAGACAACATAGGGAACAAAACTATTTTTGTGTGCTCGGGATGGGATGGGAGCAGCAATTGATTCCTGTGTCACCCTCTAATGCAGCTCTTTAAATCCATTGTAAATACAAGTGTTCAAACAGAGAGGCACCGACGGTCATTCTTGCAATATTAATGATCCTCTCCTCCTCGCTGCAGTCTTGCAGAGCTGAAGAGTCCCAGGCTCGACCCAAAGATCCACTCGGACGTTCCCTTCCAGATGTTGGATTGGAACAGCGGTTTGAGTTCAGAGATCAGCCACAACCCCTGGAGCCTCCGCTGCCACAAACAGCAGCTCAGCCGCATGAGATCTGAATCCAAGGACCGCAAACTCTTCAGTATCCTTCCTCAACCTGTCACATTCACTGACACTCAACAGTCCTTTCTCATTTGACAGAACAATGTAAATCCAATTGCTAGCTTTATCCACAGCATTCAAAAACTGCAGTGTCACCACACCTGAAGGAATGTAGCTGTAGAAATGATCTAAATATGTATATACAAGCACTGATGTTTTTACAGAGTACTGCAACTATTGTACATCTAGTGATGCTGGCTACATAATATTAGCCAGGAGAAGTCAACTACCGCCCACAATTCTGATTGGTGGTTTTAGTCGTCGAGTAGTGGAGTTGTGTACTGCTGCAATAAGGCACTAAATGTAAATGTCCGTGAGACCAGACTGATCTCATGAAGTGGCGTATGTATGACACGCCAATCCGTATGCCATTATTGGCGTGTTATCAAGAGGCATGCTCACTTTTTAGCGTGTTTATCAACGCCGTTTGGCCTCCATTGACTTACATTACCTTGAGATTGCGTGTGAATTTACGCCGTAGTGAGTAGTATGAAAGGGAGAAAATCTACCGTAGGGAGGTTGGTCGGGGGGGAGGATGGGTCGAACACAAGACTTTCACCCAGGAGACCGGGTCCCGCGTGTCACGTTATAACACGCCAAGTGGCGTGTATGTTTACGTCCGCTGTATACATCATAGACATACACGCGGATAGCTCAAAATGCGTACAGATAACACGCCACTTGGCATCACTTAAGGTGATGGGTGGTGATGATGCAGTGGATATGACAACTTCCTTTGGTGTGGGAGATCTGGGTTCAATTCCCACTGCGGTACATCAACCAACGTGTCCCTGAGCAAGACACTAAACCCCCAGTAGCTCCAGAGGTGTGCGTCCTCTGACATATATAGACATTGTAAGTCGCTTTGGATTAAAGCATCAGCTGAATGACATGTAATGTTAAGAAAGTGGGCGTGTATGTTTACGCTAAGTCATGATGTCATGTCAGTGAGACTGTGAGGTAGCGATGGGTGGTGTCCGCATTGACGTATTATAAGAACTGGATACAGCGTTTATTCCGATGAGAGTTGCTTCTAGGCAAGATCCGCCCTTCAATAGCATTCACATGCTACTATTGGCTGGGCGTCTATGCTTACGCAAGTTAACTTAACCCGATTTGTTCAGGTCCTATCCCCTGACCAATCGGCTATCCTAACCTTAACCACTCGAGGTCAATGCCTAACCCCAACCAATCAAGCTGCTTCGTAGGGCGGGACTTGCCTAGAATCAGAATCAGAAAAGCTTTATTGCCAAGTACGTTTTTTACGCGTACAAGGAATTTGTCTTGGTGTTGTTGGTGACTGTCACAGAAGTTACGTGGGATCCATAATAACGCCTCTTTCCCATGTGTCTATGGGAAAAAAGTATTTTTGGGCCAGAGGGCATCATGTGACGGACAAGGAAGTTGCAATTTCACGGCTTGGTCGCTATGTTGAATTAGCTTTAAAGGCCGGCGGGGTATCTGGGTATCTGAGGTGATCAGCTCAGAGGTTGTGCTTTGATCTTAAGCTTCAAAGAGAGCCGACTGCAGCTGTCTGGAGACAGAAACACACACACACACACACACACACACACACACACACACACACACACACACACACACAGAGAGAGTGCATCTGTCTTCAGTCACAGCAGATTCAGCAGGGCTGCTTCTCTGTGCAGAAACATAGTGCATTCAGATTATTTATTTATTTTATGATCAATTTTTTATTATTTTTCTATTTTTGAACATAGAACATACAACTACAATCAAACAAGAACCAAAACCCTCTCCCACCCCCCACCCTCTGTGGTCTCGGGGAAACCAAACAAACAAATATACAAGAAAACACAACAAGAACAGAAATCCCTCCTTGCCTAGTCCCTCTCCTCTAGTTCATTAGGACTGATTAGTGCTGCTGTGTTTCTCCATAGATCTATAGTAGATGACTTGGCTTTGTTAATCCTTGCTGTAGAGAGCTCCAGCATAACTATGTCTAGAAAATACGCCCACCACTGTTTTATACAAAGCGAGTGGAGCCAGCGCTGAGCTATCATTTTCTTGGTTGCTGTCGAGCCGGCTATCCTCTGTCTCCCAAGTAAGGCATGGATACCCGACCTGAGCCCGACAGGTCCCGACGGGCCGGGCCGGGTTCGGACAGATATTTAGAAATGATGGTCGGGTTCGGTTCAGGCTCGGTCACATCAGCGCGATGAGGCATTTGTTGTAAAATGGTGCTGCTGCTCCTTTAAGAGAGCTCAGTGTGTGTGTGTGTGTGTGTGTGTGTGTGTGTGTGTGTGTGTGTGTGTGTGTGTGTGTGTGTGTGTGTGTGTGGTGTCCGAGATAAACTCCAGACTGAAAGCCAAGTTCATTCTTTGTCTCTCCAGAAACAGGATTTTAACCCCGATGTTATTCATGTTATACCGTCGGTCCTGGAGGTAACCAGTCTCCCTGGTGTTCTGACCACGGTCAGGAAAGGTTAACACGTTGAACATTTTAAATTAAACAGATTATTAACGTGAGCTTGTTGCCCCGTGTGAGCTGATGACCTCATCTGTTGACATTTCCGAATGCCTTCCAGTTGCTTAATAAACACTGTCAGGCTCAGGCCGGGTTCGGACGAAAAAATTCGGCCCGATCCAGGCTCTACTCCCAAGCAGGCGTAATTTAGAGTCGTCATTAAGTAACAAGACTATCAGGTCAGTAGGAATTCGACATCCATCCACCTGTTCACACTCCCAGACCATGCAGGGAAGTTCCAGCTTGTTGAGGTTGGCAGAGGTGCAGTAGGGAGTAGGAACGTGCATTCAGATTATTGAAGTTATCAGCGTCCAGTCATCATCTCTGCTGCGGAGAGCTTAAAGCTCTCAAGGAATTAGCTTTTTCAGTGTTTCAGTATCTTTTCAAGCATCCTTTAAATCGTAACGAGAGTATCCTAAATGTCATTTCATTTTTTACTAATGTCACAACGAAATACCCAGAAGTCAAAATGTAATTGAAATCTTATAGTAGGCTATAATTTATTCGGAGTGATCATCAGGAATATTCTGTCTCATTAAAGACCCAGTGTGTAACGTGTTTAGTTGTTCATTATCTAAATCTGTGTTGCCCGTTCACAACATTTTCCTTTTTCATGAATATTTACCTCCACCATCAACTCCAAGTATTCCTTTTGGTTGAAATTTAACATTTGAACTGGAGTAGACGCTCCATATTCATGATCCATCTAGAAATACGTTAGCTGGTAAGAGACATACAGGACACACTGCTCCACCTTAGAGAGAGAGAGAGTGTCTGTCTGTCTGTCTGTCTGTCTGTCTGTCTGTCTGTGTGTGTGTGTGTGTGTGTGTGTGTGTGTGTGTGTGTGTGTGTGTGTGTAAGGGACATACAGGACATACTGCTCCACCTTTCACGTTTTTGCTGTCACATGATAAACTCACAAGTGCTGCTAATGGGTATCACCCCCGAATCCTTCTTGTTGGTTATTGACTGGAAGACTGTTTGTTATGTTTGGTGGTGCAGGTTGGCACAGTTTGTTTTTGTTGGTGTTTGTGGAGCCTGGGCTGTCTACAGAGACTGTGGTTTTTATCAGTGTGTTCAGGGGACAGGCAGCTAGCAGATAGTGAGGAGATGTTTGCTGTATGTGACAAAAAAAGTTGTAGCCTAAAAAATGTGTGACGTCGCTGAGGGCACCTTTAACATTGACTGAAAAACGTCAAAAAATGGAATTGTAATTTTTAATCAGACTTTTAGACTAATCCGTTAACCTTAGTTCTGCAATTTCACAATGGCTCATTTACAATATTTAGTTTCTAAAATTGTTAAAGTGCTCATAGAAAGTAGTTATTTTAACTAATTCTGGCATATTTACATGGTGTTTTTATACAACAATGTTCATAAATATGCATGGTCCATATCAAATAAACCAATAAAATAAAAATTATGCAACATCTAAATATGTTATGAACCTGAAAATGAGCATAATTTGAGCACTTTTGCATAAGAAATGCAGAACATTATAAACTGTTGTGTCTATGTCTCGCCCCCTAAATCTCCAGATTAGGTAGAGATCAGCCGTGGTTCTGTAGTTTGCTCCTTAACTGCATCATTTGAACCAGAGTTCCTGTTGTTGGAGAACGTGGTCCACCACTTCTCCTACCCCTGCATCCTGGACCTGAAGATGGGCACCAGGCAGCACGGAGACGACGCCTCCGAGGAGAAGGCGGCGAGGCAGATCAGGAAATGTGAACAGAGCACTTCAGCAACGCTGGGAGTCAGAGTGTGTGGCATGCAGGTACAACAACTGCCCCTACGGTTCAGACAGCGTCCGCCTGACAAGTAACGAAGTACAAATACTTTGTTACCTTACTCAAGTAGAAATTTTGGGTGTCTATTAGAGATGCACCGAATACAACTTTCTAGGCTGATTCTGATTTTCTTTGAGTTAGACCAGCTGATACCGATTTTAGCCGATTCTGATTTCATTTTTTCTAACCACTTTACAGCACACACACATATGTATTTTCTATCTTTTCTTTAATAGAACATGTGTTGAACAGATAATGGATCACTATAAAATAGAACTATATAAATTACTCCTGGTGTGGGACATTCACACACATCTAAAGAGCAATGTTAGAACCATTTCCTTCTTTTCACATCAATATCAACTAAAGAAATGTGATTTAGGTTTTTGGTGTCGTCCCTCCACGCCCTACTTTCTCCTTGCAGGTGTTGCATATTGCAAACTTGTTATCTTCTGCACACACGCTGAAGAATTCCCAAACAGCTGACATGTTGCAGGTTAATTCACCAGGTTCCTACATGTGGAGAATAGCGCCGACACGAGCTTCACACCGCGAGCGGGTACGCGCCACACGGCGTAAAAGTTGAGAGAAAGGAGAAAGAGAGCGTGCTGTGGCGTCCGTGCCGTGGCGTCCGTGTGTGTGCGTGTGTCCTTGAGAACTGTAACTGGTATAACTTATGTTGTCAGTTAATTGGAGCGTTGACCAGCATGAAATCACCATATGTCAGACTGACCTGCCGGTCGCCGGTCATGGCCGAGCACGTGAAAACCGGCCAATTCCGTTCACCGGCCGGTCTATCGGTGCATCTCTAGTGTCTATACTTTACTGGAGTAATTATTTTACTGACTTTTTACTTCTACTCCTTACATTTTAAAAATAGCCTCGTTACTCCTATTTCAGTTCGGCTTGTTTTCATTACGGCTTGTCATCGTTCAAAAAAACACCAACAAAAAAATAAAAACCTATCCAGATAAATCGCGCCATCCAGATAGAGTGAATTTGATTGTAATTGGATGAGAAGTATAAACATATACCATTCTGACACCCTATTTGTTTGTACGCGATCCATTGCACCTGCACCTGACACAAATCACATCACACTCCAGCAAGGAAATAGCAGACGTATGTAGCCTAGTACCAAGATGTCCGTGGCAGAGACTCAAGAGAACTTGAGCGAAATGTCCCGACCAGCGGGGAGGTTGGTAGCCAGGAAGACCAGCCAACCCTTCTACATCCCTGGCTGTACCAGGAAGACCAGCCAACCCTTCTACATCCCTGGCAGCCTACCTGGAAGAATTTTTCGAAATGTTTGGATGCAGAAACAACTCCTTTCGAATGCGCTGCAAGCTCTGCACACCCAAGTACCACGAGCTAATTGTTTCCAAAACTCGCCGTCTAATTTGAAAAAGCATATTGATATTATTTTTTCCCCCTTACATTACTTTTACTTTTATACTTTAAGTAGTTTTGAAACCAGTACTTTTATACTTTTACTTGAGTAAAAAGCTCGAGTTAATACTTCAACTTCTGCAGAAGTCTTTTTAAACCCTAGTATCTATACTTGTACCTGAGTAATGAATGGGAATACTTTTGACATCTCTGCTGAGAACGTAGGAACAATAATTACAGGCGCATTTCCTTTAGGACATCCATCAGATTGTGTGTGTTACAGTTCACTCTGCTGGGGTAAAGTGGGTATTACATTATACTACTTGATTATAGTTATTGATGCAATAATGTGTGAACATCTCTTTAATGTTGCAGCTGGTAAACATGGAACAGATTTTAATTGCTTTAAATACTGCAGGTTGCTTAACCTATAATAATACATAATTTATTAGTTGATTTATATTTTGTATTAATAATTCAGATCTGCAAAATAATCAGTAGCTAAAGCTGCCAGATAAACGTAGTGGAGTAACAAGTAAAATATTTGCATTCAAAATGTGTTAAAGTAGCATGAAGTACAAATATCTAATTACTTAAGTACAGTACTTTTTAAGTAAATTTTAGGACTGTCAATTGATTAAAATTTTTAATCGCGATAAATCTCATGAGTGTCCTAGTCAACTCGCAATTAATCACAAATTAATTGCACAATTTTTGTATCTGTTATAAATGTACTTTAAAGGGATATTTATAAGTATTTTACAGGGTCTGAAAAGTCGTTAAATCTAGCGAGAAATTCAATTCATTTATATTTATAGTATCAAATCATAACAAGAGTTATCTCAAGACACTTTACAGATAGAGTAGGTCTAGACCACACTCTATCATTTACAAAGACCCAATAATTCCAGTAATTTCCCCAAGAGCAAGGATTTAGTGCGACAGTGGTGAGGAAAACTCCCTTTTAGGGAGAAACCTGGGACAGACCCAGGCTCTTGGTAGGCGGTGTCTGGTTGGGGGGGTGATGAACAGTGGCAATAATAGTCACAATAAAGATAATGGAACAGTGACTAGAAATAGTCGTAGTAGTTCATGGCGTAGCAGCACACTGCAGGGTGTAGCAGGACACTGCAGGGTGTAGCAGGACGCTGCAGGGCGTAGCAGGATGTAGCAAGGTGTAGCAGGGTGTAGCAGGGCGTAGCAGGATGTAGCAAGGTGTAGCAGGATGTAGCAGGGCGTAGCAGGATGTAGCAAGGTGTAGCAGGGTGTAGCAGGATGTAGCAGGGTGTAGCAGGGCGTAGCAGGATGTAGCAGGGTGTAGCAGGATGTAGCAGGACGTAGCAGGATGTAGCAGGGCGTAGCAGGATGTAGCAAGGTGTAGCAGGACGCAGCAGGGCGTAGCAGGATGTAGCAGGGCGTAGCAGGATGTAGCAAGGTGTAGCAGGGTGTAGCAGGACGCAGCAGGGTGTAGCAGGATGTAGCAGGGCGTAGCAGGATGTAGCAGGGCGTAGCAGGATGTAGCAAGGTGTAGCAGGACGTAGCAGGGCGTAGCAGGATGTAGCAGGGCGTAGCAGGATGTAGCAAGGTGTAGCAGGGCGTAGCAGGACGCAGCAGGGCGTAGCAGGATGTAGCAGGGCGTAGCAGGACGCAGCAGGGCGTAGCAGGATGTAGCAAGGTGTAGCAGGGCGTAGCAGGATGTAGCAGGGCGTAGGAGGACGCAGCAGGGCGTAGCAGGATGTAGCAAGGTGTAGCAGGGTGTAGCAGGATGTAGCAGGGCGTAGCAGGACGCAGCAGGGCGTAGCAGGACGCAGCAGGGCGTAGCAGGATGTAGCAAGGTGTAGCAGGGCGTAGCAGGATGTAGCAGGGCGTAGCAGGATATAGCAAGGTGTAGCAGGGTGTAGCAGGATGTAGCAAGGTGTAGCAGGGTGTAGCAGGATGTAGCAAGGTGTAGCAGGGTGTAGCAGGATGTAGCAAGGTGTAGCAGGGTGTAGCAGGATGTAGCAGGGCGTAGCAGGATGTAGCAGGACGCAGCAGGGCGTAGCAGGATATAGCAAGGTGTAGCAGGGTGTAGCAGGATGTAGCAAGGTGTAGCAGGGTGTAGCAGGATGTAGCAGGGCGTAGCAGGATGTAGCAGGGCACTGAGAGCATAGCAGGGTGTAGCAGGACGTGGAGCACGGCGACAGCTGCAACCATGATTTAGGTGCCACCCTAATCCAAGGAAATATGCTGGGTGAAAAAATACATAAGGGCTCCGGGGGATAAGCTCCCCAGAGCTGAGTTAGTAACGAGCATTTCTGGGACACGGAGGCACACAAATGGAAAGAGAGAGGAGAGAGGAGCTCAGTGTGTCAGAGGAAGGCCCCCGGCAGTCTAAAACTATAACAGCATAGCTAAGAGCTGGTGCAAGGCAGAACTGATCCAGCTCTGTAAGGGTTGGTAGGTGACTCTGACGACTATGAAGAGAAGCAGAGAAGAGAAGAAAGTCAGCAAGTTGGCAACCCTGTCCACATTGTTACTTCTGCAGCTTCCTGATTTCCCAAACTACGGAGTAAAATCACCGAGCGTGCATGTTAACCATGCGTTAAAAAAATGAGTGGCATTAAAGGCACACTATGCAGGATTTGTACCTTAATATAACAGCTTCAAAGTCATTTTGATGGTAAACGAACTCGTAGTTGGACGAATCATCCCGATAGCAAAGCAGGGGAGCCCTGCCAAATCACGCAAGAATCACGACGTCACATACATCAACCACATATGAGAAGCAGCCTCTATGGAAGACACTAGCACGCATTTCAGACGTGAATCATGGCAGAGTCGACGAAGAAAGCGCGGTCAGAAGAGTCGAGGAAAAGAAAACGAGAAAGTGACCGCGTGAGGAACCGGACAAGAGTCCCACTCGCTCAGACTTTCACTCGTTGGTGAGAGCTAAAAAGCAGCAACGGTAACGTTAAACACAAGTACTCCACAGAGCCTCTAGGGGGCGCTGTTTGACAACAATGGAAACTGCATAGTATGCCTTTAAAAGGAATTAGCTTATATTAAACTTGTTTTTAACGTGTTCATTTTGACAGCCCTAGTAGATGTACTTAGTTACTTTCCACCACTGTTTGCCAGTGTTGATATTTAGGCTCCAGAAACGGGAAAATAAGTCAAAACTAAATGTTGGATTATGGACATAGTGTGAGAGTTGTTAGATTCTTCTAACTGTGGTCGGATTTCATTTAGAAAATCTGACTCCATGTGCAGCATAATATGACGTATTACACAATGAAACGGCCTGACATTGAACAAGGGAAGGTATATAAATATCTATAAAGTTATAAATAATAAATCATTTATTTCTGCAGGTGTACCAGCTGAGCACCGGTCACTACCTCTGCAGAAACAAGTACTACGGCCGCGGCCTGTCGATCGAAGGCTTCCGCGAGGCCCTCTACCAGTACATGCACAACGGAAAGGGACTGAGGCAGGACCTCTTTGAGCCAATCCTGAATAAGCTTCGCACCCTGAAGGCGGTGCTGGAGAGGCAGGCATCCTATCGCTTCTACTCGTCTTCACTGCTCATCATCTATGAGGGAAAGGTGAGCCGGGACTGGGATGGATAAGGGCTCATTTATTCTTCAGGGGAGTCAGGTGACATAACTTTGTCAAGTTTTTGTGTTCATACCAGTCCCTCCAGAAAAACATGATTATGCGATCGCATAATTCAATGCATAATCAGCCAAAGTCTACATATTTATTTACAACATTATATTTTCAAATACGCCGCACTTTCACTGCATAAATTGCAGATTTCCGTGCGAAATATGCGGGGCTTGCATGATTTCATAATCCCCGCATTTTCGTTGCAAAAAAGTCCCACATATCTTAGCAGAAAGTTGCGTTTACTTCACACAAGAGCAGCCGTTTTCTCCTGTTGCCATGGGAATGTTATGAAGTGACGTAATTACGCAACGTGAACATCATCGAAAAGCTGCAAACCCCGCGATGAAGCCACGATGAAACCGCAGTTTTTGCAAGTTCCCGCAATTTCATCACATAAAATTGCATAAATATCCCGCATATTCCATCACATTTTTTAAGAAAACGTGCCGCATAATCAAGGATTTTAGCCCAAAACAATCACAAAAAAACTCGGGCTCGGGCTCAGGCTTGCGCTCCAGGTTGCGTGGTAAACGAGCGGTCAGGTGATGCGTCTCCATTAGCGTGTTAATGATGCTGAGGAGGAGAAACGGAGGCTGGCCTCTGGAGGACTTATTTCATTTCTTTGTTCCAACTTCCAAGCGGCCGATAGCCTCCGTTAGTCATGAATTAATGATGTTAAAAAAGGTATAAATGACTCATTCTTGATGAAAGGAAGAAGAGCTGTGTGCGTGCGTGCGCACATTTGAATAATGTCAGGCTGTAAACGGGTTCAGGCTTTAAAAAAGCTGTCAATCAAAATGTACTTGTCGAGCTCAGGCCTTGTTGGGCCGAACTTTTAACGCCTGATTACAGCTTGTTACGCCCCAGTCTAGGGGTGCCTAGGACGCAACACAAAAAGGCCCCATCTTCCCCGTCTCCCAAGTAGCCACAAACAATTAGGAGGTTAGGTATCAACAAACTTATTTATTTTACAGAGAACGAAACAATATATACATAACATATGTTCGTTTAAGGCTTCAGGGTGGCCTACCACCAAAATAACAAAACAATTCTAAGACTAACCTAACAAACAAGAGGGCAAAACAAATTACAGAAGACTTACCTCCCTAACTAACAAAAACAGGAGAAAACAAGATTGGAGGTCCACCCTTACTAAACAAACCAAAAACAATATCTAATCTAAAGCAACGTTACACAAAGCAAAAGCGTGGCCGGTTGCGAGATGAGGACGAGGAATGCCTGCTGCCCACCGATGGCCGCCATCTTGGCTCCTTATATCTGGGTGGCTTCCCCAGCTGCACCCAATCACAGGGTCGGGCCTGAACTTCTCCACCCATCCTCCTTCGGCTATAGCACACCCCAATTTGCATATAAAATTGGAAACAACAGAAGAAACACAGGGCACACAGCAGACTAAAGAACAATATGACCACAGTCATAACACAGCTCTACTGTGAATTGTCACTCTGAAAGGGAGAGGTGAAGCCCAGATGAGGTTTGTCTACATTCTGCAAACGTAACTAGGGGGGGGAATCAGCAGAGGCCTCACGATACCATATCATCACAATACTTATGTCACGATACAATATTATTGCGATTTTAAACATATTGCAATATTCTGCGATCTATTGCAATTTATTACCTTTTTTCCAACTTCAAATGTTTCCCAATTTCAAAGTATGTCCCCAAAAGTAAACTTTGTCAACATCTGTTTAATCTAAAAAGTAAACATTTCTGTTTGTTCATCTCACTTCAATTGTATTGCTGCAAAATGGGATTGTCCAGCAGACAAACTGACCAACACATATATAATAATAGATCCATACTGGGCGCTTGTGTATTGATACAGTATTGCCTCGGAAAATATTGCGATACTATGTTGTATCGATTTTTCACCCACCCCTAAACGTAACTGCAGCCAAGCCTGGATTACCAGTTTTAATTTAATATTTTACGTGGCGTGTTCTTTTGTGGGGTGCAAATGTTCCACCAAAACAAGTTCCCCTCTGAGACTTTTAGTTGCAGTGTGACCGGAGCTTAGCGCCGCCCAGGATGATTGTGATTGGTTTAAAGAAATCCAACCCACAGAGTTTTTTCTCCTATCCCAGAATGCATCTGTGGTATAGCCAGACTTAATCCACAGTGCTGCGGAGATAGAGCTGGCAATGCCAGACTACTACTACGCAGACTCTGACTCCAAAATTACAAGATGGCGGTGCCCATATTTTGGGAGGAAGTGGAGACACGTCGTCCATCTTTTTTTTTTTTTACAGTCTATTGTTCATACAAGGAGGTAACCCTCTCCTCACAACGTGTAGCTGCTATGGCGCCATTCTGATGCTACCAAGCCATCACCCCCCGTTAGCATCCCATTGACTGCCATTCATTCTGACGTCACTTTGACAGAGAATGACTTTACATCTGAAGAGTTTAAAGACTCTATTTGTCCATTGTTTATTTCTAAAGAAACACGACAATGTATAAAAGGCTCCATTACCTTGTAGCTCACGTTATGGCTCCGTAGCAGACGTTTTTATAAAAATAGGCTAACGATTGGGTCATAACCACGAGACTTACTGTCTCATAGTAGAGGAATTACCGTATAGTACAGGAGAAGCTCTCAGGCAGTTTGGACTTCCATTAGCTGTTTAAGTTTAATTACTAATGTTAACTATCATTTTAGTGATCAATAATTAGCCTGTGTCTATGTTATCTCCTTACATATACCTACGCTCTCCGTCTCTGCTAGATTGGGAATGATTGAGATTTCTCTTGGCACAGCTACCAGAAGACTTCCAACTTTCAGACAGGTTGCTCACGTCACATCTACGTCTTCAAGCTCAGTTGGAGGCTGCTCAGTAACGCTCAGCCATCACCGGGAAAGAGACTTCACTGGTCTCCGTCCAGAGACACGGGACCTGCTGGTCCATTATATATACGGTCTCTTGTTCATACTGATCACTACTGTGTTTGCCTCTGTCTGTAGGAACCAGAGGGCCCTTCAGTCCTCAGTTCTGGGCAGCATGCAGCGTTGCACCAGAAGACTCCCGTGGCCACCGTAGAGCCCCCCTGTGGCCCCGGACCCCACGCACCCGCGGCCCCAGGCACTCCACGTGAAACGGACATGAGCCAGAACCCCAATCCGGGGTCAGTGTCCTCTCAGGGACCTGGACTGATGGCTACGCCGATGGCTACGCCCTCCCCCTCCACTCGCCCTCCCCAACAGGCCCCACCCTCAAAGTCAGACTGCCACTCCTTCCCCTCGCCTCACCCGCATCCAGACTCCTTCTCCCCTGCTCCCTCTCCTCCCGCCCCCCAGCCCCAGCAGCCCCCCCTGGTGGACGTACGTATGATCGACTTCGCCCACTCCACTTTCAAGGGTTTCCGCGGCGACACGGCGGTGCACGACGGGCCGGACCGGGGCTACGTGTTCGGACTGGAGAGCCTGGTCCAGATCCTGGAGAGCCTGCGGGACGACAACCTGCCATAGCCCCAAACACACACACACACACACACACACACACACACACACACACACACACACACACACACACACACACACACACACACACACACACACGTAGTTACTACAGACAGTGGTGCCGAAATGGCTGCAACTTCAAGCTGATATGGAGAGCCTCTGTTTGTCTGAGGCTCTGCAAAAACACACACACACACACACACACACACACACACACACACACACTTGTACTTCTATACTTGTGAGGACCTGCATTGACATAATGCATTCCCCAGCCCCTAACCCTACCCTTAATCATCACAGTCTAACCTTAGAGTACCCCTCCACTCACAATGTGTTTTTCCTCTTCACATCAGCTGGAGGTTTGAGCTTCACTCTGCAGAATGAGGTATGTGCAGAATGAGGTATGTGCAGAATGAGGTATGTGCAGAATGAGGTATGTGCAGAATGAGGTATGTGCAGAATTAGACACTGGAAGGATGTTTTCACGTTCACCTGCAGAAGGAAGACAGTTTCCCTGCATGTGCTCACGTTAAATCTCAGTTTAAAATACATATGAGCATCTCCAAAAATATGCACGAGTAGTAGATGTAATTCCGAATTCAAAGAATTTTAATGAGGCAGTTTTTTTGTAGAAAAACCAGACCCTACTATTCAAAGTGGAGAATTTGTATATGTCTTAAAAGTTGGAAGTATCTTTAAACATAGATTTAAGGTAAGCACTAGGGATGGCAGTCACCAGAGGCCCTACGATATTATTGCGATTTTAAATAAATTGTGATATTCTGCGATAACTTGCAATTCCTTACCTTTTTTACAACTTCAAACGATGTCATCAAAGGACGACGGGAGATGTCAACATCTCTTTTATCAAAACAAAAAATTAGTTTTTTCATGGGTCTCTGTCACTTTAAAAACTCAACTGCACCGTCTAGGCCTGAAAAAGCTATTGATTTTATCATTCTCGTGCCAAAAAGTTCAATCAAATGTGCAATCATATAACAAAAGATGGATACCTGGCGTCTGTGTATCGATACAGTATCGCCACAGACCGCCCATAGTGAGCACAGGGAAACAAAGTGCATGAATGTGAAAACTGTCTGCACAGTGATGCTCAAACATCCAGGTAGAGTCACAGTCATATATCACAGTCATATCATATTTAATCACAACACCAAGTCAGGCTGAAGGATGTGAGGACCAGCCAAAAATGTCATCACTCAAACTGGTCCTCACCAAGATAGACAAACAGGAGCACGCGCACACACACACACACACACACACACACACACACACACACACACACACAGAGAGACACACACACATACACACGCACGCACAGAGAGAGAGAGAAGACACACACACACACACACACACACAGAGACACGCACACACAGACACAGACACACACACACACACACAAAGACACACACACGCACGCACATGCACGCACACACACACACACAGAGACATGCACACGCACGCACACACACACACACACACACACACACACAGAGACATGCACACACACACACACACAGAGACACACACACGCACATGCACGCACACACACACACACATAGAGACACACACACACACACACAGACCCATCCTGAAAGCAGTTGTCTTTGGAGCTGTTTGACAGCACAGTGAGTCCCTCTCTGAATGACCAATCAGCTGAGTCCCTGAGGCCGCCCGCTGAAGTCTGCCCACTCTGAAGCCCCACCACTTCACTCCTCCTAACTTCTCTTTCTCTACAGAAACCAAACCTGGACAGGTGAACAGACTCTTTTAGCCTAATCTTGAACACACACTCAGAAACCCATCCGAGCGTCTGTTAAAGCAATAGATGGCGCTGACTTTTTCCTTCAGCGGCGCCGACGGCAGGATCGCCCACGGGGAGAACGGCCACAGAGTGCAACGTAGAAGTAGGCTTTAAGGAGAGAATATAGATCATTTCTTAAACGCTGTGTGTCCCTTTTTGGGGCTTAATTCAAAAAAACGTTAGTAGTCGGTGTCCTGTGAAATCATTCTCTGGGTTATTGTATATTATCGAAAGCATAAGTGTGACTTGACTTTCCCAAATCTGGTCTGCTAACATTTTTCTTATTGTCAACAAATCCTATTAAGAAAAGACTCCGATGAACAATGACTTGATCCACTAACGAGTATTGTGTGTGTATCCAAAGCCTGATATGTCCTCTTCCTCTGTGCCAAAGAGCTCCATTGTTGTCCAAATACTATTAAAACCACGTCAGTGAGACAGTCTGTTGCTCTGAGTGACATGTTCCTTCATACCACGAGCACACACACTAAAATACACCGTCCCGCTCGCCCAAATACTCACTACAGCACCAAATGTGGATCAGTCCGCAGCAGAAAATAGTCCCCAACAAATAGGACCTTTCCTCCTGTTTGAGTAACGTTTGGTAAAAACTACAACGACCAGCAGTTTTAGGAAATTACTGAGTCTTTTAAAGGTACATTGTGTAGGAATTTCTCCCATCTCGTAATTTAGACCGTGACACTGACTTACCTGTTGAGAAGAAAGCCGGCAAGTCTTCCTCCTTCATTAGCTCTTTCTACCTGGGAAAGGCTACCCTGATGTTTACCCTCGCCGTTCACGTTGCCTTTTTAATTCCCTTTTTCGCTTTTTTTGGTGATGAGGATTCCTTCTCCTGTGGCTCGTCAAAAGTAGGATCCTCCATTATGAACTACAGGGCAGTGACGGTCAGTGTAACGCTCATCAGTTCAATTTTCTAAGCACAAACAGACATTTGGAAAAACAGAAAAATGGGTTTAAATATCAAATGGTATTCTCTCCCTCGTCCCGCCTAGCTACGCCCCCCCCCCCACTCCAAACCATCATTTACACCTCTGACCCCAAAGTCTCTCAGTTTTTAGTTTTTTTTTGGCCCATATGCAGTTAATGTCCTTCATATTCCTCAAAGTAGAGGGAGAGAATACCATTACAGTATTGAATAATTGGAGCGCAGACGCAATTTTATAATTTTCTAAATTTCTGATCCTCTGAATAAAAACAGAAAATTGGAAAAACAGTTTAAAGATCCAATTTTTTAATTTGTCAAGGTGGAAAAAAATGAAAAAATGGATATTGGAACCCATTTTTCTGTCTTTCCAAATGTCCGTTTGTGCTTAGAAAATTGAACTGATGAGCGTTACACGGACCAGTGCCGAGCTCCTCTCACTGATCTCCGTCTCCGTCTCAGCTGGTCTCAGTCACGTGACGCTGGCTCTGAACGAAAACGCGGTGTGGATTAGCTAGACAGGTCGGCTAGCGCTCTCTGTCCCTCTCAGTCATTATAGAACGACATGGAAGCCTCCTTGGACTCACCCGTCCAATGGAAATACAGATCAGAAATTCTTCGCTTACGAGGAGAAGTCAGATCATTGGCTGAGGTCATTTTACACCAATGAGGACATATTTTATGAATGAAGACACTGATTTTAGCGTATAAAATACTTCAAACGCTACAAAGTGGACCTTTAAATGTGAGATGGAAGTTTTGTTTATGTAGCAAAATTATATAAAATAATATAAATAATTTTTGGGGGGTTTAATGTGACCGTAAGGACTCTCTGGGGACGTTGTGGTGGGTCATCGCCTCAACCCCTTGGCCACCAGGGAGCCCCTGAATTCTAATCTTCTGTCCCTTTAGTAGCTGTTCTGGAGCTTTCAGTCTTCCTCAGAAGATGGAGTTGCTCAGTTGTGTGGAATTGTTTTTCAAATTTCCATTTTTGTGTAAAAAGCTGTGAAGACTTTTGGTTTAAAGCTCCAGAACGGCTACTAATGCCTGTCTCCTGTTGCTGGTTTACTTATTTTTTCCCAATGTGAAGAGTGAACTTAATCTCCCTCCGTTACGCTGAAATAGAAGAGAAGTCCTTCAAGTGCTTAAAATTTAAATAATAGACTCTAGAAATATATATATATAGATATATATAGATATAGATAGATAATAGAAATGATCTAAAGCTCAAGAAACGGCTACCTAACCCTCATGTTGTCTTTCCCCGTCGACCGTGATGCAACTTTTAGTTTTTTGGGATCAAAATGTTTTTCGACACTCTTGTCACTTTTTTGGAAGTTTTTCTCAATATTTTTCGGCTTTTTTTTTAAAAAGCTTTTCCCATGTTTTTGTCAAGTTTTTCAACGTTCTATTATAATTTTTTCTTTATGTGCTATAAAATTGTAGCCAGACCCACATCCAGATGTTGGGTCTGGGCCTGGGTCTGACCCACATCCAGATGTTGGGTCTGGGTCTGGGTCTGACCCACATCCAGATGTTGGGTCTGGGTCTGGGTCTGACCCACATCCAGATGTTGGGTCTGGGTCTGACCCACATCCAGATGTTGGGTCTGGGTCTGACCCACATCCAGATGTTGGGTCTGGGTCTGACCCACATCCAGATGTTGGGTCTGGGTCTGGGTCTGACCCACATCCAGATGTTGGGTCTGGGTCTGGGTCTGACCCACATCCAGATGTTGGGTCTGGGTCTGGGTCTGACCCACATCCAGATGTTGGGTCTGGGAACTCCCCATTGGCTGGGCTCAATCCGAGGGGCGGGATAAACGGTTGTCTTTCAAATTCCCTCTGCACCAATAGGATAGCTCTCCAACCAATCAGAGCAGAGCTAGCTGATAGATTCAACTTTAAACTCTGAACACATCTTCCTTTTTTAAGAATGACTTCAGGGCCGTTCTTTGTTCTTTTCTCAAAGAAAAGCTGAACTCCAAGTCTTCCAGAGTCGCGGCCAAAGCTGATTCCAAAGACCGCTGTTCACCAGCAGCAGCAGCCATAAGCCCCGCCCACCCACTCTATACACGATGTGATTGGCCCGACCAGAGTTTGGTTTTTCCAGCTCACAAGCCAACAGAGAGTTGCTAGACGACCCTGGCTGCAGATTACATTTGCTGCCTCTAGGGTGGTCTAGATTTCTAGTTTGATCGAAGTTTCGAGACTTTTGTCACTTTTTTTGACGTTTCTGTCAATATTTTTTGACGTTTTTTTTTAAGCTTTTCCTGACGTTTCTGAAGATAATCCCGTAGTTTTTGTCACTTTTCTGGATGTTTTTTTTTACTTTTTTTTTCCTACGTTTTTCAACGTTCTATTTTCATTTTTTCTTTACATGCTATAAAATTTAACAGAACCCCCAAATTCAATGAAATTAGTGAGCTGATCATTTATTTAACTCGTGAAGAGCGTCGTAGGGAACCATCCACGTTATTTTGTTTTAAAATTTGGTTGAAAGAAACCCAAATTTCTGATATAGAAACTTTGTGGTGGGATTGTTTGGTCAGCTCTATATCTGAGACATTATTAATATTTCCATCTTCAGTTGGAACCAAATGGGCTCGAGTCTGACACACAGGAAGTCCCGGACGGACTCACACATGGTTGGTTTTGGGTCTTTTCATGGGATTTGTTGAATAAGAAAAATATAGAATAATACCAGTCTTTATCTTGAAGTTTGGGCTGTGTGATATGGTTGAATAACAAGAATCTTTATTAAGAAAAATATTTTTCTTACATATATTATATACATATATAAAATCATACTAAAATAATCAAATTCATCTTCATTGCAGTGAGAAAAAAACTCCACTCCAACTACTTTTTTTCAGTGTTTTTTTAATCATAATTTGCCGTGGAATCATTAATTTGGACATCATTTTGTGAAACATGATGTGTTTATTAACGCTCCTGTTGTCTTCCTGTCGACCTGCAACTTTGAGTTTTTCTGGGTCCAAATTTAGACTTTTTTTTTCAACGTTTTGGCCGTCTTTTTTGACACGTTTGTCGCTTTACTCCGATGTTTTTGTCACTTTTCAGACTGATCTCATGAAGTGACGTATGTATGCTAATGCATATGCTATTTTGGCGTGTTATCAAGACGCATACTCGTTTTTTTAGCGTGTTTATCAACGCCGTTTGGCCTCCATTGACTTACATTACATGTGAATTATCGCCGTGGCGAGTAGTATGAAAGGATGGAGGTTGGTTGGGGGGGAGGATTGGTAACACACAGGACTTCCACCCAGGAGAGCCGGGCTCGCGTCCCGCGTGTGACGTTTAAAAACAACGTTCTTTTCCTAAACCCAACTGTTTATTGGTTTCCTAACTCCGGATTTCCACAGGATGCAGAACGTCTGCTGACCGGCTCCGCTGCTGAACGGCTGCGTGCTCCGCCATCCGTCATTACCCACCAGGTCTGGATTTGTTGCGGCACGGCTGCGGCCATGACTGACAGCTGTAGTCACGAGGACCCACGAGATCTCACGAATTCACGTAGAATAGAACCACAAAACCACCACCAGTTAGTTTCATCCAGAGGAGTAGAGGGGAAACTACTCTGAGCTGTGTTTTCAAGGTGTAGTGCAGGGAGATATGATCCGCCGTGAGCACGCTGGATTTTACTTTGAAAATTAACCAGATTTTTATTTAGTTTCTGTGCTCGACTTCCTGTCCTGCACTATCTGCCGTGTGCTGAGTTGCTGCGGAGCTCTCCGGCGTCCGGCAACAATAGAAGCTCTGGTATCTGCTCCGGAGGGCTGGGACCGCCGGAGCTGGGACGGAGTCGGGACGCAGACGTTCTGCAGTCAGTGGAAACACACACACTGACTTTAATGGAAACCTAACGACTCCGCCGACGTTCCGGAGACGTTACGCAGCCGTTACGCAACCAGTGGAAATTGCCAATAAGCGTTGTCACCGTCGTGTTTTTGTCATTTTTTTGTGTTACTAAAGCCTTTCCCTAAACCTAACCCTAAACCTTATCTCGCGATAACGTGTATGTTTACGTCCGCTCTGTACAGCGTAGACATACACGTGGATAGCTCTAATGCGTCCAGATAACACGCCACTTGGCTTTAGGGAAGTGGCGTGTATATTTATGCAAAGTCATGATGCCATGTTGCACTTTTTGACATTTTTGAAGCTTTTTTTCTATTATTATATTAATTATTTTCTTCAAATGCTATAAAATGCAACAAAACACCCACATTCAATGAAAGTAGTGAACTTATCATTTATTTAACTTGTGAAGAGCGTCGTAGGGAACCATCCACGTTATAGCTTTTTGATAATTTGGTTGCAAAAAAACCCAAATGTTCTGATATAGAAACTTTTAGAAAATGGGTCAGATTTGACCCGAGGAGAACAGGAGAGTTACATCATCATGATCAATTCAATATCAAAGTTTTTGAATAATAGTAATGATGTTTAGTTGTGGATGTGTCACACATCACCCTGTAACTGTCAGAAGAAGTTTGGGCGCAATCCATTGGAAGATGTCACCACTTATCTCATCTGATTGGTCCTGATGAGACAGTGTTAGCCAATCACATTTGTCCGTTCATGCTTCCAGAGGCTGGCTGTGACGCAGCAGCGCCCCCCGCTGGACAGTCACAGGAACTCCTCACCAGGAGCTGCAAGAAGAGAAAGCAAATATGAATATTTTATTTTTGGTTTATCCAGGTGATAATTTATTTTTTTATTGTACCTTTACCCATATGTGAGGGTAGATGTTTTGTCTTATACATGCCCCCCCCTCCTCCAAATGTATAAAATGTAAAGAAATTCAGAGACACAGTGTGTGAAATGTCAGGAGACGTATGCAGTATTATTTGAGTATATAGTATAAATCAAGTCTGTATTATTTTGCTGACTCAGCTTCAGTCTGATTGGCTTTCAATAATCCAGACTTCAGTGCTGTGGAGTTGTTGCTCTGGTGGGAAGCTCTATTGTGTGTGTGTGTGTGTGTGTGTGTGTGTGGGCTTGTTTAACTATATTCGTGGGGTTCAAAAACCAGGAGTCCAGTATACTTGTGGGGTCCAGACAGCTTTGTGGGGCCAAAATGCTGGACCCCACAAGTTTAAAGGTCTGTTTGAGGGTTTAGACTTGGTTGTAGGATTAGGGTTAGAATTAGGTTATGGTTAGGGTGAGGGTAAGGGTTAAGGTTAGGCATTTAGTGGTGATGGTTAAGGTTAGGGTAAGGGGCTAGGGAATGCATTATGTCAATGACGGGTCCCCACAAAGATAGTGAAACAAACCTGTGTGTGTGTGTGTGGTAGAAAAGGTAGACACCATCTTTAGTCTTTGGTTTGTTTCACTTCACATTTTACGAAGTTGTTAAAGAAGTGCATGCACATTACCGTCCTTCTGTTTTGGGTCACAGCGTCAAACATTCTTGTTGCAGTCATCATCACACAGAGTCTCCAGCAGCGATTGGTCCACGTGTCCCCTCCGATCATGATGTCTCTTCGCAATGATTGATCAGAGTTATTTAGCAGCATTTTCTGCATCTGACATCACCCTGTCTGTTTGTTAGAACAGTGAAAGTAAGTGAGATTAAATCTTTCCAGAAGCTTTTGGGCTCGTGTTGTGATTACTGACCAGACAGGTGACTCCTTCTGCAGCTCTCTTCAGTCTCGTTATTCATCATATAAACATGACATTAGCAGCAGCTGGTGCAGAGAGGGAGTTTCAGCTCATTGTTTAGCTGTCGCGACGACAACTTGTTACACTACTGTTTTGGCTCACTCTCGCTGCTCTCATAGCATCGTTTTCAGAGAAAAAGCTCTAAAAAGCCGCTGTACTCTAGCTGCTCAGCACCAAACAACAGACGGACATAGTGAGAGACTAACTGGTGAACAAAGGGGAGCAGAGACAGGAGTCGAGTTGGTGGAGACCAAAAACAGCTAAAAGAGAGAATATTGGACTTAAGGCCGTTAGACACCGACCAGACAGCCGTCACACACCGACCAGACGGCCGTTAGACACCGACCAGACGGCCGTCACACACCGACCAGACGGCCGTTACACACCGACCAGACGGCCGTCACACACCGACCAGACGGCCGTTACACACCGACCAGACGGCCGTCAGACACCGACCAGACGGCCGTCACACACCGACCAGACGGCCGTCACACACCGACCAGACGGCCGTCACACACCGACCAGACGGCCGTCACACACCGACCAGACGGCCGTCACACACCGACCAGACGGCCGTCAGACACCGACCAGACGGCCGTCACACACCGACCAGACGGCCGTCACACCGACCAGACGCCGTCACACCGACCAGACGGCCGTCACACACCGACCAGACGGCCGTCACACACCGACCAGACGGCCGTCACACACCGACCAGACGGCCGACCGTCGGCAGTAAAGCCAGTCTGACTGATCAGTCTCCCCGAGTTGGTCCAAAAAGTTCCTCAGAACACCGAAGAGACGAGACGTAATATGTCTCCATAACAGCAGGCGATGCTAATCTGTATTGTCGCCCAAAAATGAAAACCAGCAGCTTTCGGCCATTAATGGCGGCTCATTCAGAATACGATCTCATATTGGACTAAAATAGTTCACTGAAACATGTTTCTGAAAACATTTGAAGAGAGAAATAGGCCGTGCAGTTGCTGAATCTGTCTTCTTTTCAGATCAACAAAGGTCAGTTTAAAAGATTTTCATCAGATTTTGAGACTCTAGTCACGCTCATCCTGCTCGTCATTTTCCGGGTTAGCACTCCACCAATCAGATTGGTCATTGAGTCCCGACTGCTCGCCCTCCAGCACAACAACCCATTTCCAGGTGAGTCCCGACTGTCCTGTCTCCGACTGCCCTGTCTCTAACTGTCCTGTCTCCGACTGCCCTGTCTCCGACTGCCCTGTCTCCAACTGTCCTGTCTCCGACTGTCCTGTCTCCGACTGTCCTGTCTCTAACTGTCCTGTCTCTGACTGTCCTGTCTCCGACTGTCCTGTCTCTAACTGTCCTGTCTCCGACTGTCCTGTCTCTAACTGTCCTGTCTCCGACTGTCCTGTCTCCGACTGTCCTGTCTCCGACTGTCCTGTCTCCAACTGTCCTGTCTCCGACTGTCCTGTCTCCGACTGCCCTGTCTCTGTCTGAGCATGTCAGGTCGGCCAAAATGAACGCTGACGACGGCATGAACACACCGACCAGACTCGAGTCACCGACCTCGCCAGACTGTCAGACGGCCGGTTATCGCCTCGGTGTGTAGCTGCTTTTACATTCATCAGATGGACACAAACACGACTCCTAATGAATGATCACGTTGCTCCTAAACTGCTGGATGTGTAAATAACTTTTAACTAACAAGTTTGACATATCAACTTCAAAAGCTGTTCCAACATAGTAAAAATAAAAAATAAATGCATTGTGATTTCTACACCCCGATGAACTGATACAGAAGAATGTGACTCTA
>NC_050178.1:22541650-22554150 GCF_008315115.2 Sander lucioperca | reverse complement strand
TGGAGCATGTCACACATACAAATATAAGAAGGATAAAAAGATATAAACAATATAAGTATAAACATATACACACAGTATGTATTAATAACGATAAAATAAAATTAAACAAATAGTAAAATAAGTTAAACAGTAGTAAAAAGGGACGCTACAGCAGAGTAGGTACAGTGGCATGAGGAGCCAGAGGTGGGGTGTGGAGAGAGTCAGGATGGATTCCGAGCCTTGTTTAGAAGGCTAGTGGCGGAGGGGAAAAAACTGTTTATGTGGCGTGAGGTTTTGGTCCTGATGGACCTCATCCTCCTGCCAGAGGGGAGTGGCTCAAAGAGCTTGTGTCCGGGGTGGGAGGGGTCAGCCACAATCTTTCCAGCACGCTTCAGAGTCCTGGTGGCGTATAGGTCCTGGAGCGGCGGCAGATTGCAACCAATCACCTTCTCAGCTGACCGAATGACACGCTGCAGCCTGCCCTTGTCCTTGGCAGTGGCAGCAGTGTACCAGATGGTGATGGAGGATGTGAGGATGGACTCATCATTGTTGATGGATCATTGTTGATTGTTCGAGATAAATAAATAAATGAAATGAAATGACAGATGTGAACCAGTCTAACGTGTGGGTGATGCCGATGGAAGATGTTCTGCTGAGGAGGGTGGTGTGACAGATGGTATCAAAGGCTGCACTCAGGTCGAGGAGGATGAGGATGCTGAGGAGTCCAGAATCAGCTGTCATAATGGTCGTTTTGGAGATGAAGGGAAGATTATAGGACGGAAGTTGTTGAAGTTGGAGGGATTGGCGCCACTTGCTCCACTTGCTCCTGTAACGCCACAGAGATAAAATCAAGATCAGCCACACGGAGAAACACTGGGAAGAGTTTAACCATCCAGCTAGTTTAATTAGGCTCGTTGGAGATGAGCCAGATCTGCGCAGCATGCTGGGTAGATTCGTGTCTGACTTGATCCCGACTTGCTCTGACGTCATGCACACGTGGGCAACGATGACCTCACGAGATCATGGCGGCCGCAGTTTTTAGAGCCAGGCGCTGCAGTTGCTTTTCACTATCTGCAAGACCCAGGCGGACTCAGAGCATGCTGGGAAACGCCGGCCTCTCAGCTGATCTAACAGCTGATTGGTTCAGAATCGACTCAACATGATGACGTTTTATATTTTTTGAATTGGAGGGATTTTAACAGCTATTAGTCTGATTTAAAGGCTTATTCTGTACAGAACACATGTTGTGTGGCTGATAGTGACGTTTAGAAGTCAGAGAGACCATCTACAGTCTGTTGTTAATTAAAATCAGCAACAGACTGCATGTAGAGCATTTTGAGAGCTACTCTGTCTCTATAAAACAACTGGAGACTGTGTAGGAGCTGATATTTGGGTCTGATAACATTTTATTAAATCAGAATCGGACCTAACAGGATGTGAGTGTTTCTGTGACTTCCTGTTCAGCCTGAAGGCTGCTGGTATCAGCTGGAAACTGTCCGACTTGACAGCTGATTTTTGTCACCGTCCCCGGCTGCTGCCGCCTGCTCTCGTCCACTTTACAGGCGAGGTGCAGTTCATCTTGAACGAGCCTAATATCTCACACTACTGTGTTGTGTCAACAGCATCTGTTAGCATGTGTCTTCCATTATCTCTCACTTTGCTTAACTTTATTTATTATTGTGTGACTGTTTACTGATGATACTTACAGATCTTCAGAGGTTTCCTGCAGGGAATTCCTCGTCCAGCTCGTCTTTACCGTCTCTTATCTGCAGGGGATGCATCATCGAGACTCAACCTCGACATGTGGTCGCAAAGATCATCAACATCAAACATCCGGTTGCTAAGAGAGGAGCTGCAGGTCACCAGATCAGTCACCAGTGGAACAAAATACACAAAAATATAACTAGAATCAGATTAAAAACTATTTTACTTCCTGAAGAAGGCTGGACGCTGAAATGCGTTGAAGTTGTTTTTAATCTGATTTTATAGTTAGAATGTGCCAGCTGTGATAAAAACATCTTTAAAAAGACAAGTGCATTGGATTGGACTCAAAGTCAAACTAAACTACAACGAAATCCAAAAGTCAAAACTAAAATAATATAAATAATAACCTTGATAAGCAGCTAATAGACCGTTTGAGTTTAGGTGGTGTTCCCCTTTAAATAGATTCAGATAGAGTCATGTTTACCTGGCTGAGGGGGAACTCTGAGTCCCTGCAGGTTCCCAGTCCATCGGTTCCTCCTGGTCCTGGTCCTGGTCCTGGTCCTGGTTCTGGTTGTTGGTCTTGAAAGAACCACAACACAGATTGTGATTGAAAAGGATATTAAAGTAAAATGTTCATGCATTGCGTATTTAAACTGTAGTACACCTGACACAGCCTGTTCTCATGAAGTATTCCTACATAACTGTGACAAGTGAAGCTCTGTAACTGGTATGTATTCCAGTATTTATGACTGGACGTTGACTGCTGCTGTATAAGAGCGTAAAGATCCTCGTAGGGAGGAGGTCGGGGGGGATGTTTGGCTCCTAAAACACAAGACTTTCACCCAGGAAACAGGTGATGGGAAATGACAAAAAGATGATGTTATTTTAAAACGTTCAAAGATTCGGGGCCCCTGGCTCTGCTCATTAGCCTACTTGAACCCAGTCCTACTGTGCATGTAAATGCACCGGATGTTAAAGGGTCTCAGGAAGCTTTCGCAGCCACTATTCAGAACACAATAACACACTTTCTGACTCCATTAAATACTCACCAGGCTGTCACCATCAGCACCAGTACCAGCAGCTACAGCTACAGCTACAGCATCAGTACCAGCAGCTACAGCTACAGCTACAGCACCAGTACCAGTAGCTACAGCTACCAGTACCAGTAGCTACAGCTACAGCTACAGCACCAGTACCAGTAGCTACAGCACCAGTACCAGCAGCTACAGCTACAGCAGAAGCAGCAGCTGTCCTCTGGCTGGAATCCTGCAGCAAAACACACACAATTAAAACTTTAAGTTAAAAAATATGTTTAAGATTCTAGAAATTGTTGTTCTGTAAACATAACGAAATTGCAATTGCATCAGCTTCAAATGCAGCCTTGTATCAAAGACTTCACACATTTACAAAGAATTAAATTAGGCATGAATGAGATCAGAGAGAAGAAACATCAGCGGTATACGAAGTACAGAAACTAAGTAATATGAGGAATATCCAGCTGTGTAGTGGAGGGTAGACCCACCTACACCATCAGTCAGGAGTACACCCACCACCTCCTATAGCTCACTAACCCTTTCATCTTCATTCATGCACACACTCATTTATATCTTCCAGTTTCAATATCTAGAAGTTACACTTAATCTTTACACATCCTGCACTAATCCAGACAGCCTCTTAGTTTTAATCTTAAACACTTATGTTTGTTTTGTTTCTGTATTTATTGTTTATTTCATATTAATGTTTAATATGTTTATGTATGCACCAACAACCAAGGCATATTCCTCCTAAGTTATACTTACTCTGCAATAAACTCTGTATATACCGTATATATATATATACACAGTATATACAGATTGTGCACCGAGTGATCTCTGTTGTTTAGGCAAAGTATACTTAACATATTTTTTACATCTACCTTTGATTGTGTATATATATATATATATATAGTAGTTTATAATTATACTACTAATAGTATTTAAATTATACTACAGTCTATGGTTTGAACTCCTCCACCTACACATTTGCTTTTTGAAAATAAGTTTCTTCACATCGACACGAGGCTCAGGGCCTTCCATCTTACGTCTCCGGTAAGAGCCAAAACAGCCACATATTATATAAACAATAATCTAGTTGTCTGATTATGGACATGTTGTAACCCCATATTCCTGACACATAATCTAATACAGGACATACACAACATGTTTGGAAGAAGAAGAAGAATAACATTCATCTCGCGTATACGCTAACGTATGTAGCATCTATACGCGTGATGAATAGCACATGGACATAGCAGCACATGTGGAGAACTTCTACGGCTACTGACCAACACCTCTACTACTGTATTTTACTTGTCTGTTCATTATTGTTTAAATCATTAAACAATTACATACCAAAGAAGATGAAAAAAATGACAAAAATGACATTTCAGTTTGTCTGAACCTCATAGCTGTAAACTCAAACCGATGTTTCCGTATACTACGTTGCGTACGTAGTACGTCATGAAGTCACATGGTATGTCATGACGTCACGTACGTAGAAATCTAAACTACAACAACAACTAAATCTGTTAATCTTCAATATGGAAAAGTGAATGTTGGGTACAGCAAATGCTGTTTTCACAAATCATCTGTCAGGGAAGTTTAAATCTAGTGCCGTAGTGGCCGGGTTGGCTCAGTGGGTAGAGCAGGCGCACATATACCTTCGAGGCTTATGCCTTGACACAGAGGTCCAGGGTTAGAATCCGACCTGTGATGATTTCCTGCATGTCTCCCCCCTCTCTCCCCCCTTTCTTCTAGCTGTCCTGTCAAATTAAAGGCGGAAAAGCCCAAAAAAAAAACCAAAAAAAAATCTGGTGCCTTTGTGGCTCAGCTTTTAATTACATTAGAAAGACACAAAGACTTTAGAAACATACCTGTCCTCCTCCTGAGGTTCCTGGTGATCATTCAGATGGTTCCTCGGCTCACGTTAATCCACAATCTCTGAGAGAAAAGACAGAAACCGTCCACTGTCCATCAGACGTCTGCATTGCTTTAGAGATGTTCCTGTAATGAAGAGGAAGCAAGCAACATAGGGTAGTTGCAACAATTTTTACATTTCCTTCAGTTTCTCAACACCCGTTTGATTTAGAAAGACAAAAAATATATATTTTAAACCCATATATGTCACCTACCTGCCCAGACTGCTGCAACACGTGTACATATGATAATATGGAAGTAATTTGAACTCAAATGGACCCTGAAAAATGTATTGAAACTAAATCTAAAACAGTACCGAGGAGCAGTTGCAACAGTACCGAGGGGCAGTTGCAACAGTACCGAGGGGCAGTTGCAACAGTACCGAGGGCCAGTTGCAACAGTCATTTAGATGTAATAAAACTCATACTTTGGCATAATTATTCAAATATTTTTTTAGTTTATTTGAGACCAGAGTTATTAAACCACTGAATTGCCTTTTATGTCAATTTTATCTAATTGTCATTATTGTTGTCATGAGGGACAGTTGCAACACCATGTGTGGACAGTTGCATAAGGGGACAGTTGCAACAATGCGTTGCAACTGTCCCCCCCCCCCCAAAAGCCATCTTAAAACTAGTGATGCTAGCCTAACACATTAGCTTTAACACATGGTACTGAAGTCTGTTAAGAGCTAAGAAACTGCACATTCAAACTATATAATGATAAAGATCAATACTTAAACAGTTAGGCAGTATGACAAAAAATCTGGTCATAAAAAAAGTTACTTTTTCACTTTGAATTTCAGTTCTCCCATAAGGAACGATGACATGCGGCTGTTAACTTCCAGACGGATGGAGGGGCCTACTGAGCATGTGCAGTAGGAGTTTCATGACTCTAGCTCATTCCTGATTGGAGAAATCAGCAATGTTGCAACTGCCACACGTTGCAACTGTCCCCACTCTCCCCTAATATGTGGGAATTTGGATTGTGAAATGATTATACCAATCCTTTTTCATTATTAGATCTACCTACATACCAGCTGAGTGTTCACCTGGGCTGGTGTGTTGGTTTCTTTTCAGTTTAAACCACCAGTGTTTTGTTGTCACCAGTCATGACAACAGAAGAACTGGTATGGTTAGGCAACAGTCATATTATTGGTACATCAAGTCTGTGTAAGTAGTTTTCCTGAATTGTCTTCAGAGATCAAGATATAAACTTTATTTCCCCCAAAACAGGGAGATTCAGGTGATCAAGGTGCAGATCACCTGAATATATATATATATATATATATATATATATATAATTAAATATAATTAAAAAATGAGGAAAAATCCAATCTTTAAGGACACCAATTTTCTTTGTGAATGAATAATGTATCGTAAATAAATAAATGTTCTTCCTTAAAATACAGGGGGCATAAGTCAGTACACCCCTATGTTAAATTCCCATAGAGGCAGGCAGACTTTTATTTTGAAAGGCCAGTTATTTCATGGATCCAGGATACTATGCATCCTGATAAAGTTCCCTTGGCCCCCACATCATCACATACCCTTCACCATACCCCCACATCATCACATACCCTTCACCATACCCCCACATCATCACATACCCTTCACCATACCCCCACATCATCACATACCCTTCACCATACCCCACATCATCACATACCCTTCACCATACCCCACATCATCACATACCCTTCACCATACCCCCACATCATCACATACCCTTCACCATACCCCCACATCATCACATACCCTTCACCATACCCCCACATCATCACATACCCTTCACCATACCCCACATCATCACATACCCTTCACCATACCCCACATCATCACATACCCTTCACCATACCCCCACATCATCACATACCCTTCACCATACCCCCACATCATCACATACCCTTCACCATACCCCCACATCATCACATACCCTTCACCATACCCCACATCATCACATACCCTTCACCATACCCCCACATCATCACATACCCTTCACCATACCCCACATCATCACATACCCTTCACCATACCCCACATCATCACATACCCTTCACCATACCCCCACATCATCACATACCCTTCACCATACCCCCACATCATCACATACCCTTCACCATACCCCCACATCATCACATACCCTTCACCATACCCCACATCATCACATACCCTTCACCATACCCCCACATCATCACATACCCTTCACCATACCTAGAGATTGGCATGGGGTACTTTCCATAAAATCATCTCTCAATGCAAATCAGACCAGCTATTAGGCTAACTGAAATAAAACCATGTTAATCTCTAGGTATGGTGAAGGGTATGTGATGATGTGGGGTATGGTGAAGGGTATGTGATGATGTGGGGGTATGGTGAAGGGTATGTGATGATGTGGGGGTATGGTGAAGGGTATGTGATGATGTGGGGTATGGTGAAGGGTATGTGATGATGTGGGGGTATGGTGAAGGGTATGTGATGATGTGGGGGTATGGTGAAGGGTATGTGATGATGTGGGGGTATGGTGAAGGGTATGTGATGATGTGGGGGTATGGTGAAGGGTATGTGATGATGTGGGGGTATGGTGAAGGGTATGTGATGATGTGGGGTATGGTGAAGGGTATGTGATGATGTGGGGACCAAGGGAACTTTATCAGGATGCATAGTATCCTGGATCCATGAAATAACTGGTCTTTCAAAATAAAAGTCTGCCTTCCTCTATGGGAATTTAACATATTTATATAAACATTTATCAGTAATTACAAGAAATTCTTCATTATGTCTACAGGCTTTTCCCAGTAAATGTATAAGGGTTTACTTTATATAAACTATATGTATAGTGTTAAAAAGCAACTATCTAATATACTGTATATACATACTTTAATCATTAATATATCAGGTTTACTTTATATAAATAATACTTTATAGTGATTAAAAGCAACTATTCAATATATACAGACTTATACCATTAATGTATGTTTACTTTGTAAAAACATTTGACAGTATTTACAATTAACTATCCAATATATGGATCAGAGACTCTTCAGAGGGTAAATATTGGTATGATGTAGGGTCCATTTTAGCTTATTCAATGTGGTCTCATACATACTGTGTGTTAGTGTTTTCATCGCTGTCAAACATCATCATGTCCAGTATCTCTTAATGCAAGTCTACTCAGTTCTAGCCAGAGAGTAGGACTTGTATTTAGCTTTGCAGTTATTTGAAGAGGGGTTAACAGAGGTAGAGAGACAGGTAGGACCAGCCAGACCTGTTATGTAAGCACTGAATGAACCCTCACTGCATGGCCTCAACAACTCCACAGCACAAACCCACAAGCAATTGTTCTCAATTATAGTTGGATCAATGTAATTCTATTACAAACTAAAATACTGTAATATTTTGCAAGCATATTTATGGTAATACAAACAGTAAAACAACTTGGCAGCACACAAGCTTAAAAAAACAGCTAAAGCTGTACTGCACCAAATCACCACTGGTGACAAAGATGCTGTATTTAGATCTGTCTTTGTAAAAATAAACATTCTTTCACCTAAATATTTGTGGAAACAAAGCCATAGCTTCAGTTATGGGAATGCATAAGAGACAAGAGTCAACCTAAACTACAGGCCTTGGATGTACATGATGTCTATTTTAGTCCAAGTCTGTGATATGCTCATCACTATATAATCATGTTTTGGTCTGGTGAATTAGTTGACAAAAGAATCGTGCAGCCACAGTTCACATCACATAGGCCCACAACCCTATAGGCCTACAGGATGATGATACAGTACACAGAGAGCAGGCAGGCAGCCTACAGCCTGGGTAAGCCTACATCTTCACCATCCTAATATTTTAGGGGGCATCTGATGTTCTTGCCTCATTTCACTTCCGTGGAGGCCATGGGCCTATTTCAGATTCATGGCCCAACATCTTTTTCCATTGACTGCTTACTTTGCTGATGTCTGCGGTGATGTCTCATACTGTGTCCACTCTGGCTTCTGATGTTTGTTCCTGTCTATGTCATGCAAACAGCTCAGAGCATGAGCTTCCCTCTTATGTGGGGTAGAATGAATATTCATGCATGTCCAGTACCTCAAATGCCTCACCAAGACCTCTGTGATCTGACCATCCCTGCCTCTGAAATTACACTACAATTTCCATATACTTGCAATGGTTACACAGGCATTGATGCACATATGGCCTGGGCAATGTGTATTTCATTAAAGCAGCCATATTATGCTCATTTTCAGGTTCATAATTGTATTTTAAGGTTGTACCAGAATAAGTTTACATGGTTTAATTTTCAAAAAACACCATATTTGTGTTGTACTGCACCGCTCTCTCTCACTGCTGCAGATCCTCTTTTCAGCTGGTCTCTGTTTTAGCTACAGAGTGAGACCTCTTTTCTTCTTCTTCTTCTGTACTATCTTTGATTGCACTCGCACATGCCCAGTAGCTCAGATGTAGATCATGTCAGCTAGCTAGCTCCATAGACAGTAAAAGAAAGGCTGTTTCTACAACTTGGGTCAGTTACAAGGCAGGATTAGCTGGGAGACTTCTAAATGAGGGCGCACATGGAAGTAGTTCTTTTGTAGATTATGGTGAACTTGTGTGTGTTGTAGCAGTGCTTTGCTATTGAGAACGAGGTAGCATGCTAGCGTTAGCATGCTAGCGTTAGCCATAGCGTTAGCCATAGCATTAGCATGCTAACGCTACGAGCTAATGGTTGCGGTTAGCCTGCTCGTTTTGGCTTGTGACATCACAAGCCGTGCCGATTTTGACCAGCTCACCCAGAGACTGAAGGCAGGACACATTCAGAAACCGTATCTCACTCTAAACAGCATGGATGGATTTTTATCAAAGTTTGTATGCGTGTGGAAGCACCAGAGACACAAAATAACTCCCCAAATCCCAGAAAAAGTGATTTTTTCATAATATGGGCACTTTAAGGTGTAACATTAATACGTTAAATGGATTGCCTGTGCCACAGCTATGCTACACTTTTATAAGGGGTGGAAAATCAATATTCATGCACACCAGTACCTCAAATATGTACCTGCTTGCCTAACTTGCACACCACTTACCTAACTTGTTCCGCGAGTTCCAACCCTCATACAGTTTATTTCAACCCTGCGTTGATACGCCACAACAGACACGACAGAGCCATATGTGTAATGGCAGATGTTGCTTGATAGTGTCCTATACCTGTAATTTAATATAAGAATGAAGGAATCTTGAATTGTGTGCGGCTGCCCATTTAAAGTGTGTCCCCTCCTATGAAAGTCATGCCTACCGACAAACAGTATGGACATCTGCAACATTATGCTTATTTGAGAAATTATCTTTGACTTAATTTCAAAACTGAAGGAGTAGGCCTGTAATAAAAGGCTGTTAATCCACTTTAAAAACGTTGGAGTCTTCCAATACAAGCTCCAAACTGTTTTAGGCGAGACTCAGTGAATGTTATGAAAATTAACAATTCAGAAATATGGGGAAGCGTTTACTGTTTTTCCCAATTCCCCACAGTCAGAAACTAATAAATGCACAGGGACAGACCTCTTTTTTATGTAGCATACATGGTCTTTTCCTTATGAAGGTGCATGATACGTTTGTTAAAACAATTTTATGTTAATATTAAGACCCAAGGTGAGTCACAATGTTCCACAAAATGCAAGGTCATTGTGCAGTCTACTGCTCCCTCAAATCATTTCGCCTCTCCACAATTTCTACAGGTCAAAGGGAACAAAGAGTTTTTCATGGGCTGAGGTAATATCATATCTAATATCATGACGGTTAATATTTACAGTCAATGGGTAATATAAGGTGAATAAAGACAGGAAGGACAACAGTATTACGTAGGTGGAGCGTTCAATGCAGCAGGCTGTGAGAAAGTGAAGATGGAACTGGTGAGCAGAGAAAGTGATGTTTGGCAGAACTTTCAGTCAAAAGAAGACCATTCAAGTCCAGCTACATGTTCAATCAGCAATGCTGATTAGTCTGGTGGTGGCGAGGACCCTAAACTATACACAACATCACCGCTGTTACAACATCTGGTATCAAACATCTGGAAGAATACGAGTTGTGTTCTAGTTTCTTCTCTCCTCTGTGATAGTGAACTGAAGATCTTTGAGTTGTGGACACAACGAGACATTTGAGGACGTCATCTTGGGCTTTTTGGGGAACACTGTTCTACATTTAATAGACCAATCCTCCCCCCCTCTCCCTCCCACAAGCGTCACAATAGCAGAGATGCCAAAGAAGACGGAGTGCGAAATGAAGCAAAATAAAGAAGAGATAAAAAGAGACGAGATACGAATGCGACGGAGAAGCCGAGCATCAGAAGATAAACGAGACGAAGATATAAGATACGCTGAACTTCGAAAAAATCGTCCAACTAGATAAAAGAGGGATTACAGATAATCTCGGAGCAGTAATACCAATCTAGACCTATATAAGAGAGTAAAGAGACATCCTGATTGGACGTCATAACACCACTTCTCAGCAAAGATTTAATATCCTCTCCTTAATTATACTCGGATAATTCACCCTATATCACTAACATCTGATAATTACAGCAACAGCCGTCTCACACCACAACTATCTCTTCGAATTACAGCTCTCCCTCTAGAGCGATCCTTACTCACCATCTATAAATAGACTAGCTCCTCCAGCATCATATGCTCACTGGATACACATCGCTCAATATAGATCACCAAATAGCTGCACGCACTATCATACATAAGCCAGCTGATACTTTAGCCCATATAGAAACAATCGAAATATCATCTATCCCGAATACTCGGGGCTCCGGCTAAAAGCGCGATTACAGGATCACGAATATATCAATAATCAATAGGATAATTCATAACCATAGATCAAAATCAGATATGGATACTATAGCGAAATGTAAGACTCCTGCGCATTTTCTACACAATCCACTCTCAGCATCTAGCAATCATCCTCTGCTCCTTCCTCCCCCTCTCTCCCTCTCCTCCTCTCTCCCTCATCCTCTGCTCCTTCCTCCCCCTCTCTCCCTCTCCTCCGCTCTCCCTCTCTCCCTCATCCTCTGCTCCTTCCTCCCCCTCTCTCCCTCTCCTTCATCCTCTGCTCCTTCCTCCCCCTCTCTCCCTCTCCTTCATCCTCTGCTCCTTCCTCCCCCTCTCTCCCTCTCCTCCTTTCTCCGTCATCCTCTGCTCCTTCCTCCCCCTCTCTCCCTCTCCTCCTCTCTCCCTCATCCTCTACTCCTTCCTCCCCCTCTCTCCCTCTCCTTCTGCTCCTTCCTCCCCGTCTAACAGCAGCAAACACCTGCCTTCTTTACCTTCATCTTCTCCCTATTAACCTATAAAATGACGTGTTTTCTCATGCGGGACGGGAGAAGACATAACGTCAATGCATCTCTATTATTGTGAGGGCATAAATTCTCAGAGTTTTGCGGGAGCGGGCGGGAGTGTAACACACACGTTGTGGGTGCGGGCGGTAATGGTCATAAATTCGCCGGGAGCGGGATGAAGAAAACAGTCCCACGCAGGGCTCTACTCAGGGCCTTGGTGTGACTTGTTTTGTTGAACTTAGGCACATGTTAACTTATTATTTCTTCACACTAGTCAAGGGCTAGGCACTCCACCAATCAGATTGGTCATGGAGTCTGACTGCCCACTGGCCGATTCAAGAAGTCAAATTGACCAAAATGGAGGCTGACGGCTCCTCCGACGGACGACGGCACGGAACACACCGAACAGACTCGAGTCACCGACCTCGCCAGACGGTCAGACGGCCGATTATCGGCTCTGTGTGTCAGGGCCTTTAAGTGTTGACTCTTCATTTAAAATGTCGTCTTTATTTGATCATAACTGTAACATACTCT
>NC_050178.1:22511650-22531650 GCF_008315115.2 Sander lucioperca | reverse complement strand
CACACACACACACACACACACACACACACACACACACATGTATGGATGTTTCCATTAACATAAACATAAATATATTCTGATCTGGGGGGTATTCCATCAACGTAGCTAAGAATTGCCAGACTTAGGTGTAAGCTTGAAGCTTGACTAAGCTCCACTTCCCAATCTAGCTCCAAGTCGTTCCATCAAGTGAAATCAGCTGGCTCCACTTGACACTTAGTCAAGCCTCACCTGTTAAGCCTCAAGTTGTGCACGCCCACAGGGAAAATAAAAAGCCCATTCTAGTCGAGAACGAAAACTGTCCAAAATGCCGAAAAGCAAGGGAAAAGAGCGTGAAGAAATGTTCTCCGCAGCGGAACAAACCCTCCTCATGGAGGTATATGAGGATTACAGCCACATAATCTGAAAGAAGGGCAATACCGCGGCAATCAATAAAGCGAGGGATGTGGCGTGGCAGAACATTGCCGACAGGCTGAATGCGTAAGTGATAAAGAAATTTAAGTATTTCAGCATCATCATGTTATATAAATCCCCCATCAAAGGGACAAAATATATGTAGACAATAATCTACCAATTGATTTCTTGATGGTTTTTGTTTTAAACTAATCAATTATGTGGACCTATTAATGCAACCAAATCCCTAAAATTAAAAGGAAAATCCCCAAAGAACAAAAAGACAGCCCTAATAAGTAACATTCATATGAACATAATTAAAATAGCATTATTGTTTCACTGCAATTTATGTGAAATTCTCCATATGTTATCATTTGGCAGCCCTAGTAGTAATGTTAGAAAGTGATACTCATCACATTTATCAACTGATTGTTATGCAAATCGATGGGATAGCTTTAATTTATTTCCTGCATTATTATTTATCTAGAATCATTTAGCAAATCAAGCAATTCTATGGAGATGAGGGCCCCTGTTACAGTAACTACGTGAATGCAGGTGACAGCAAATCAATCATCTATCTCCTATCAATCGGAGGCCCTAACCCTTGTTACATCAAAAGAATGATGATCTCTTTAAATTGCCTCTATGTATGAAATGTGCTATAGGGCAGACATGGTGTGTGTCCCTCACGGTTATGTCTCAACAGTAGCAATCTCAGTAGCCAGAGGAGGACCGGCCAACAGGTCAAAATCAAATATAAGAACATTCTTAGCAATGGTAAGTGTTTCATAATGTAATGTGAAATGTATCAATCAAAATAGATGCACAGCTATGAATATATACATGTCTTGCAGCCACCAGAAAGCAGACTGCATCCATGGGTACTGGTGGGGGACCGCTGCCGGAGGAGCTCACACCAGCTGAGATCCTGGCCCTTGGGATAAATAAGGGGCCCAAGATAGTTGGGATCGAGGGGGGGAGCTCCTCCAACCCTGTGGCCCCAGAGATCCGGGCCCCATATGTTGAAGGTATTGTCAATCACATGATGATGATGATGATGATGATGATGATGATGATGATGATGACTATGACGATGATGAAACACTCACCGGTCGAGACAGTGAACTCCAAGATGTAAGCCTAATCATTAATGTACTGGTTGTGTTTGAAATGTTAAAATCACACCTTAATAATGTACCACACACCCTCCTGCAGGAACCTAGGCCTTCCCCAGCTGGCAAGAGGACTACATCTGCTGGACGAAGTGACGTGAGTAGCCATTCCCTTTTACCTTTTACTTTTGGTTGCACTGACACATTAAGTCATCATAGGACATCCGTGCAATTTATAAGCGGTATCTCCTCCATGCAACGGAGTATAAGAGGCTACAGATTAAGAAGATCAAACTTGAGATCAGGAAGATGGAAAAGGATGTAAGTATGAATCCAAATGCACAGCAAAAGGTCATTGTTCTTACTGTAGTTAATGTTCCATTCTGTCTCCACAGCCTGACCTGCGTGACCCACCAACATAACATTCAAATGTTTCAACACTACTATGTCCTGTCTCACTTAGTCAGAGACACTGAACTTTGGTTTTGATTTGATATTAGTATAAATAATAAAAACAAAATATATATTTTATGTTTTACATATTATTTTATCATTCCATGACAGTTGTGTGACTCTGTTTCTGTCTATTGGACATTCTTTGATCATAGATGGTGCTAAGCTTCACTTTTAGCCTGCTACAGACCAGGTTTGCCCGGCAGCATAAGTTACCATGGTTACTTGGCTGGCATTCACATTAGCCACCTTGGTGGAACAGGGTTGAGGCTCAGATTGATGGAACGGAAACCTGAGCCACAGTTCTGGCTTAGCCATGGTTGAGGCTTAGCCAGAGTCATAGTTTCCATGGTTACTGAGTTGGGGCTAATCTCAGCCTCTTTGATGGAACCGAACTCTCACTCATATTAGCCAGACTTGGCCATTTAAGCTTGGCTTTGCCTTTAGCCTGCTTGATGGAATAGGTCCCAGATTACAGCAAAGACAACGTCGGCAGGATTGACGGTAACATAGGCTCCAGAATATTTCCTTCTGGATTGACAGGTGCAATATTAGAAAATCGATAATTCTTCATTATTATTATTTTAAATGACATTTATATCAAAACCTCGAGACTTTCAAACATCAACATGTCATTTATTAAATGTATTTGTGTCTAAATGACATATAAACATCTTTTCATATTCTATGTTGCCTGGAAACGCTTCCAACACGCTGGCGTGTGGCGTGAAAAATAGGTGTCGGTTCTATTTCTAGCAGGCACGCGTTTTCTGAGACGTGCATGTCACGCAGGCAGTGTGCACGCTCTAACCTGTTACCATGGGAGCCCAAATAAAAATGGACACGTCACACAGCTGACACGCTCACGGCACGCAGCTGACACGCTCACGGCACGCAGCCGACACGCTCACGCCACGCAGCCGACACGCTCACGGCACGCAGCCGACACGCTCACGCCACGCAGCCGACACGCTCACGCCACGCAGCCGACACGCTCACGCCACGCAGCCGACACGCTCACGCCACGCAGCCGACACGCTCACGCCACGCAGCCGACACGCTCACGCCACGCAGCCAGTGTGAAGCCGGCCTAAGAGTGACATGACACTGTCATGAACGTGTCATAAACATTATAAACAAGTCATAAACGTTTATGACATAACGCTTCTCTCATTAAGTATCATTCGGTTTTTGTCATGACAAGTTAGGGTTAGAATTCATGTGTTCATAATAGTGTCATGTGTTCATAACAGTGTCATGTCACTCTTATGTAGAGTACTCTTCAAGTAAAGTGTGTAATGGACTCTGACACCTTAATGCAGCGTGTGTGTCCTCCTGCAGCAGCAGAGTGTAGAGGACTCATCCCGCTGTCGTTGACTTCTCCTTTAGAAGTGACTGGAATCAGCAGCTTTAGAGATCTGACACACACACACACACACACACACAGACAGACAGACAGACAGACAGACAGACAGACAGACAGACACACACACACACACAGGCGCATACACACACAAAAACACACAAAAACACACACACACACACACACACACACACACACACACAGACAGACAGACAGACAGACAGACAGACAGACAGACAGACAGACAGACAGACACACACACACACAGGCGCATACACACACAAAAACACACAAAAACACACACAGACAGACAGACAGACAGACAGACAGACAGACAGACAGACAGACAGACAGACAGACAGACAGACAGACACACAGACACACACACACACACACACACACACACATAGGCACACACACACACACACACAGACACACACACACACACACACACACACACACACACACACACACACACACACACACACATAGGCATACACACACACACACACACACACACACACATAGGCATACACACACACACAGACACAGACACAGACACACACACACACACACACACACACACACACACACACATAGGCATACACACACACACACACACACACACACATAGGCATACACACACACACAGACACAGACACAGACACACACACACACACACACACATAGGCATACACACACACACACACACACACACACACACAGACACACACACACACACACACACACACACACACACACACACACACACACACACACACACACACACACACACACACACACACACACACACACACACACGTGCGTCCTGATCCTGTAGTTTTTAACTATAATGATTTAACAAATGTTGATGTCATGAAATATGATGTCATACTGCAGGTGTCCTCGGTGTGCAACGCGGTGGATTGGCATGTGTCCCGTCTGTTTGGCTACGTTGGCGTCGGCGCCGTATTCCAGCAGCAGACTGATGACGGCTGGATCTCCAGACGAACATGCCTCGTACAAGATGGACGCCTCATCCTGCGCCTGGGACAGGACGTCAGCCCCTGCAGGTCAAACACCAAGAAGGTATCTAAGACAAAGTACGTTAGACACTGTGGAGTCTTTCCGCTTCCTGGGAACTATCATCTCCTAAGACCTCAAGGGGGAGCTGAACATCAGCTCCCTCCTCAAGAAAGCACAACAGGCAATGGGGTTGTGGTCGTAAATTATGCAAAATCTTGCATAATCTAATATAATCTAATATAATAATATAATTTCAATACTTTTACGCAGGAAACGCATGTTCGGTCCTCAGCAGTGTTGAATCCAAATCACAATCTTGTTCCTAAACTTAACTAGTCGTGCACGGTTGAGACACAATCGCAGTGACAAAATCTGTCCACAGACAGACAGAGAAATATAGAAAACTGGCAAAGTATTTTAAACATCTCTGCACCTTATCACAGGACCACTGGACATGAAGTATAGGCCGTCCTCTGTCTTACATCTGGTTGAAGTTTTAAAGAGATAATGGTAATAAATATATGAATGGTGAGAGTAAATCTATACGATACTGTAGAGACATCCCTGGAGATGTTTTTTTTTCGCCCAGAGGTTTCCTAAATCATGGTTGCAGCTGTTGCCGTGGTCCTGCTCCGTACCCTGCTACGTCCTGCTACACCCTGCTACGTCCTGCTACGTCCTGCTACACCCTGCTACGTCCTGCTACACCCTGCTACGTCCTGCTACATCCTGCTACGTCCTGCTACACCCTGCTACGTCCTGCTACATCCTGCTACGTCCTGCTACGTCCTGCTACACCCTGCTACGTCCTGCTACATCCTGCTACACCCTGCTACGTCCTGCTACATCCTGCTACGTCCTGCTACGTCCTGCTACACCCTGCTACGTCCTGCTACGTCCTGCTACACCCTGCTACGTCCTGCTACATCCTGCTACGTCCTGCTACATCCTGCTACGTCCTGCTACACCCTGCTACGTCCTGCTACATCCTGCTACGTCCTGCTACGTCCTGCTACATCCTGCTACGTCCTGCTACACCCTGCTACGTCCTGCTACATCCTGCTACGTCCTGCTACGTCCTGCTACACCCTGCTACGTCCTGCTACACCCTGCTATGTCCTGCTACGTCCTGCTACACCCTGCTACGTTCTGCTACACCCTGCTACGTCCTGCTACATCCTGCTACACCCTGCTACGTCCTGCTACACCCTGCTACACCCTGCTACGTCCTGCTACATCCTGCTACGCCCTGCTACGCCCTGCTACGTCCTGCTATATCCTGCTACGCCCTGCTACGTCCTGCTACACCCTGCTACGTCCTGCTACACCCTGCTACACCCTGCTACGTCCTGCTACATCCTGCTACGCCCTGCTACGTCCTGCTACATCCTGCTACGCCCTGCTACGTCCTGCTACACCCTGCTACACCCTGCTACGTCCTGCTACACCCTGCTACACCCTGCTACGTCCTGCTACACCCTGCTATGTCCTGCTACACCCTGCTACGTCCTGCTACACCCTGCTATGTCCTGCTACATCCTGCTACACCCTGCTACGTCCTGCTACACCCTGCTACGTTCTGCTACGTCCTGCTACACCCTGCTATGTCCTGCTACACCCTGCTACGTCCTGCTACACCCTGCTATGTCCTGCTACGTCCTGCTACACCCTGCTACACCCTGCTACGTCCTGCTACACCCTGCTATGTCCTGCTACACCCTGCTACGTCCTGCTACACCCTGCTCTGTCCTGCTACACCCTGCTACACCCTGCTACGTCCTGCTACAACCTGCTACGTTCTGCTACACCCTGCTACGTCCTGCTACGTCCTGCTACGTCCTGCCTCACCCTGCTACACCCTGCTACATCCTGCTACACCCTGCTACGTCCTGCTACGTCCGACTACGCCCTGCAGCGCCCTGCTACGTCCTGCTACACCCTGCTACGTCCTGCTACCCCCTGTAACGCCCTGCAGTGCCCTGCTACGCCATGAACTACTACGACTATTTCTAGTCACTGTTCCATTATGTTTATTGTGACTATTATTGCCACTGTTCATCACCCCCCCAACCAGCACCGTCAGACACCGCCTACCAAGAGCCTGGGTCTGTCCCAGGTTTCTCCCTAAAAGGGAGTTTTCCTCACCACTGTCGCACTAAATGCTTGCTCTTGGGGGAATTACTGCAATAGTTGGGTCTTTGTAAATGATAGAGTGTGGTCTAGACCTACTCTATCTGTAAAGTGTCTTGAGATAACTCTTGTTATGATTTGATACTATAAATATAAATGAATTGAATCCCTGCTTTCTTACCTCTGCTCAGGAGAGTCTCCACCACCTCCAGGTGTCCTGCCTGAGCAGCGAGTGCCAACGGTGTGAGGCCGTAGTGGCTGGGAGGGTCTAGCTGCGCTCCGGCCTCCAGCAGCAGATTCACCAGCTCTGTCTTACCCAGCCGAGAGGCCTCGTGGAGGGGACGCCGGCCGTGGCAGCCCTCCTGGTTCACCCTGGAGCCCTGCTGGAGCAGCAGCTTCATCATGTCGGCACGGTCTGAACGGATCGCTGCAGGAGGACGGAGTCAAACAGAAGATAGCAACCCGTTGTCATTCTGAACTCGTAAAATAAGGACGTTTGGACAGTGGCTGTCAGCGTCTTTCAGCGTGTTTGTGTAACGCACCGGGGAGAGCAGCAGTTAGAGAGGATTTAGAGAGTAGTATGTAAGGAGGTTGGTTGGGGGGGTGGATGGGTCAAACACAGGACTTTCACCCAGGAGAGCAGCGTTCACGTCACGCTTGTCACGCTCGCTATAGTCGCCTTTTACTTTCCTCCCGCGTGTCACAGAACCGTACGCCCACCCACAACCTTTTCCTAAACATAACTACGTCAAAAGGGACTTCAATAGTCCCGACCAAGCACGTTTACTTATAGCGCTAAAGGGACGGCAATAGTCCTGACCAAGCGTGTTTACTTATAGCGCTAAAGGAGACTTTTAGCGTCAATAAGAACAACAAAGGCACCTGACCAAGCGTCCAGATTTTACGAGATGGGAGTGAGAACGTGTTAAAGATAGATTTGAAATAGCTGATGAGGAAAAGAAGCAAAATGTTGTGCCTAAACAACATCTGGTCTGTAGCCACCATCAGTCAGTGGTGGAAAGTAACTAAGAAAATGTACTCAACTACAAATCTGAGATGCTTGTCCTTTACTTACGGAGTCACTGACATCAGTTGCAGATAAGAGCACCCTGAGCAGACTGCTCTCTATAATGGACAATGACTGCCACCCCCTGCACAACACTTTCTCCAAGCAGGAGAGCATGTTCAGTAGTAGGCTCCTGTCTCTGTCTTGTAAAACTGACAGGCTGCGTAGGTCCTTTGTCCCTAGGGCCATTAAGCTCTTCAATGCTACACAGAAGGGGAAGAATGAGTAAGTCTACTCTGCACACTGCCCTTTGTACCATGCCTTCATCTGGGTGCCTTTATACATACACATAACTACCCTGGACTACCCTGGACTGGACTGACTGGACTGTTTGACTCCCTTACTGGCTATATTAGCTATCTGCCCGTTTTGCTAGCTTGCCTGTATGGTCAATACACCACGCTGTCTTTCAGTCTGTATGGACAGTTTTCAACTTTAACTTAAACTTTTCTTCAAATATTGTACTAGTGTCTATGTATGGTTAAGTAATGATTATTATATGTTTGATATATAGTGTAGCCTGTTGTACTTGAATAGATATAGAATTTGCACTGACATTCTCTTGCACTATGATACCGTTGCACCTTTCTGCATTTTTTTCCACACCGCTCCTTTAAACATGCTACAACCTAACTTTACTGTAAGGGCACACTATTCATATCTTCCTTTGTATTTTTGTAGTATGTGTGCGTGGATGTCATATGTCATACAGTATGTCTGTGTGTTTATGTGTTTGTATGATGCATCTCTATCTGTCTGTCTGTCTGTCTGTCTGTCTATCTATTTACTTGAGTATTTTGTTTTTGTGACACCCACATATGTGTGGTCACATTTGTGTTTAAGAGTAATTATTATGCTAATTATTTTGGGTAATGGGTTACATTAATGTCTCAATTTGTATTTAGGATGATGTACATTTACATGATGTAAGAGGAGTACAGTTGTCTTTGGGTAGCAATGAGGTTAAATGTTTGTGTTCACGCTTGTTACTGTGGGGACTGGTAGGAAGCGGCACCTCCGCTGTTTCCTCCGAAGTAGCCACCCCATGCCCCCCTTCCAGCCCCACCCCTGGTCTGACAGTAAGAGAGAGACTTGTTTGGACAATAAAGAAAGGATGTCACAACCTGACAGCTGGAGAGATCTTCCGGCTCACTCAAAGCATCGTACCAGCTGACTGATTGAAAAATAATTGGCATAATAATTACTCTTAAAACGATGGCTAGTATGCACATGCTGATTATACATTAAAACAAAACAACGTAACACAAATGTGACCACACATATGTGGGTGTCACACATGAAGGATCTGAATACTTCCTTCCACCACTGCTGTTGGTGCGTTCATGCCACCTGGGAATATCAGGGACCGCCCCCGTGATTACGTTGTTTTTCCGACTGCCAGCGTTCATGCGTTCAGCATTCACTGTCTAGCGTGTTCTTCTGTTATATTGGCGTTTGGTTTAACAACTTGTTGCATGGCTGCCACCAACTGTTGGGTATAGCCTAGACCAGTGTTTCTCAAATGGGGGCACGTGTACCCCTAGGGGTACTCTGGAGGACTGCAGGGGGGACGTGAGATATTTAACAAAATGTTTAATAGTAACGAGGCTGTTGTCCAGAACATTGTTCCTCTTTATGTAGACTTTTCTTTTTTTCCAACCAAAAATGTGACATTTGTGTCTCCTTCTTTGGACCTAATCTATCCTTCCTTCCTTCTACTGTCCTACTTTTTACAAGTTTCTCGCTTTTTTCAAAGTTATGTCACTGTTTTTGAAGTTTTTGATACTTTTCGACCGATTCTTGCCTTCCTTCCTTCCTTCCTTCTTTCTACCATCTTTTTCCAAGGTTTTGTCTTTTTTACAGTTGTCTCCTTTTCTCATTAGCATTTAATTGCTAATTAAAAATGTTCAGTTACAAGTCGATTGTTTAGTAAATCTATCGCTGACAGCGCTGTACTGTTCCTCTTTATATTGACTATTTTTCTACCAAAAATGATTAGCGCTGGTCAGAGGGTACTTGGCTTAAAGAGACAATTTAAAAGGGGTACATTATTGAAAACAGTTTGAGAACCACTGACCTAGAGCATCAGGAGTGTGAAAACATGAGGCTACAATAACAAAGGACACCCCAAAGCTCTTTAATTACACATTACTTTCCTCACCACAGTTTGTACAAGAGCTCAAAACATAAGGCCCACTTGACTTGAATTGGTTTACTTGTTACTGGCAATAGCACCCAACTTTTATAACTAATTTAAGTTACTCTGTTGAAACCAACGGACGACTACAACCTAAATCGATAGCACATTGTGGACGTTGGCAAAATATATTACATGCATGCGTGAATTTTCTATATTTAGGAAAAGTTTCTCACCCTTCAACATTTGAACGATCGTCGGCTGTGTTTCTGTACGTCAGTTGTCAACAACGCGTCAACAACTGGGAAACTCCGTCAGCTAAATCTAGCCCCAGTTTCCCACCTCTGATTCCCACAGGAAGTGACGTGAATGATGACGTTTTCACTGGGAAAAATGTTTTTCCAATGCCCATGAACGCACGGTGTTTCTTTCCGTTCCTGCAGGAAGTGACATCAGTCAGCCCGGTCTCACAGCAGTTTGTGTAAATGTCACGTTATTTTTAATCTATTGATACGTGTTCACGGGCACGTTTTTCTCGTTTTTTACGTGGTGGCCAGCATGAAAATGTGAAGTAATGTATTTCAATGGGAAGCATATTTCGTGGCCACAGCACAAAAATGTTAGGGAGTAGAATAAAGAGTCGAAAATCCGCGTAGGGAGGTTGGTCGGGGGGGTGGATGGGTCAAACAATATAGGACTTTCACCCGGGCGAGCAGGGATCGCGTCCCGCGTGTGGCTCTTTGTTTCCCGGGGATCGTGGCCCTGCGGCCGTCTTCCGGCGTGTAAGGCGCCCTTTCCCCGTCGGGTTTTTCCTAAACCCAACCTCCGCCATCCCGTTATTGTGGTGCGTCCCCAGCGGGCCGCCGTGCGGCCGCCTCCCAGCTTATGGAGCATCCCTTTCGGCCGCCTCCCGGCCGTCTCCCAGCGTCCTTTCCCCGAGAAAATAACGTGACATTTACACGTAAAAAACAAGAAAAACGTCTTCTATCTCTATCCTGCTATGCAGTGTTGTAATGTAACGGAGTACAAATACTTCGTTACTGTACTTAAGTAGAAATTTCACGTAGCTGTACTTTACTTCGCTATTTAAATTTATGTCAACTTTCACTTTTACTCCACTACATTTCCTAGATAAAATGTATACTTTTACTCCGTTATATTTCCACTAAGCATCTTCGTTACTCGTTACTAAAAAAATAAAATTAGAAGAAATGTGTGCGACTGCAATAAGGGAGGTTTGGCGAATCACTGCTCCTAGATTGCATTACGCACGCTCCGCACACCGCGCGCTCTATTTCAGCGCTTGTTTGTTGCTAAAGGAGGAGGAGGACGCACAACTGAAACCGCCATGGACGCACGAGCACCTACTGGAGGACCTCCCGTTACCGTAGACGACCACCCCGACGATAGTGGTGAACTCGGTGAACAGGGTAGTGGTGAAGATAACGTCATACACCCGTGGCCGTATTAGATATGGGAAGATATGGGAACCCTGAATATGCTTTATGCTTTACTATAAGAAAGCCACAATAAAGTTCACAATAAAAGTTCTAACTGCTTGCTTTTTAAAACTTTTTACTTTTACTTCAAATACTTAAGTACATTAAATATCAGAAAATTACTTTTGATACTTAAGTACAGTATATATCAGATACTTTAAGACTTTTACTTAAGTAATATTCTAAAAGGTAACTTTCACTTCTACCAAAGTCTTTTTCTAGTATGATACTTGTACTTTTACTCAAGTATTGCTTTCTAGTACTTTATACAACACTGCTGCTATGTTTGTAATTCAGTGTTTGTCTTTTGATGTCGTTTTAGCCTAAATCACTGATTTGTAAGTGTATTTTATTTTATTTTATTACCCTGTGGCTAATGCACTATGTACAGCACTTTGGTCAGCGCGAGCTGTTTTTAAATGTGCTATAGAAATAAACTTTACTTACTTACTTACTTAGGTCCCCGTGAACACGTATCAATAGATTAAAAATAACGTGACATTTACACGAACTGCCGTGAGACTGGGTTGCATCAGCCTACCTAGAAGCATCGGGGAGTCCTGGTCGTGGTCCTGGCTGTCCGGCTGAGCTCCGTGTTGGAGGAGGAAGGAGGCGTTTTCTATCAGACCTCCGTCTATTGCCAGGAAGAGAGGAGTCTGACCATGAAGAGTACGGCTCTCCACCATGTCTGAGCCTGAAGCTGGAGAACAGGACGAGTTTCATTAATGGGGTGTTATGTTGTTGTGGAAGTTTACAGAATCAGTAAAGTGGATAGAAACCGTTGAGTGTGAGCTGCAGGATGGTTAGGTTGCTCTGAGCTGCTGCTTCGTGGAGAGGAGTCCAACCTCGGCTGTTTGTCTGTGAAAACTTGTCTCTGTGCCGGACGCCTAGCTCCTTCAAGAGCTTCTCATTACCTGTAGGGATGGAGGGACAGTAACTGTTAAACCGAAACTCTCGCCAAAATGCAACCTAGGGTCTTTTTGTGAATGTACCCGAGTCAAACTTTCGTTTAAAACATATTCAGGACGGAAGCGCCACTTTTAAGATGTACCGTATTCTCGTTTTTGGGTCAAATGGTCTTTTGAATGGGAGAGCTAGGGACACTTTGATGCTAGCCTCAAAATATCTATTTTTAAACCACTAAGAAGGCTCGACACAACAAGAGACTTTGCTCCAAGTATCACCAGGAGCTCTACACCTTAACTCCACCGGTGACCAAGATATACTATAACCAGGAGCTCTACACCTTAACTCCACCGGTGACCAAGATATACTATAACCAGGAGCTCTACACCTTAACGAAAGCATTGACAACATTGGTAGTGTACCCAGAGTTTACTAAAAAGAAAGGTTTTGAAAAACTCACCGTAGCTCTTGTTGTTTCGGGAGCGTGTCTATGTTCCCTGGGTCCTATGTTCCCCGGTCTGTTACTTTTTCCACCATTACTGCCAAATTCCATGGCAAATAGGCCTATGTAGGCCTACGGGCTGTTTGACGCGCATATGCAAATAGGGTTAAATAGGGTTAGGGTAACCTGGTTATAGTATATCTTGGTCACCGGTGGAGTTAAGGTGTAGAGCTCCTGGTTATAGTATATCTTGGTCACCGGTGGAGTTAAGGTGTAGAGCTCCTGGTTATAGTATATCTTGGTCACCGGTGGAGTTAAGGTGTAGAGCTCCTGGTTATAGTATATCTTGGTCACCGGTGGAGTTAAGGTGTAGAGCTCCTGGTTATAGTATATCTTGGTCACCGGTGGAGTTAAGGTGTAGAGCTCCTGGTGATACTTGGAGCAAAGTCTCATGTTGTGTCGAGCCTTCTTAGTGGTTTAAAAATAGATATTTTGAGGCTAGCATCAAAGTGTCCCTAGCTCTCCCATTCAAAAGGCCATTTGACCGAAAAACGAGAATATGGTCAATCTTAAAAGTGGCGTTTACGTCCTAAATATGCTTTTAAATTAAAGTTTGACTCGGGTACATTCACAAAAAGACCCTAGGTTGCATTATGGCAAGAGTTACGCTGTAATATTTAAAATGCTATCCCTTTATATCACCACTAGGAGGGGCCAATGGCAGACATTTTCTTTCCCTACATTCAAGATTCAAAATCCTATCTAATAAACCCACAATGAGGAAATTCACACTGTTGCAGCAGCGAGGGATAAGACACAGATTAACACACAATAATAAATATAATTAAAGAGAATAAATATTAAAATAGTAAAATGTATTTACAGTATTGTATTGCACAGTCACATGTTTTATTGCACGTTTTATCAGTCCTGGTGTGTGTGTGTTTAGTCCATGTGGTCTACTGGGAGCAGTCAGAGTCTGACAGCATTTAGCCACTACCCTTCTGTCTCCCACCACCAAGAACAGAGCTGGCCTTCTTAATCAGCCTGCCCAGTCTTCTCCTGTCTGCCACTGCAATGCCACTGCCCCTGCAGACCACATAGAGAATGGCTGATGCCACCACAGCATCATAAAATCCCCCCGGCACTATACATACATATATGGGCTTTAGAATATAAGCAATTTTGAATATTAAAGTCCCACTGTATTGAATGAATGAATGAATTTTATTGGTCGTAACCAAAGGGTAGGGTCAGAAGCTTTAGCTTATATCAGGCTGCCCATTCTCACGTTTTTAAGAGTAACAAATGCATGCATACACTTACCTACTACTGCATAATAATAATGTATACTTTACTAATCCCACAAGGGGAAATTACAATGTTTTCACTCTGTTGTTATTATACATACTACACACAGGCCTGAATTACACACACATGCTCAGTACCTCTACATGCACTAATGGAGAGATGTCAGAGTGAGTTGTACTTGTACTCTGCACAATGACAATAAAGTTGAATCTAATCTAATCTAATAAAGAATATATACAGCCAGCCACCGGAAACTAAGGAAGTCAACCTGAGTCAACGCAGCCTCTGCTAAACCCATAAAATCCATACATTTTTTAAAGGATATCTTAAAATGTAAATACCTTTTTTTACAGTAAATAAAATCACAACAAAAGCATTCAGTGTGTTACAAGCCTTGTGTCCTCCCCCCTCACCTTGTCTTATAGCAGTGAAGATGCTGTCTGCAGATTCAGGTCCAGGGCTGTGTGGAAAGAAGATCTCAACTTAAACACATCACACACAAGAAGAAAAACTAAACTCCGGTAAACTCAACCGGTAAAGTCATCTGAGCTTCACCTGCTGGGAATAATATTACAGTGGCTTGCATAAGTTTATGAACCCATGCTAAAGTTGATTAAAAAGAGGCATTAAAATCCATCTTTTGGAAAATGATCTCAATGCCTTAATTAAAAATAATTGGAAAAATCCAACCTTTAAGGACACCAATTTTCTTTGTGAATGAATAATGTATCGTAAATAAATAAATGTTCTTCCTTAAAATACAGGGGGCATAAGTCAGTACACCCCTATGTTAAATTCCCATAGAGGCAGGCAGACTTTTATTTTGAAAGGCCAGTTATTTCATGGATCCAGGATACTATGCATCCTGATAAAGTTCCCTTGGCCCCCACATCATCACATACCCTTCACCATACCCCACATCATCACATACCCTTCACCATACCCCCACATCATCACATACCCTTCACCATACCCCACATCATCACATACCCTTCACCATACCCCCACATCATCACATACCCTTCACCATACCCCCACATCATCACATACCCTTCACCATACCCCACATCATCACATACCCTTCACCATACCCCCACATCATCACATACCCTTCACCATACCCCCACATCATCACATACCCTTCACCATACCCCACATCATCACATACCCTTCACCATACCCCACATCATCACATACCCTTCACCATACCCCCACATCATCACATACCCTTCACCATACCCCACATCATCACATACCCTTCACCATACCCCACATCATCACATACCCTTCACCATACCCCCACATCATCACATACCCTTCACCATACCCCCACATCATCACATACCCTTCACCATACCCCCACATCATCACATACCCTTCACCATACCCCCACATCATCACATACCCTTCACCATACCCCCACATCATCACATACCCTTCACCATACCCCCACATCATCACATACCCTTCACCATACCCCCCCTCCTCACATACCCTTCACCATACCCCCACATCATCACATACCCTTCACCATACCCCCACATCATCACATACCCTTCACCATACCCCCACATCATCACATACCCTTCACCATACCCCCACATCATCACATACCCTTCACCATACCCCACATCATCACATACCCTTCACCATACCCCCACATCATCACATACCCTTCATCATACCCCCACTTCATCACATACCCTTCACCATACCCCCACATCATCACATACCCTTCACCATAACCCCACATCATCACATACCCTTCATCATACCCCCACTTCATCACATACCCTTCACCATACCTAGAGATTGGCATGGTTTTATTTCAGTTAGCCTAATAGCTGTCAAGTCGGCGTCTCTTCAGTGTGTTCTGAGGAACTTTTTGGACCTCGGGGAGACTGATTAGTCTGACTGCCTTTTCTGCCGACGGTCGGCCGTCAGGTTGGTGTGTCCAAAAAGTTCCTCAGAACACACCGAAGAGACGCCGACTTGAGCGTACGTTCTGCACGTGCGCGAGACGTAATACGTCTCCATAACAGCAGGCGGCGCTAATCTGTATTGTCGCCCAAAAAATTAAAACCGTAAATGAGGGAAGATCTCTCTAGACCTGGTAAACACAGAGCAGGCTGTCGTCAGTCCTTGTTTTCATCAGAGAGAGGTGATAGTAGTCAAGAAGGATCCTTGTTGTCATTACTCGCTGAACGGAAGAAAATACCACGGCTAGTAATAACAAGATACTGGTGTTGGCAGCTCTGGTTTTCTCGTGCACTGATTGGCTAGTCAAGGGTTAGCACTCCACCAATCAGACTGGTCATTGAGTCCGACTGCCCACTGGCCGATTCAACAAGTCAAATCGGCCAAAATGAACGCTGACGGCTCCTCCGACTGACGACGGCACGGGACACACCGAACAGACTCGAGTCACCGACCTCGCCAGACTATCAGACGGCCGATTATCAGGTTGGTGTGTCGGAGCCTTAACACAAACCGAGCATCAGAGAGAAATATTTAACTGACCTCTTGCTGTCGTGTGCTGTGGAGTCTCTGTGAGGTTCCTTCTGTTTGTTGCTCTCCAGCAGACTCTGTTCAATCATGTACTGAGTCTCTGCGTCGTCGTCATCATCCTCTGTCCCAAATCGCACAAACTCCATGATGTTCACACAAAGGGCTCTGTTCAAAAATGAATATTTTAATGAACTTGTGTGTGATCAGCAGGTTGGCGTTGGTTCTCATTGAATGCTTCTGCAGTACACGGTGTACACTACACCACTATAAGGACCTGGGCCGACTGGGGGGGAAAGGGAACTGAGCATTAGGGGTGTGCAAAAAAATTAGAATTGCGATTCAAGCTCTACCGATTCAAAATTGATTCATATAATTCCAAAGAACAATTCATATTTTTTTAAATAATTTTTATTAATTATAATTAAAAAATTAAAATCCAAAAATATTATCATAAAATATTATAAATTATTATTATTATTTTTTTTAAGTGTATGTCTACTGCAATCACAAAGTAACTACATCTACATACTTTGAATCGTTTTTTTTAAATCGAGATTGTTTTTGAATTGTGCACCCCTACTGAGTACCCAGCGCCCTCATGTGAGGAGGGCCCTGAAAGATGCTAGAATGAATAGCTGTGGATGCGGGGAGGGGCCCATAGGAAATGCCTTTCTACAGGGCCCAAAATTCTGAGCTCTGCCCCTGATAAGGACCCCTGAACACTGAAACTGTTCTGTATGCAGGGGCGTGGCCGTAACGTGGGGGGACAGACTGTTCAGGAGGAGGATTTTGATTGAGAAGATCCTCTCCTGTTTATCTCTCCAAATCGCGGATTCCAAGTAGCCCGCAATTAATTTATGATCGATGAAAACACTGACAGGGGGGAGAATTTTTTTGGCCGTAATAGCCCAAATTCGGTGGCCTCTGGCACATTCTAATGCCACTCTCCGCCCTATACACTGATCTTAATTATTGCATATATTATTGAGTTTTCATCCCTATATTCTTTTGTATATATTTTTGTTATATATTATTTTATTATTGCCTATATCTATGAGTCTATCAATCAGCTGATGCAGCCGAGTAACGTGCACACTCGCCTACTTATGGTGCGTTCAAATCAACCCAGACGTGTTGTAAATGTGGGGGACGGAGAGCACCGACATGGAAAGTGCAGGGGACCTGTCCCTCACGTACCCCGTCCCGTGTCTGCTACGCCCTTGACTGTATGTGTATGTGTGACAGTTGGCATCAATCTGCTGCTATAACAGCCTCCTCTCTTCTTGCTTCAGACTTTCCTCCAGATTTTGGAGCCTGGCTGCAGGGATTTGCTCCGATTCAGCCACGAGAGCAGCTCAGTCACCACTAATGTTGTGCACGGGGACATTGTCATGTGGAAACAGAAAAAGGGTCCTCCCCAAACTGTTACTGTTGACACAAAGTTTGAGGAGAATTACAGTCTAAAGTTGCTCCTTGACTTTAGAATAGCATCCTGCAGTCTCTGCAAAGCCGAATCAGTGCACAACTTTAAAAAGCATCTTATAACCCGCTTGTTTAGGTGTGCTTACGGCCTAGCGTAGCTTGTAACTGTGGCATCCATCCAGCTCTCTTCCACCTTTCCTGGATCTTTGCAAATGCATATTCTACAAACTTTATGTCCCTTATATATTGTCATTTCTGTCTATTCTATTAGAGAAGGTCAACGGTACATGACTACAGTTTGTTTGGCCAAAATATCACAGGATGCTGCAGGATCAGGATTTCCCTTCATTGGAACTAAACCAGGAAAACTTAGAAAACACTTAATATATGGACACTGATGTTCAGTGCCAAGAAGTAAGAAGCCACAACAAGCTTATCTAATCGTAATTTACAAATACTGTACAGGAATTAAAATATATATAATATATATATATAATATACAGTATATACAATGTATATTAGATTAGATTCAACTTTATTGTCATTGTGCAGCGTACAAGTACAAAGACAATGAAAGTTTGCGTCCAACCAGAAATGCAAAAAAATATATATAATATAATATATATATATATATATATATATATATATATATATATATATATATAGGTAAATGAACAGAGTAGGACATTTCAACATGTCTGTCTGTCTCTGAAAACAGACTTGACTCTCTCTGTAGGTTTCTGTGCTGACAGACGTCACTGAGTTCTTTACCTTGTGGTTGGTGTTAGGTCGTTGTTGAGGTCTCCTCTGCTCGGCTGTGGAGTCCTTGCAGCTTAAAAGAGGATCTGTCGTTGTTGTTGTCGTTGTTGTTGTTGTTGTTGTTGTTGCTGCTGCTGAAGACTGCAGGAGGCAGAGCGGTCTCTGACCTGCGACTGAAACAAGAGCTGTATGTCTGCATGAGTTCTGTCAATGAGTCCATGCTCCAAACTGTTTAAATAGCGGAGTACTGCCTGCTAGTACATGTCATGTGTGATTCACACATTCTGCACAGAGAAAAGTGGAGGTGCATTAGAGCCCCAATCATTTTTTAATTATCACGTTTAATGCTTGTATGCAGGGTTCAAAATTAACTTTTTCTTCCACCAGCCAAATGGCTAGTGAATGTTCAAATTTTACCAGCTACTCTATAGATTACCATTGTTTTTTTGGCTGGTGAGTGAAGTAAATCTACCAGCCACTTACATATTTTACCAGCATTTGGCTGCTGGATGGTGCTAATTTTGAACCCTGCTTGTATGGGGATAGCTCCAAAACGCCTCAGTAACGTTAGATCCTCTGGTAGGTCACTCTCGGCCATTCCCTCTTCAAAATAAAGGTGATTGGATTTTTCTGCTCGGGCCCCTAAATTGTGGAATAATCAGGGATCAGTCTTCTTTAATGTCTCTTTTAAAAACTCACTATTCTAGACTTGCATTACATTACATTACATTACATTACATTACATGTCATTTAGGTGATGCTTTTATCCAAAGCGCCTTCCATTTAAGTGCTTTCAACCCTGAAGGTGTAAACTCCAGACAACAAGTAGTAAGGGCAAGTACATTAGCTTTAAAATAGGTAATGCTACAAAGAGCCATATGAAAGTGCAGCTTCAAGAAATATATATATATATATACACGTATTTGTTTTTCTTCATGTTTATCCGAGGTGTAGTCTGAAGAGATGTGTTTTTAGCCTCCAGCTGAAGATGTGGAGGTTTTTGGCCGTCCTGATGTCAACAGGGAGCTCATTCCACCATTTAGGAGCCAGGACAGCAACCAGTCTGGATTTGGTTGAGTGATTAGTTGTCCCTCGCTGTGGGGGGGGCAGCCAGCAGGTTGGCTGATGCAGAGCAGAGTGGGGGGGTTGGGGTATAGGGTTGGACCATGTCCTGGATGTATGCTGGGGCTGATCCCTTCATGGCCCTGTATGAGAGTACTAGTGTACTGTATGAGAGTACTAGTGTACTGTATGAGAGTACTAGTGTACTGTATGAGTACTAGTGTACTGTATGAGAGTACTAGTGTACTGTATGAGAGTACTAATGTCTTGAAGCAGATGCGGGCAGCAACTGGTAACCAGTAAAGCTGTAAAGTTGCTTTTTATTGATTTTACTATTTGTTTATTATCTCTCATTTCGTATACGTTATATTAACTGTTTACTTCTTGTCTTTGTAAAGCACTAAATAAATCAGG
>NC_050178.1:22504150-22506650 GCF_008315115.2 Sander lucioperca | reverse complement strand
AAGTGACCAGGTCAGAAGTAGTGTGAACACTCAAATCAGATGTAGACCACTTCCATATGTGGTCCTGAATCAGACACAGGTCAACGTGGCTGCAGTGTGAACAACCAAGGAGGATTTGATGAGACTTTTACGTCAATCTACATCAACATTTGTCCCAATTCTGCTCCGGTGGGAGTTAGCCCGAGACTCAGACGGTAACATTAAAAACCTGACTAGGCTACAACATGGAGACCAGTGATGGAGCAGGTCAATGGAGGGAGAGGGAGGAGTTAGACCTAATCAGTGTCTGGGGAGATACTTCAATTCAGTCAAAACTAGAAGGATCAATCTCTCTCTCTCTCTTTCTCTTCATTCTCCTCCTCCTCAGCACCGGCTCATTAATGTTACGGCTGCCATTACACACACATGTTGAAGTAAAAGCCAAAATACTGACTTCCTCCATAACCTCCCTAACTTTGGTGCAGCAGCGTGCTGCGTCTGATGTTATTGGTATTGGTCTGTTGATCATACGGGTCAGTTCCCACTGGAATCTGATATAGGCCACGTTTTAAAAGGTCATGTGAACAGCCAAAAAATCAGAATTAACCTTTAAACACTGTTTGTTGCTACCCCCCTTAATTTACTGTTTTCGGTCAAATTTGACCGGACAGTTTTAACTGCTCTTACTTTAACATAAATCCCAATAAAAATGACAAAAAGTATTTTTAATAAAACATTTATTGTAAAAGAACCTTATTAGAACATTAACATCTACGTGTGTGTGTGTGTCTGTTTGGGTGTGTGTGTGTGTGTGTGTGTGTGTGTGTGTTTCTACGGTGGCCGACAGGGGCAGACGCCCTGCAACTTAAGAAAACACACGCAAATAGACAAAACACAAGCAAATTAAGAAAACAACTTCATTAATTTGACAACACATGAGCAGCATTCAGCAAACGCACTGCAAATATCACAACACAGCCAAATACACAAACGCACTGCAAATACACACAACACAGCCAAATACACAAACGCACTGCAAATACACACAACACAACCAAATACACAAACGCACTGCAAATACACACAACACAGCCAAATACACAAACGCACTGCAAATACACACAACACAACCAAATACACAAACGCACTGCAAATATCACAACACAACCAAATACACAAACGCACTGCAAATATCACAACACAACCAAATACACAAACGCACTGCAAATACACACAACACAGCCAAATACATAAACGCGCTGCAAATACACAAACACAACCAAATACACAAACGCACTGCAAATACACACAACACAGCCAAATACACAAACGCACTGCAAATACACACAACACAGCCAAATACACAAACGCACTGCAAATACACACAACACAACCAAATACACAAACGCACTGCAAATACACACAACACAGCCAAATACACAAACGCACTGCAAATACACACAACACAGCCAAATACACAAACGCACTGCAAATACACACAACACAGCCAAATACACAAACGCACTGCAAATACACACAACACAGCCAAATACATAAACGCACTGCAAATACACACAACACAACCAAATACACAAACGCACTGCAAATACACACAACACAGCCAAATACACAAACGCACTGCAAATACACACAACACAACCAAATACACAAACGCACTGCAAATACACACAACACAGCCAAATACACAAACGCACTGCAAATACACACAACACAGCCAAATACACAAACGCACTGCAAATACACACAACACAACCAAATACATAAACGCACTGCAAATACACACAACACAGCCAAATACACAAACGCACTGCAAATACACACAACACAACCAAATACACAAACGCACTGCAAATACACACAACACAGCCAAATACACAAACGCACTGCAAATACACACAACACAACCAAATACACAAACGCACTGCAAATACACACAACACAGCCAAATACACAAACGCACTGCAAATACACACAACACAGCCAAATACACAAACGCACTGCAAATACACACAACACAGCCAAATACACAAACGCACTGCAAATACACACAACACAACCAAATACATAAACGCACTGCAAATACACACAACACAACCAAATACATAAACGCACTGCAAATACACACAACACAGCCAAATACACAAACGCACTGCAAATACACACAACACAGCCAAATACACAAACGCACTGCAAATACACACAACACAGCCAAATACACAAACGCACTGCAAATACACACAACACAACCAAATAGATAACGCGCTGCAAATACACACAACACAGCCAAATACACAAACGCACTGCAAATACACACAACACAGCCAAATACACAAACGCACTGCAAATACACACAACACAGCCAAATACACAAACGCACTGCAAATACACACAACACAACCAAATACATAAACGCACTGCAAATACACACAACACAACCAAATACATAAACGCACTGCAAATACACACAACACAGCCAAATACACAAACGCACTGCAAATAC
>NC_050178.1:22441650-22499150 GCF_008315115.2 Sander lucioperca | reverse complement strand
CAGCATTAGAAGGTTAAGCATTAAGACTTGTGGTGCCAACGTAGCCAAAGTTCACATTAGTTTAAAGATTTTTTGGGCTTTTGTGGCCTTGCATTAACATGGGGGGGGTGGCCAAAACTCTACTGGGTGAGTTTTAGGTCGCCCCAAAGTTCCCAACACTGACTTGGATTATTTAAAGGGATACTTCACCGATTTTGAATGACCGTGCTTCCCTCCCTCATGTCCCCCTGAGACCAGACTTCTCTGTATTGTGGGTCTTCTGATATTTTAAATGTGTAACACCACTAGAGCCACGGTGAAACGTTGTTTCCATAGACAGTATATATAATGGACCAGCAGGTCCCGTGTCTCTGGACGGAGACCAGTGAAGTCTCTTTCCCGGTGATGGCTGAGCGTTACTGAGCAGCCTCCAACTGAGCTTGAAGACGTAGATGTGACGTGAGCAACCTGTCTGAAAGTTGGAAGTCTTCTGGTAGCTGTGCCAAGAGAAATCTCAATCATTCCCAATCTAGCAGAGACGGAGAGCGTAGGTATATGTAAGGAGATAACATAGACACAGACTAATTATTGATCACTAAAATGATAGTTAACATTAGTAATTAAACTTAAACAGCTAATGGAAGTCCAAACTGCCTGAGAGCTTCTCCTGTACTATACGGTAATTCCTCTACTATGAGACAGTAAGTCTCGTGGTTATGACCCAATCGTTAGCCTATTTTTATGACCCAATCCCAATGCAGCCCTCTACTTGGTTACATCAACATGGCGCCATAGGAGGTTCGGGTTGTGAGGAGACGCTGACCCCCTTGGTTGTTTCGTGTATGTGGTTGAAATGACAAAACACACTTGAGTTGAATGCTGCCTCACTGTCTGTAAACGGTAGGCAGAGCAGCGAAGCAAGTGCATTCTGGGATTTGGTGTCTTTCACCCATATGAGCCAAAAACACATTTTCTGTCTTTTCTCGGCCTAGAAGGCCCCGATTTGTTTTTATTTTTGTTGTGATCAACTGTAACTTTAATATAGAGTTGTCTCAAATTCTCACACAGCAAATTACAGTTGTATGACTCCTGTACTCCAACAGGGAATGAGCACAATGTAGAGAAAATTAGTCAATTAATCAGTCAAATTGACAAAAAAATAGCCATTGATAATCCTAATTTCTTAAGTAGAATGTGTGTAATGTGACCAAACCTTAATTTGACACTAAACTTATATTAGCACTCCAACTAAACATTATTTTCATTAGATTTATTTTTCGTGATAAATCTTTAATATATCAAATAGTCAAATACTGAAAACCAGTCAAAGTGACAACTTCATGTCGTTTCTCACATTTTTACTACATAAGTGACCCAATTTAAAGATATATTCATCTTTCCAACAGTGAAATATCCCTTTAGCTGTTTTAATGTCTTAGTATAAGATGCACATTAAGTTTATCTATATCTATTGAAACAGTTGTACATTATTTCCAAATTGTATATATTTTAAATATTGCTTGTGTAGTATTCCATTATTTCATGTATATTGTTTCCTATTTAATGTATACTCTGTATGTGTGCTGTGTCTGATATTTTGCTGCTGCAACACTGTTATTTACCATTTTTTGGGATCTACCTACCTGACTTTGAGCAACTAGAGAGCAGTTTAACTGATATTCATGCTTTTTAGGTCCTAAAAGGTTAACAATTAAGAGCGACATAGCATTAAATGACGACATGAAACAACCAGATTGTAATTGAAAAGGATTTATTTATGTTCTGGCTGACTGTTTATGACCTGGGTCTCTCCTTCTTGCCTTTGTAGAGAGCCAGCAGGGACACGTTGGCCACCTTGACCACCTTAAAACGAACACCAGGAATATCACCAACGGCGTGACCTTTACGTCCAAATCCTGCCACCAGAACCTCATCGTTCTCCTGCGAGACCAAAGGGAGAGGAAAGACCGTCAGTCCATATATCAAGATACTTTAGGACCACATGATGTGGGGGTATGGTGAAGGGTATGTGATGATGTGGGGGTATGGTGAAGGGTATGTGATGATGTGGGGGTATGGTGAAGGGTATGTGATGATGTGGGGGTATGGTGAAGGGTATGTGATGATGTGGGGGTATGGTGAAGGGTATGTGATGATGTGGGGTATGGTGAAGGGTATGTGATGATGTGGGGGTATGGTGAAGGGTATGTGATGATGTGGGGGTATGGTGAAGGGTATGTGATGATGTGGGGACCAAGGGAACTTTATCAGGATGCATAGTATCCTGGATCCATGAAATAACTGGCCTTTCAAAATAAAAGTCTGCCTGCCTCTATGGGAATTTAACATAGGGGTGTACTGACTTATGCCCCCTGTATTTTAAGGAAGAACATTTATTTATTTACGATACTTTATTCATTCACAAAGAAAATTGGTGTCCTTAAAGACTGGATTTTTATCATTTTTTTAATTAAGGCATTAAGATCTATTTCCAAAATATTTTTTATTCCTCTTTTTAGTCAACTTTAGCATGGCTTCATAACCTTATGAGCACCACTGTATATATCTGGCTGATCTGAACCTGGGAATACAACTAGTTATAACACTTGGTATGATTTAGCTTAGTTTAGTTTTTCTGCTGCATTACAACACACTTGTTGGCTATTATTTAGGGATGTATACAGGGCAGGCTTTACCTCGATGAAGTTGAGGCAACCGTCGTTGGGGACGAAGGCGGTGATCTTCTTGCCGTTCTTGATGAGCTGGACTCTGACACACTTCCTGATGGCCGAGTTGGGCTGCTTAGCCTCAACGCCACTGCAGACGGAAAACACAGAACACTCTTTAACAAACTCAGAACTAAAAATAGTTCAAAATAACTGGCAGGAAATGGCAAGAGCTTTACGATTGAACAGAAAAACAACGCAATTCAACAATGATTTTAGAACTTTCCAGTAGGTGATGGAGAGGAGACCGGCGTCCCCATGGTGATTGGAGTTTAAAACATCCAATGGGAGATAGATTTTTATTAGAGATGCACCGATAGAGCGGCCGGTGACTGGAATTGGCCGGTTTTCACGTGCTCGGCCATGACCGGCGACCGGCAGGTCAGTCTGACATATGGTGATTTCATGCTGGTCAACGCTCCAATTAACTGACAACATAAGTTATACCAGTTACAGTTCTCAAGGACGCACGCACACACGGACGCCACGGCACGCACGCCACAGCACGCTCTCTTTCTCCTTTCTCTCAACTTTTCCGCCATGTGTGGTGCGTACCCGCTCGCGATGTGAAGCGCGTGTCGGCGCTATTCTCCACATGTAGGAACCTGGTGAATTAACCTGCGACATGTCAGCTGTTTGGGAATTCTTCAGCGTGTGTGCAGAAGATAACAAGTTTACAATATGCAACACCTGCAAGGAGAAAGTAGGGCGTGGAGGGACGACACCAAAAACCTAAATCACATTTCTTTAGTTGATATTGATGTGAAAAGAAGGAAATGGTTCTAACATTGCTCTTTAGATGTGTGTGAATGTCCCACACCAGGAGTAATTTATATAGTTCTATTTTATAGTGATCCATTATCTGTTCAACACATGTTCTATTAAAGATAGAAAATAAATATGTAAAGTGGTTAGAAAAAATGAAATCAGAATCGGCTAAAATCAGTATCAGCTGGTCTAACTCAAAGAAAATCAGAATCGGCCTAGAAAGATGTAATCGGTGCATCTCTAATTTTTATTGATCCCAAAAGAAAGGGAAATTCCGGTGTTGCAGCAGCAAAATATCAGACATACATCACACATACAGAATATACATGAAGTAAAAGGATACAAATATACATGACATAATAATAGGATAGAATATAATATGAGAACAAATAATTTTAAATATACAAGTTGGGAATAAAAGGAGGGTTTAAATCAAACTGTAGTTAACAAGATTTTAACATCAAGGGGCAAAGGTCAAAAGCCTAAAAATGACCAGCTGTCTGTCTCTTTATCATGAACAGGGGTTTGAGATCAGCCATCACTCCACTCACGTGTGATAATATATAAATACAGAAATTAATTTGCCAACATTTTATAAATTCGGTAATATCCTGAGGGACCTACGAACAAATCGCCCAGCTCTACTTCAACCAGTAATGATTATAAAGGAGTTAAGATTACACTGCATGAACTAAGGTGACCATTTTACCATTTATGTTACGTAAGTGATGTGTGTATTGAAATAAACTAAACCGTCCGTTGTTTAGGGTTCAGCAGGTGTCCTGGTACTCACACTTTCTCAAGCACGATGCCTTTGGCGTGGGAGGCTCCTCCGAAGGGGTTAGCCTTCAGGGCGGTGCCCAGATGGGCCTTCTTGTACTGTTTATCATGCCATTTCTGCTCACGGCGGTGGTTACGGAGCTTCCTGGCTGTGCGCAGACCACGACACTTTCCTGGAAGACAAAGATCAGCAGGGAATTAGGGGTGCAAGATATATCGACTCAATATCGTTATATATCGAAAGAGTCGCGATAAGTATGCAATATTTAGTTCATTTTGTGGAGCGCAGCGTCCTGTCTGCTGGCTGGGTGGCTTAGTTGGGTTTGATTTAGAGCTTGAAACGCTGTAATGATCATGTTTCATTGGCATGTTACCGTGGTTACCGTGCCACGTTAGTGCACATCAGCGCACGGGGCCACTACGTGACAAACCCTATGGAGCGTACCACTACGTGACAAACCCTATGGAGCGTACCACTACGTGACAAACCCTATGGAGCGTACCACGTGTGCATATTTCAACGGAGTGACAGTGTGAGTGAAGAAATAGACAGCAAAACGGAGCGAATCAGAGAAGAGAAAGAAAAGTTGTGTCCTGTTCTCGTTATACATTTGATATTTGATACTGTCCAACCAGTAGAACATGTCCTGTTCTGTAGACATGGTCCTTTGTTATGAATCTATTTTGATGTGCTTTCCCGAAACTTTTGTAATTTTACATACGTTTAAAAATATCAATCGCAATATCACATTTTGTCAATATCATGAAACCCTGATCCAGAATAATGTTAGAGCCAATGCAGAACCAGGGTCTTGTTTTCTCAGATTGATGTGGAATTCGTGGCTTATGTTTCACAGCATCTATGTCTCCAAATCACAAAGAAACATCAAGAAGAAGGCCTTCATTTATCACGCTAGGGGAAATTCACAATTTTTCACTTTCGTTTTTCACTCCGTTAGAACAGTTGCACACACATTAAACACAGGCCTAGATTACAAACGTGCTCAGGACCTATACATGGAGAGATGTCAGAATGAGAGGGGGGGGGCTCCGAGCAGTTGGGGGTTCGGTGTGTTGCTCAAGAGCACCTTGGCAGAGCCCAGGAGGTGAACTGGCACCTCTCCTACTACCAGTTCCTAACCCAACTCCATACGGACTGAGCTACTGCCACCCTCTTACGATAATTGTGAAAAAGAATGCATTTTAATGAAGGCACAGAAAAATAGTTTCCCTATTCTGTGGGCGCAGTATGCAGATTTAGAGTTAAAATGGGTTATAATTGAGTTACCATCACCTGTGCTATGAACAACAACTTCTAACCAATCACTACACTTACATGCACTTCAGTAAGATCACGGCCAACTGCCTATAGCCATCTGACTTCTTACACATCAAGTAACAGAGAAACATGGTTTCTTAAGTCTCTCCAACTAGATTTAATTCAGTTCAAACTCCAACACCAAAAAAGCTCATTAGGTAGCTTCTGGAGGACCAGGTGAGTCAGTTTCCACACCTCAACAGTTCAGACATTTGAGCTGTAACTAAAAAACGGTTCCTTTCCCTTAAACAGTGTGGCCAGTCCAAATGCTTTTTTTTTTTTGCAAAGACCAGGAATGCAGAAAACCGGCACTTAGATTTGTTATTGCTATTATTTAGTTACACAAATACGACCTACAGGGACCGCAGCAACGCAATCAGCATCACTTGGGAACAGGGCTAACCCAATTTCACACCAATTAAGAGCTCTCAACATTTACAAACCTACAATTCTAAATCGTATCAAAGTCTCCAGTTAACATTAGTAGGTTATGAGAGGGACTGACTATAGCTAGCTGTACAGCTACTAACATATGAGAGGGACTGACTATAGCTAGCTGTACAGCTACTAACATATGAGAGGGACTGACTATAGCTAGCTGTACAGCTACTAACATGAGAGGGACCGACTATAGCTAGCTGTACAGCTACTAACATGAGAGGGACCGACTATAGCTAGCTGTACAGCTACTAACATGAGAGGGACCGACTATAGCTAGCTGTACAGCCACTAACATTAGTAGGTTACGAGAGGGACCAACTACAGCTAGCTGTACAGCCACTAACATATGAGAGGGACCGACTATAGCTAGCTGTACAGCCACTAACATATGAGAGGGACCAACTATAGCTAGCTGTACAGCCACTAACATGAGAGGGACTGACTACAGCAACATTAGAATTTACTGTTAATACTGAACACTCACTTAAATGCCTTGTGCGCGTCTTATCGCGACATTTCCCCCCAAACCCCTGCAATTATGACAACTGTGCTCAGACGAGCAGAGGAAGCCGTATTAGCTTATTAGCATGAAGCTAACTGGACTGACGAACACTCCCAATCTGAGCCTGTATACATCAGCAACATCAGGAGTTCAGCTATTTAATTATCTGTTCGTTATACTAAAATATGAATATGAACTGCTTAAAGTGTAAAAGGGAGGTATGCTAAGCTAACCATGCTAACACGCAGCTTGCGTTAACGGTACGCAGCTCGGACGTGTTATGGCCGCTCCACGTTGCGAGGAAAGAGAAGTAGAATAAGTCCGTTTTTTCATCTACTGAGGAGCTTTTTCCATTACAAATACATCGAAAATAGTCTGTAAGATATTCATATACGACATCGATATGAAAAATTGCAGCAGTGAACAGAATAATTAAGTATTTAGGATGAAGTTTAAGCCGTACCCATGATTGCAGAAGCGAGCTTGGGATAGAAAGGAAGGACCCAGCATGCACCGCGGCAATGTCTAGTCTGAGGACCCCGGCCAGGCGTGGCCACAGAAAATGCCTGACTGAAATTATCACAGAAAGGTAAAACTATCGCGATTTTTTTGTAGGTAGCTCAGCCTATGTATTCATTTTAAACAGGCTACAGAACAAACAATTGGAATACTTGTGTTACCACACTGTGATATTTGGTACCTTCTATATAAATCAAGGTTTTACTCCAGACTTTTCAGTTTTTTAACACGATTTGAGACTTTTTCTTACATGCAATCTATGAGTAGCCTATCACTTGTTTAATCTAAGATATTTCTTAAATTTTCTTCTTAATGTTATAGGTTATGTAACATTGTATAGGTTGGATCCTATGGATCTTTGACGTAGTACTATTGGCCTCATCGATATATGAAAGTTAAAACTATCTGATGATATATTGGTGCTCAGTTCCTACACACTGCTGGCTATCACCAGACCAAGCTCCATCTTTTAACATAGAGGGTTTTCACGACGCGTCATCAGACCCGAAGGCGCCATGTTGGAGGTACTCCGCATCACAACAAAGCACAGCCACTGAAGTAGATCCCCAACACCGTCAAGGAAAATGGTTAATTATTGCCGTGTTTTAGGTCGTACCAATAGGTCAGACCGAGAAAAACATTTGGAATATTATCGACTTCCAAAAGTTATTAAAAACCAGGGAGAGGAATGCCAGAAGTTATCAGAGGAAAGGACAACCAACCAGGATCTACGAGGGAACAATCAGTCTTGTTCGGTCTTTGAAATGAAAATAAACGATTGAGAGTCACTTGGCTACACCTTGAGTATCACAATGATATCATACAGTTAAGGTTAGGTTGATTAAAGACGTTATTGCATTACTTACTTTGGCTTCACACCACAACGGTCGTTAATGACTTGGTACTGCGTCTCCCTCACCCATCCACACACCATCTGGTTATAAGCCTCCAAACTTTTGTAGGATTTAAGGTCTTCTGCTGTGTATGGGCTTGGCGAGAACACCAGGTAGTTGACTAAATAGATAGATAGATAGATTTTTTATTGATCCCAAAAAAAATGGGAAATAACATTGTTGCAGCAGCAAAAATTTCAGACACACAGCACACATACAGAGTAAACATAAAATAATAGGAAAAAAAATATACATGAAATAATAATAGAATAATACACTAGCAATATTTAAAAATATATACAATTTGGAAATTAAATGTAAAATGTACAACTGTTTCGATATATAGATAAACTTAATGTGTAAGTTGGGGAGTAAAAATGTACAACTGTTCTATATCTATATCTGGATATGCAACTGAAGGAAGAATCACCGGGTCGCCACGGATCCAAGAAGAGGGAGCCAACTTGTAGGAATCTGCACCGCCAGTAAACCGTAATTTCTCAAAATATCGCGCCTTTCTTGTGGTCCAAGTCCTTCCCTATATGCCTTTGCATCTTGGATGCGTTTTGATGAGCTTTTCTGTTGTTTAGACATAAAGTATTAAAGTATCCAAAGAGCACAATACTCCATTACTCCATTCAGTTGTTTACACCGAGTGCCTCCGATATGGCCGTGCATCCAGGTTACCGCCCAGAACGTGACGTTGGTGAAAACCCTCTATTGAACATTAGTCTGGGGAGTCTGCTCAGTCTGCGGGACCAACCAGTTCGTGTAAATGGTCACGTTATTTTTAATCTATTGATACGTGTTCACGGGGACGTTTTTCTCGTTTTTTAGGTGGTGGCAGCACGAATGTATTTCAATGGGAAGCATATTTCGTGGTCACAGCACAAAAATGGTAGGGAGTAGTATAAAAAGCCGAAATCCGCGTAGGGAGGCTGGATGGGTCAAACAATACAGGACTTTCACCCTGGCGAGGGGGGATCGAATCCCGCGTGTGACGTTTAGTTTCCCGTAGTCTTCCTAATAACAACCGTCCCGTTATTGTCGCGCGTCCTCCGCGGCCGTCTCCCGCCGTGTGAGGCGTCCTTTCCCCGTAGGGTATTTCTGTCTGGCCACCACGTAAAAAACGAAAACAACGTCCCTGTGAACACGTATCAATAGATTAAAAATAATGTGACATTTACACGAACTGCCGTGAGACCGGGCTGGACCAACGAGCATAGTTCAAATCACTCTGTACGCCATTGGATAGTCCTTCAACCAATCAGATCAACGATCTGTGTGACGTAGCAGCGACAGCGACATCAACCGGTTGCTGACCTTCGGTGGCCGCCATGTTGAATGTAAACAAGAAGCTGCTCGGTCGCTTCTCTATCATCATCGTGTTACACCAGCCAATAGCGCACCAGGTAGATAAGCCAGTTTGTGATTGGTTCCTGCAAATATGTAACGGAAGCAGGATAGATAAACGTACAGGTCTCCAGCCTGAGCTGCAGGGAGGAATCAAACCCCCAGCAGATCTGGCTGGTTTACCCAGTCTAACTTACCCTGTATAAACAAACTTTAAAAAAAGCTACTGACCATCTTGCCACCAGCCACCAAATCGGGTCAGGCTTTGAAACAAACTGAACAAACAGTAGTAGCCAAACATTAGAATTGCAACTCCCGCCGTGTCACGTGATGACCTCTGGCCCAAAAACACTTTCCGTAGACTTACATGGCGAAAGAGACGTCTATAAATTGGTAGCCTATAACCTGAACCCTGTTGTTGAACCCTTGCCGTGACTTTGCCTGGAACGTTACCAAGTCGTGAGTCGTGACTTGAAGTCGTGTCTTTGCGAGCTAAAAATTGTGTCTGGAACGCAGCATTATTATACATCCATGCTAAGTGGTAGTACTGGGCAGCTTCCAGTATGAATGTGGTCAGATCAAACTGTGGTAGTACTGGGCAGCTTCCAGTATGAATGTGGTCAGATCAGACTGTGGTAGTACTGGGCAGCTTCCAGTATGAATGTGATCAGATCAGACTGTGGTAGTACTGGGCAGCTTCCAGGTGTGAATGTGATCAGATCAGACTGTGGTAGTACTGGGCAGCTTCCAGTATGAATGTGGTCAGATCAGACTGTGGTAGTACTGGGCAGCTTCCAGGTGTGAATGTGATCAGATCAGACTGTGGTAGTACTGGGCAGCTTCCAGTATGAATGTGATCAGATCAGACTGTGGTAGTACTGGGCAGCTTCCAGGTGTGAATGTGATCAGATCAGACTGTGGTAGTACTGGGCAGCTTCCAGTATGAATGTGATCAGATCAGACTGTGGTAGTACTGGGCAGCTTCCAGGTGTGAATGTGATCAGATCAGACTGTGGTAGTACTGGGCAGCTTCCAGTATGAATGTGATCAGATCAGACTGTGGTAGTACTGGACAGCTTCCAGTATGAATGTGATCAGACTGTGGTAGTACTGGGAAGCTTCCAGGTGTGAATGTGTAACTGTGTGAATGTGATCAGGGTGTTCCTGCAAAAGAGAGGCTTCCTCTCAGTGAAACTCCCGTGAATAAATACATTTTAAAACCCCCCTTCCCTAGTTCCTATACCCCCCTACTTCCTACTGTTCGGACAACACCCATTTTTGAACTTGGCCTTCATTTTGAGCAACTACTATCAACTAACACCTGTATAGTTTCCTGACTGTATCATCAAAGGCTGAGAAGCTATCGCTGTGACAAAATCTGTCCGCAGACATATAGGCCCTTTATTTTGGCGTCGTTGGCCAAAATTTCCATAATAGTCCTTCAGCAAATTGCAATTTAAGTGGTCTGAGAAAACTAGACTTCTGCACCTCCTCTTGGCTCTGTTTTCAGGATTTTGGATAATCTAAACCAGTGGTTCTCAAACTTCTTTCAATAATGTACCCCCTTTGAATTGTGTTTTTAAGCCAGGTACCCCCTGACCAGTGCAAAACATTTTTACATCTATATAAAAACAACAATACAGTGTCGGCAGTGATAGATTTACTAAACAACAACCTTGTAACTGAAAAACATTTAAATGCTACATTTCAAATGTTCAGAATCCATCACTTACAGTAATTCATTCATTATTATAGTATAATTATTTTAGGAATTATGCATGACATATTTTAATCATATTTTATCATAAGTATTTTGCAAAAAGTTCATGTACCCCCTGCACTACTCCAAAGTACCCCCAGAGGTACACGTACCCACATTTGAGAAACACTGATCTAAACTGTGACAGGTGACTTGAAAATAAGGTCTTGTTATTCTATGTTTGTGCAGTGTTGTACTGCCTAAAACAGGCAGCTAGAACGTTACAATAAATTATGAAATATATTGTTTTTTCATGTCTGAACATTCGTACATTCAAGGCAAATTCACTATGATATATAAGTGTATTTTAAGCACTTTGTTTTGCCGGTGCACTCGTCATTGTGATGACCTTTATCTGCTGAAATGAAATGTATTTTCCCTGAGCTGAATTGAAAATGTGGGACCAGCAGGGGTGGGGCTGAGGGCTCTCTCAACCCTGTCTGCCTCTGCTCTGACCTGATTGGCTGATTCGTCAATCTGTCAGGGGGCTTACAGACGGTGGGCTGATTAAAGAAGATTACGAGCGAGCGAGAGGGGGAGAGGAGAGTGTGTGCTGGCAGCACACTCTGGTCACCACAGCAATGGCTTCACCATGGAAACACTGCAGCATTCTCCTCCTCTCTCTCCTTCTCCTCCATCTTCAATCGTCCACTTGCCTCGACCGACAAGCTGCTGCCAGGTAGGTGAAGACGCAGAGCGACACAGACAGAGAGCACGTGTAACCTTGGTGCTTGTTGTTTTTGACCTCGGTCAGTGTATCTTTTTGTCATTCAATTTTCATTTCAAAAACAGGCCCTAAAGGCCGATCTTCGCCAAATTTGGTACAGAGCATTGTAGTGGGATGTTGAACAATGATCTCAAGTTCTTTGCTGATGACATTTAATTTGGCCGAGATATGATATGATATGTGTGTGGTAGCTAGCTAGGAAAATTTGTTTGGTCGTCAAATGCGCATACTTTAACGTAGCAAAATTCCTTGAGTAAATTTTGGTCACGTCCATCTGGAGATGCTACCTAGCAGGTTTCGTGCTGATCCGTCACACGGCCTAGGACGAGTTCGAAAATGTTGGTTTGTCTCCTGCTCAGCCAGTTGGCAAAATAATTGATTATTTCTACAGAGTAGAATTTCAGCAAAGAGGCTCCCCACACGTCCACTGTCTTTTCTGTGTGGAGAATGCCCCAAAGATAGGAACAAACCCAGATCAAGACGTTGTTGATTACATTGACAGATATATTACATGTGAACTTCCTCCTGAAAGTGATGCTATGCATGAGATTGTTGCTAGTGTTCAGATGCACCTGTTTTTGAAATGAAAATCGAATGACCAAAATATACACTGACTGACCTCTCGTGCCTCTCTAATCTTTGACGCTTGACACGGTCAGCAAAGATTACTGATGGGTTTCTACTGTTGGAGCCCCACCAGATGGTCGTTTAATTAATTTGTTACTTCGTTTAGGCTGCATAAGTGATTTTCTTATTTGGTCATTTGGGGGCAGAGAGACAGGCTGAAAACCCAACATCTGGCACACCGCTTCCTTTGTGTTGACATTTTAACCTCTGGTGGATTTGTGAGGACTATGGTTAACTGCTCCTCAGATCTCTGCAGGGTAATCAGCTGCCGGTTTTCATTTTCTGGGAAATAATCAGACTGCTAATGGAAACAATACAGAGCAGCGCCGCCTGCTGCTATGGAGACGTATTACGAGCAGAACGTACGCTCAAGTCGGCGTCGCCTCAGTGAGTTCTGAGGAACTTTTTGGACCTCGGGACCCGACTGATCAGTCTGACTGGCTTTACTGCCGACGGTCGGCCGTCTGGTTGGTGGGTCAGAGCCTTAAAATGTATTTTTAAATTGAAATGCGGGCCGGATTTGGCCCGCCAGCCTTGAGTTTGACACCTGTGTTCTAGGGTGTAATTTCCATTTAGGACAGGAGGGACATTTTCCAAATCCAGTTTGTGTCCCCCCCTCTTTCAAATTAGTTTGATAGTCTCGGTGATTAAACCAAAGTTACATCCTTATATTAATAAGATAAATATATAAATATTCATAGAAGGCTTTGAGGAGTGTTGTCGGTTCTGTGCCAAGGCTTCAGAGCGCGTTTCGAGAAACCCTATAGGTTTTCCGTGAAGCGCGTATGGAGGCTTGATGACATCCGACTTTGATCGCCACATTCCTCTCAAGGCAATCTGTTTATTATACAGTTATGTTATACAATCATATCAGCAGAAAATACACATATATTGATATAAATGCATTAGGTGAGAACCGGGACGAATTAAAAACTTTTTTTAATTAAATGTCATTTACAAAGACATCGTACAACACTGAAAGCTAAAATTTGGTCACTAGCAACCTCCATCTGTCCTCTGTCAAATACAGTTGCATTTTCAGCTCTGAGCGAAAGCGTTCGGGAGTTATTTAAGCAGTAGTCAGACGTGCATTTGGTTTCATTAGTCCCTCCTGGCCGGGACGAAAGAAACATACAGTTTAAGCTATGTACACTTCCCACAACTTCAATATTTGGCAACATATCATGAATGGTACTTCAGATAGGTGTTATTTCAGATAGATTGCTGCAGGGCTATACGTCTCGGTGAATGTCTGTTAACAACTCATTGCAATCTCACGGTTATGGAGATACCACGGCACTATGCCGTTTATATAGCTAGAATAATACATGTTTCCAATTATATCATGTTTCTATAGTATAAAATGTTATTTCACTCTGTTCTTTTGTGGGTAAGGCCACCACACATCCAAATAAGTTCCCTTCATGACCCCCAGCCCATCAGTCTCCATAGGATAACATGGGGAAACTCCACCCCCTACCTGATAACCCCAAATATATTTACATCTTTCTAAAATCACTTTTCCATGTCTCACCTGCATAAAATATAGTATAAACACAGATATTAGTGCAATTACTTAGAATACATGGGGTTTACTGCCTGGTCGGGACGACGGAAACAGCTGTCATTAAACCTATTTTGCACCCAAACTAAAAATCTCTGACATTCCACACTGTAGGACGTTTTAAATCACTAATTAATCTGCCGTATGGTCATAACAACGGTACATGACGCAATAAATACAACCTGTCATTAAAAAACAATTACCGCATCAAACATTTTACTTGCCGCACTCAAATTGGGTTCGCTGGTCTAACTTAGTAGCAGCATGACGTCATGACGCCAGCTGTCCTGCGTCTGGTGGACCTTGCGTGCTGGACGTTGGACGCTGACAAAATTTGATATTTGCAACGTTTGTGGTTTTCAAGATAACTGCAATGTTTCAATCGTCCCGGTTGTACCCCATAGACATTTTTCTTTCTCTTTATCTCTAAGTCTTTACTGGCGCAAAATACATGCACGTGTTTATGTATATATCTGCCTGTTATACACTCCTTGACCAGCAGGTAGTATTGTGAGCCTTGAGAAATTAACCCTTTCGTGGACCAATTTGGTGCAAAGCTTCAATGCTTTGTCACTACACTCCACTGCATGTTGTCCCCTCTCTCTCTCTCCTGTCATATCTTCAGCTGTCCTGTGGAATTAAAGGCCTAAAATGCCCCAAAAAATAACCTTTAAAAAAAAGAAAAGAATCTGTAAGCATAATCCGGGCTTTTGCAGAATCATTCAATCAATGTTCTCGCTGATTACGTTGACGTGAACAAAACACAAATGGGATGATGATGTTGATCTGTGTGGTGTGACCTTTATGACCTGTCTGTGTGTGTGTGTGTGTGTGTGTGTGTGTCTGTGTGTGTGTGTGTGTGTGTGTGTGTGTATGTGTGTGTGTGTGTGTCTGTGTGTGTGTGTGTGTGTGTGTGTGTGTCTGTGTGTGTGTGTGTGTGTGTGTGTGTCTGTGTGTGTATGTGTGTGTGTGTCTCTTTTTGTGTGTGTCTGTCTGTGTGTGTGTGTGTGTGTGTCTGTGTGTGTGTGTGTGTGTGTGTGTGTGTGTCTCTGTGTGTGTGTGTGTGTGTGTGTGTGTGTGTGTCTGTGTGTGTGTGTGTGTGTGTGTGTGTGTCTGTGTGTGTGTGTGTGTGTGTGTGTGTGTGTGTGTCTGTGTGTGTATGTGTGTGTGTGTCTCTTTTTGTGTGTGTCTGTCTGTGTGTGTGTGTGTGTGTGTGTGTGTGTCTGTGTGTGTGTGTGTGTGTGTGTGTGTGTGTGTGTGTGTGTGTGTGTGTGTGTGTGTGTCTGTGTGTGTCTGTGTGTGTGTGTGTGTGTGTGTGTGTGTCTGTGTGTGTGTGTGTGTGTGTGTGTGTGTGTGTGTGTGTGTGTGTCTGTGTGTGTATGTGTGTGTGTCTCTGTTTGTGTGTGTGTCTGTCTGTGTGTGTGTGTGTGTGTGTGTGTGTGTGTCTGTCTGTGTGTGTGTGTGTGTGTGTGTGTGTGTGTGTGTGTGTCTGTGTGTGTGTGTGTGTCTGTGTGTGTGTGTGTGTGTGTGTGTGTGTGTGTGTGTCTGTGTGTGTGTGTGTGTGTGTGTGTGTGTCTCTGTCTGTCTGTCTGTCTGTCTGTGTGTGTGTGTGTGTGTGTGTGTCTGTGTGTGTATGTGTGTGTGTGTGTGTGTGTGTGTGTCTGTGTGTGTGTGTGTGTGTGTGTCTGTCTGTCTGTGTGTGTGTGTGTGTGTGTGTGTGTCTGTCTGTGTTTGTGTGTGTGTGTGTGTGTGTGTATGTATGTATGTGTGTGTCTGTCTGTCTGTGTGTGTGTGTGTGTGTGTCTGTCTGTGTGTGTGTGAGTGTGTATCTGTGTGTGTGTGTGTGTGTGTGTGTATGTGTGTGTGTGTGTGTGTGTGTGTGTGTGTCTGTCTGTCTGTGTGTGTATGTGTGTCTGTGTGTGTGTGTGTGTGTGTATGTGTGTCTGTGTGTGTGTGTGTGTGTGTGTGTCTCTGTGTGTGTGTGTGTGTGTGTGTGTCTGTGTGTATGTGTGTGTGTGTGTGTGTGATTGTATGATTATGTAATCATTGCAATCCCACAATCCACAGTCCTGTCCTCATAAACAAGAGGAGCTAATCCTTTTTTTTCGTCGTCGTTGAGTCGGGAGGATTTGACGACTCTATGCCTCTTGTTCTAAACAAAGCACAGTTATAATACAATTAATATGTGGTGACAAAAATGTGAAATATATTTTATTCTACTTTTAATGAGAGGCAGAACGTTTCTAGACAGACGGGGAGCATCTACTGGGCTCATTTAAATTAGACTGATCCAACCTGGTCTCACAGAATTCTGTGAAATGAACTCAAAATCTGGGACAGTTTCACGGAATCGCAAAAAATTTCGTGGTTTTCACCAAGAGGGCCAGCTTCTCCTCGGACCGCGAACCTCCTACGGCGCCATTCTGATGCTACCAAGCCATCAGCTCCCGTTAGCATCCCATTGACTGCCATTCATTTTGACGTCACTTTGACAGAGAATAACTTTACATCTGAAGAGTTTAAAGACTCTATTTGTCCATTGTTTATTTCTAAAGAAACACGACAATGTATAAAAGGCTCCATTACCTTGTAGCTCACGTTATGGCTCCGTAGCAGACGTTTTTATAAAAATAGGCTAACGATTGGGTCATAACCACGAGACTTACTGTCTCATAGTAGAGGAATTACCGTATAGTACAGGAGAAGCTCTCAGGCAGTTTGGACTTCCATTAGCTGTTTAAGTTTAATTACTAATGTTAACTATCATTTTAGTGATCAATAATTAGCCTGTGTCTATGTTATCTCCTTACATATACCTACGCTCTCCGTCTCTGCTAGATTGGGAATGATTGAGATTTCTCTTGGCACAGCAGGTTGGGGGGGTCTGGGTGTCCTCCCCCAGGGAAGACTGATCTCACAAAGTGGTGTATGTATGACAAGCCAATTTGTATGCCGTATTTGCGTTGTTTTGCTCTGCTGTGCCACACTACACCCCGTAGGCCTAACGCCCTGCTGTACTGAAGGAACCAGACTTTCATCGCTAAGACAAAATAACAGATGTAATGTATTTAAATCTTATTTATTTGTACACTCAACTCTTCCAGCATGCGACACACGTGCGACAGAGGGAATAAACTAACAAAACTGGACCGGCCCGTGGATCTGTTCATTTTTCCGATTCCCAATCAGCTATTTTGTCAACATCGGGACCGATATCCGAACTTAATATTGCATCGGTGCACCCCTGCTTTCGCTGAACTACTGAATATGGTTCTAGTGTCCGCTGGACATTACCCCACGCTGGCTCAACAAGAAGCCTTCTACGTCCTGCTACGTCCTGCAGTGCCCTGCTATGACATGAACTACTACGACTATTTCTGGTCACTGTTCCACTATCTTTATTATGACTATTATTACCACTGTTCATCACCCCCCCAACCAGCACCGTCAGACACCGCCTACCAAGAGCCTGGGTCTGGCCCAGGTTTCTCCCTAAAAGGGAGTTTTCCTCGCCACTGTCGGAACAGCTACTGCTAATGCTTGCTGCTGAGGCAATCACTGTAATTGTTGGGGCTTTGTAAATTATAGAGTGTGGTCTAGACCTACTCTATCTGTAAAGTGTCTCGAGATAACTCTGTTATGATTTGAAAATTGAATTGAATTGAAAATTGAATTATCAAGACGCATAATGGTTTTTTAGCGTGTTTATCAACGCTGTTTGGCCTCCGTTGACCTACATTACGTGTGAATTATCGCCGGGGCGAGTAATATGAAAGGACGCGTGACGTTGTTCTCGTGATAGCACGGCACGTTCTCGCGATGTTTACATCCGCTGTACACAGCGCAGACATACACGTGGGTAGCTCAAAATGCATACAGATAACACGCCACTTGACTTTAAGAAAGTGGCGTGTATGTTTACGCAAAGTCATGATGCCATGTTGCCCAGGGAAAGTTAATTTAATTTAGTTAATTTTCTGCATTCTGACACACTTTCACGCACCAATTTACGGTGGAAATCCCTTTATTTAGCCTATGCGAAGAGAAAGAACACAGATGACAATTCAAAATATATCAAAAATATAATGGAAAGTATGTTGTTGCGTGTCATTGGGCATTTTTAAGAGGATATATGGAAATCCTGGAGCTTTTTTAGTGGGTATATACTGCGTATACCTGCCTATCACTGTGGGCTACACTACTGCATATAATACTAAGCTATTAACGTATTTGTTGGCAGGATTTTATGAATCATGCTATAATGATGAACATAAAATCCTCAGGATTAACTGTGCATGGCTACCTTAGTGACTAGCTACAGGCCTGTAAGCCTATCACCATTATTTTCACAAATAGGCTGATTTATATTTGCTAATAATATGTTGGATTCATGTTAAGACATCTCAAATTTTTTTTTTAACTTTAAAAAGAAATTACAATAATTTGGTGGCCCCCCTGCAGTGCCTCTGAGGACCCTCGAGGTGCCCCGGACCCCCTGTTCAGTCCTTCCAAAAAAAGAGTTTTTTTGTGATTGTTGCGGCAAAAATCCTTGATTTAAAATGTGATGGAATATGCGGGATATTTATGCAATTTTATGCGATGAAATTGCGGGAACTTTTTAAAACTGTGGTTTCATCGTGGCTTCATCGCGGGGTTTGCAGCTTTTCAATGATGTTCACGTCGCGTAATTACGTCACTTCATAACGTTCCCATGGCAACAGGGGAAAACGGCTGCTCTTGTGTGTAAACGCAACATTTTTCAACTTCCTGCTAAGATATATGTGACTTTTTTGCAACGAAAATGCGGGGATTATGAAATCATGCAAGCCCCGCATATTTTGCACGGAAATCGGCAATTTATGCAGCGAAAGTGCGGCCAATTTCAAAAAAAGTGCGCCCCCCCCGCATAAATATGCAGACTTTGGCTGATTATGCGTGGGACTGATTGTTGAAGATCTCTGCTGTAGAGAAATAACTGGATTTGGATTGAACTTTAACTACGGACAGTCGATGTATTGAAGCCATATTCTTGTCGTCGCCTCTCTCGACCTCTTGAGCTGCACAAAAAACCTGAATGTGCAATCAGAGCATGCTGTTTTGGTGTTAAGCTGATTGTTTTTTATACTACACCAGTCTCTCTCTCTGTAATGTGGGTCAGAGAACAGACCGTCTCTGTTCCAGACTGATCGTCGTCTGTTATCTAAAGGCCCTGACACACCGAGCCGATAATCGGCCGTCTGACAGTCTGGCGAGGTCGGTGACTCGAGTCTGTTCGGTGTGTTCGTGCCGTCGTCCGTCTGAGGAGCCATCGGCTTTAATTTGGGCTGATTTGACTTGTTGAATCGGCCAGCGGGCAGTCTGACTCAACAACCAATTACCGGAAACAGGGAGCGGGATGAGCGTGACTAGAGTCTCTCAAAATCTGATGAAAATCTTTTAAACTGACCTTTGTTGATCTGAAATGAAGACAGATTCAGCAGCTGCACGGCCTATTTCTCTCTTCAAATGTTTTCAGAAACACGTTTCAGTGAACTATTTTAGTCCAATATGAGATCGTATTCTGAACGAGCCGCCATTATGGTCGGCTTTGAATTTCTGGAGGAACCAGACCCAGGTGACGCGTTCGTCCAATCAGCTGCCGGTTTTTAATTTTTGGACGACAATACAGATTAGCGCCGCCTGCTGCTATGGAGACGTATTGTCTCGTGCACGTGCAGAACGTACTCTCAAGTCGGTGTATATATATATATATATATTACCATACCACTTTTGCATATCCTTCGTCTTACTTACACCTCCCTTTGCGCCGGCTTTGTAATTCCTACTTAATCTGTACTTTATGTAGCCTTTATGTAGCCTTTATGTAGTCTTTATGTAGCCTTTATGTAGCCTTTATGTAGCCTTTATGTAGCCTTTATGTAGTCTTTATGTAGTCTTTATGTAGCCTTTATGTAGCCTTTATGTAGTCTTTATGTAGCCTTTATGTAGCCTTTATGTAGCCTTTATGTAGTCTTTATGTAGCCTTTATGTAGTCTTTATGTAGCCTTTATGTAGCCTTTATGTAGTCTTTATGTAGCCTTTATGTAGCCTTTATGTAGTCTTTATGTAGTCTTTATGTAGCCTTTATGTAGCCTTTATGTAGTCTTTATGTAGCCTTTATGTAGTCTTTATGTAGTCTTTATGTAGCCTTTATGTAGCCTTTATGTAGTCTTTATGTAGCCTTTATGTAGTCTTTATGTAGCCTTTATGTAGTCTTTATGTAGCCTTTATGTAGTCTTTATGTAGCCTTTATGTAGTCTTTATGTAGCCTTTATGTAGTCTTTATGTAGTCTTTATGTAGCCTTTATGTTGCCTTTATGTAGCCTTTATGTAGTCTTTATGTAGTCTTCATGTAGTCTTTATGTAGTCTTTATGTAGCCTTTATGTAGCCTTTATGTAGCCTTTATATAGTCTTTATGTAGCCTTTATGTAGTCTTTATGTAGCCTTTATGTAGTCTTTATGTAGCCTTTATGTAGTCTTTATGTAGTCTTTATGTAGTCTTTATGTAGCCTTTATGTAGTCTTTATGTAGCCTTTATGTAGTCTTTATGTAGCCTTTATGTAGTCTTTATGTAGCCTTTATGTAGTCTTTATGTAGCCTTTATGTAGTCTTTATGTAGCCTTTATGTAGTCTTTATGTAGTCTTTATGTAGTCTTTATGTAGTCTTTATGTAGCCTTTATGTAGTCTTTATGTAGCCTTTATGTAGTCTTTATGTAGCCTTTATGTAGTCTTTATGTAGCCTTTATGTAGTCTTTATGTAGCCTGTTGTATTCTGTATTCCTGTATTGTACTGAATAATGTAACTGTACGTTGTCCTGCATGTTTATGCTTATTCTTGGCCAGGTCGCCGTTGTAAATGAGAACCCGTTCTCCACGGTGTTTAATGATCATGAATGAATAACATTTGGATTGTGTGATTGTAAATGTAACTCGAAAAAAGATTAATTTATATTCATGTTATTTATTGATCGTCCTGCCTCTTCTGTTCACAGTGTTGCTGTCTCTCCAGTCCATGGTAAGATCTGTCTGTCTGTCTGTCTGTCTGTCTGCCTGTCTGTCTATCTATTTATCTATCTATTATATGTCTATATGTCTGTCTGTCTGCCTGTCTGTCTTTCTGTCTATCTATTTATCTATCTATCTATCTGTCTGTCTGTCTGTCTGTCTATCTATCTATCTATCTATATGTCTATATGTCTGTCTCCCTGGCTGTCTGTCTGTCTATCTATTTATCTATCTATCTATCTATCTGTCTGTCTGTCTGTCTGTCTGTCTGTCTATCTATTTATCTATCTATCTATCTATATGTCTATATGTCTATATGTCTATATGTCTGTCTGTCTGTCTGTCTGTCTGTCTGTCTGTCTATCTATTTATCTATATATCTATCTGTCTGTCTGTCTGTCTATCTATCTATCTATCTATCTATATGTCTATATGTCTGTCTGCCTGTCTGTCTGTCTGTTTATCTATAAATCTATCTATCTGTCTGTCTGTCTGACTGTCTATCTGTCTATCTCTCCAGTCCATGGTAAGATCTATCTATCTATCTATCTATCTATCTATCTATCTATCTATCTGTCTGTCTGTCTGTCTGTCTGTCTGTCTGTCTGTCTGTCTGTCTGTCTGTCTGTCTGTCTGTCTGTCTGTCTGTCTGTCTAAAATAATGGCTTATTATGACAATCATTCAATTATTTGTTTGTAGCGAGCTCATAGACAACTACCCAAAACAACAGCAACAACAATGGAGGCCATGTATCATAATATTCTTCCAGTGCTGTGGTCAACAAGCATACATTTACCCAACTGCTAATTCATCTATATTTATAAATAACTACATGCCATATAAGTAGATGCAGCAGCATGATGGAGCAAGACAGCAGCCAGCAGACACGATGACATTCAGCACACGCAAATCAGCAGGAGAGAATAAAGACAAATCCCTGCGACAAAATGCATGAAAGTATCAAGGATTATATCATCATATTTCATTATGGAAAGTATACCTAACTGTGCATTGTGCTAGTGTAACGCTGAATACCTGTTTACCTATGTTACTATTTACAGTTACTGGTTTCTCAGGTGACACACTAATGGTTAAAGGTCCTATGACATGCTGCTTTTTGGATGCTTTTATATAGACCTTAGTGGTCCCCTAATACTGTATCTGAAGTCTCTTTATATAGACCTTAGTGGTCCCCTAATACTGTATCTGAAGTCTCTTTATATAGACCTTAGTGGTCCCCTAATACTGTATCTGAAGTCTCTTTATATAGACCTTAGTGGTCCCCTAATACTGTATCTGAAGTCTCTTTTATATAGAGCTTAGTGGTCCCCTAATACTGTATCTGAAGTCTCTTTATATAGACCTTAGTGGTCCCCTAATACTGTATCTGAAGTCTCTTTATATAGACCTTAGTGGTCCCCTAATACTGTATCTGAAATCTCTTTTATTAAGGCCTTGTGTCTGTAGCTTTAAATGCTACAGATATCTCTCATGGGGGGGGCAAATTCTCTGGGTGGGCAAAGCAGAGAAAGGGGAGGTAACCTTTCCCCTTATGACGTCATAAAGGGAAGATTCCTGATTGGTCCATCTGAGCTTTCATTTTCTCAAAGGCAGAGCAGGATACCCAGGGCTCGGTTTACACCTATCACCATTTCTAGCCACTGGGGGACCATAGGCAGGCTGGGGGAACTCATATTAATGTTAAAAAACCTCATAAAGTGACATTTTCATGCCATGGGACCTTTAAGCATGGTTGTCATAGGCGAAATAAATGGCTACTTTGGGCCATTAGAGGGCTCCTCAAAAAACTGCTCATGTAAGGTGCAACCTTGTGTGTCCAAAATGTCAACTTTTCAGGAACTATAAAAAATAAGTGTTTGTTGTAGTTTTTGTAACCGTGCATTTTGGCTTCATGTGTATGTTTTGAGAGACGTTACTTTGCCTTTAAATTATATATTGTAAAACCCGTATGTGACTTATTTAATAAAACGAGGGAATTCATGTGGTCATTGACTGTCTCTCCAGATGAAGGGATTGCACAGAGTGATGGAGGGATGTGGATGGAGGAGGGTTTGATGTCTGCAGACCACCCATTTAGACGACTGCAGGTAAACTCTGGTGAAAAACTGTGGTGCTAAAATACAACATACAAAATCTTGCATTCAAAATTGTAAAGACTGTTTTCTGCTTCTGCGTCAACTCCACTCCGTAGCTACAGCGTTGCTCCTACGGCGTCTGAGTTCTGCGTCGGGGTTGCTTTGCATCGCGGTGCATTTCACCGCCATAACTATGGTTGTGTACCGAGACCCGGTGCTAATACGGCATCGGTGCCTCAACGACTGATATCTACCGGACCGAATAGCAACACGGATTTCGGTGCCTCATTTCGGTGCCACTGATATGCCTGCGCTGCTCTCTGATGCTCTGAAACGGACGTTACAACAGAAGCATCTTCTTCTTCTTCTTCTTTGGGATTTTACGGCAGCCGGCATCCAAAAAGTTGCATTGCATTGAACTAGCACCGCAGTGCATTATATCCTGTTATACAGTCCAGTGTCTATTAAAAATTTAAACAAACAACGTTTTCCCCTCCCACTTGATCCTACTTCTAAAATACTCTTCAGAGATACTTCTTCCAAACCAATTTCTCGCAATTCTCTGAGTAGATCTAGTCTTTGTCGGTCATAATTTCGACAAGAAATCAAAACATGATGCACTGTCTCAGGTTCCTGACATGAACACAAACCACTCTGATGTTTACCTAAAATAAATAAAGTGCTGTTCAGCAATGTGTGACCAATCCTCATTCTAGAAATAATAACCTCTTCCTTACGTCTACCTTCCCCTCTTTTACAAACATTAACTGAGTCAGTTAAAACAGAAGCATCACTGCACGTGATGTTAGTTAACATTACACTCGACAGCAGCTAATGTTAGCCTACCGTTAGCTAGTTAACATTACACTCGACAGCAGCTAATGTTAGCCTACCGTTAGCTAGTTAACATTACACTCGACAGCAGCTAACGTTAGCCTACCGTTAGCTAGTTAACATTACACTCGACAGCAGCTAACGTTAGCCTACCGTTAGCTAGTTAACATTACACTCGACAGCAGCTAACGTTAGCCTACCGCTAGCTAGTTAACATTACACTCGACAGCAGCTAACGTTAGCCTACCGTTAGCTAGTTAACATTACACTCAACAGCAGCTAACGTTAGCCTACCGTTAGCTAGTTAACATTACACTCGACAGCAGCTAATGTTAGCCTACCGTTAGCTAGTTAACATTACACTCGACAGCAGCTAACGTTAGCCTACCGTTAGCTAGTTAACATTACACTCGACAGCAGCTAATGTTAGCCTACCGTTAGCTAGTTAACATTACACTCGACAGCAGCTAACGTTAGCCTACCGCTAGCTAGTTAACATTACACTCGACAGCAGCTAACGTTAGCCTACCGCTAGCTAGTAGCTGGATTAATCACGGTTAACATGCTGACAGCTAGACCCAACTAAGTACTGCTTGCTGGCAAAGTGCTAATTTGGAATAGCATTTTGGAATAACCCCATGTTGTCTTCTTGATATATATCAATGGAAACAGCAGCTCTCTGTCAGTCAGGTATTGGAATCAGTCAGGAGTTTTCTCATCAACATGTTATGACATTAGCTTCACAAAAACACACGTGGATATTTCATTTTTCTGACTTTGTTTCTGTCTCTGGCCTCCTCTCCAGTCTCCAGATGTGTCACGGAGGAAATTACTTCAGGTGCCAGGAGCTGCAGTTCCCTTCCCTCCCCTCAAGGTGGCGTTGTCTCCAGACGATTAACCAGCTACTGTAACAATGCACACACACACACACACACACACACACACACACACACACACACACACACACACACACACACATATACACACACACACACACACACACACACACACACACACACACACACACAGAGACACACACACGCCAACCCACGACCTTTTCCTTAACATAACTGCGTCAAAAGGGGACGGCAATAGTCCCGACCAAGACGTTTACTTATAGCGCTAAAGGGACGGCAATAGTCCCGACCAAGACGTTTACTTATAGCGCTAAAGGAGACTTTTAGCGTCAATAAGAACGACAAAGGCACCTGTCCAAGCGTCCAGATTTTACGAGATGGGTGTGAGAACCTGTGGGATAGCAACAAAAAATAAGAGCTACGCTTTGCGGAGGCTGGCTTTCCCCATTGGTTAATGTCAACGTCCAATAATACGGTTGTCTCCGCCCCCCAGGTGTTGTCCAATGGGGAGCCGTGCGTCCTGTTCCAGGCCAGGAAGCTGTCTCTCCGCTATGAGAAGCAGAAGCAGTTGGATCTGACGGAGAGAGCCTTTTCTCCTCAGAAACCTGTCGACATCAGCCAGTCTGTCTGCCGCCAGGATAAGGCCACGTATGTACACCTGTCTGTCTGAGTGACCTGTCTGTCTACCTGTCCGTCTGACACAAAGCTTTAAAAACAACAGGAAATGATTTAGTTGTTTTCTGACGTGACATAATGGAAGAAACGTCTCGAGAAAACGATGTCACTCCTCAGACAGAAGGTCATTAAACATTAAACATAAACTTGTTTCAATGATTGAAATATAAAAATGTCCGACAGCAAGATTATAGTCCAATTTAGATATAACAGGACTAATGTAATATAACAGGACTAATGTAATATAACAGGACTAATGTAATATAACAGGACTAATATAATATAACAGGACTAATGTAATATAACAGGACTAATGTAATATAACAGGACTAATGTAATATAACAGGACTAATGTAATATAACAGGACTAATGTAATATAACAGGACTAATGTAATATAACAGGACTAATATAATATAACAGGACTAATATAATATAACAGGACTAATATAACAGGACTAATGTAATATAACAGGACTAATGTAATATAACAGGACTAATGTAATATAACAGGACTAATGTAATATAACAGGACTAATATAATATAACAGGACTAATGCAGGATGTCCAGTAAATTACGCTCAAAGAGATTTGTCCACAGAAAGATGAAATTTATTTCAACAAGAGCACACAACCTAAGGTTTTTGTGACTTAAGTCTGTCTGTGTCTGACTCTCTGTCTGTCTGTCTCTCTCTCTCTCGCTGTCTGTCTGTCTCTCTGTCTGTCTGTCTGTCTCTCTCTCTCTGTCTGTCTGTCTCTCTGTCTGTCTGTCTGTCTCTCTGTCTGTCTGTCTCTCTCTCTCTCTGTCTGTCTATCCCTCTCTCTCGCTCTGTCTGTCTGTCTCTCTCTCTCTGTCTGTCTGTCTCTCTCTCTCTGTCTGTCTACCTGTCTGTCTCTCTCTCTGTCTGTCTGTCTCTCTCTCTCGCTATCTGTCTGTCTGTCTGTGTGTCTGTCTGTCTCTCTCTCTCTCTCTGTGTGTGTCTGTCTGTCTACCTGTCTGTATGTCTACCTGTCTGTCTGACTCTCTGTCTGTCTCTCTATCTGTCTGTCTCTCTGTCTGTCTGTCTCTCTCTTTCGTTGTCTGTGTGTCTCTCTGTCTCTCTCTCTGTCTGTCTCTCTCTCTGTCTGTCTACCTGTCTGTATGTCTGTCTGTCTGTCTCTCTCTCTCTCTCTCTCTCGCTGTCTGTGTGTCTCTCTGTCTCTCTGTCTGTCTGTCTCTCTATCTGTTTGTCTTCCTGTCTGTCTGTCTTCACCAGACTGATTATGAGGTTTGGAGATGTGGAGGATTTCAGAGGTCTGTCCATCAGGTCAGTGATACCATCTGTTTGATAATCATGCCCTAAATACACCTTTATATATAATGGTCATATAAGGTGTCCCACTTCCTCCAGCATACACTAACAACAACTTACTACCACTAGTTTTACACTTTCATTTTTGGAATTTATGGTCAATACACCTCATGTAGCCTACATGAAATGATATCTAACTTTTGAGTTAAAAAAGCAGAAAGTATGAATAATTTAGACTAATATTTAGGATCAAAGGAACGTATGTTGATGGATAATCACAGACTTCCGTGTTACCCAAAGACATTGAGTGTTGATCACCTGGAGCATTTGGTGTATCCTTGAGGTCTAATCTGATGCATGCATTTCCTTAAATAATTATTATAATAAATCATTAAGCCGATATTTCTTTTGTAACATTTTGAAACCTGCATTGTTCACATCCATGTTTGCGAGCTCGCGGTCTTCTCCTTTCGTACGTATAATGTAGAACAGAATAAATCAACATATAGCGAGGGATATAATAATTAGTGGTCCGAGTGCTGAAAAGTAAAATGTAGATTTGGGACTGAAGGTGTCCTCCCGTCCCTCTGTCAGACTGCAGCTGTCCAACACGTTCTCCGAGTCTTTGGGTCAGTGGTGGTTCTCAGTGGACAGCGTCTCTCTGCTCTACAACACCTCTGAAGAGGCAGTGTTCAACGCCAGCGATGTGTACGCTCCGGCCTCCTCCTCCTACCACTGCGACCACGTCAGCAGCCTCCAACGCTACAGCGCCCTGCTGCTGCCCAGCACCGACCCCGCCCGCCGCTGGAGCATCACCTTCACCAACTTCCAGGTACCTGTCCATCAGCGTTGGGAAGGATACTTTCAAAACGTATTCTGTTACAGAATACAGAATACATGCCCAACAATGTAATTTGTAACGTATTCCGTTACGTTACTCAATCTGAGTAACGTATTCTGAATACTTGGATTACTTCCACATTGAATTGCATTTTATAAGTGTAGGAATGCGATCACATCCAGCTTACTAAACAGGCCTATTCTGGTGGGTTCTTCTGTTCCAACTGGCTGAATGTGTACCTAAACAAGCAGATATATTTTTGTATTTGTAGTCCCAAACTGCATACTACAAAAATCTAACCGCATTCTAAGCTACCACGAGCTAATTTTAGCTAACGTTAGCTAGCATGTCAGTCTTTCAACGGCTCTGGGGATAGTAAATCAGCACGTAGGAGAATGGTAAGTCGCACGTCAACTATAAAACAGCAAGGTGACCAGTAAAACTACAGCAGACGACTACCCCTGGCTAATTAAACAAATAACTTACTTTAAGATGCTTCTTCAGGTTGGTGGTGGAGTAATGTGGACGCTGAAAGGAGGGTGGTTACTGGTCAGCAGAGGTTGCACTGCACAGTTATATTTCCTTCTCCCTGTTCTTTCTTTAATGTGAAATGGTGTTCGAATTTCCAAGATAGAAACGCATTCCTGCCCTGGCTCTGTTGTGCCGGTTCCGGCTCCATCTCTACCTCTATCAGTGATCACGGAAATAGCTCACTTTTTTTCGTTTTCATATTGGGGCTTCGGGGAAATGCCTGGAGTTGCGAGAGTGAATAAACTCGTGAAACAGAGAAGTATCGTCATGTAATCCATTGATTGCAACAATGTAACTGTATTCTAAATACCAACTATTTAGATTGTAACTGTAACAGAATACAGTTACTCATAATTTGTATTCTGAATACGTCACGCCCACGGCCCACTTCGAGCACTGACGATATCGATATAATATTGATATATCGCCCAGCTCTAGTCCATTTACCATAGCTGGTCCGTCTCGCATTTGCCAGACCTGTTTCCACAGCGCTGTGGAGGAAAGGCCCTGACACACCAACCCAATAATCGGCCGTTGGACATGAGGCCCCCCTGCAGTGACTCTGAGGACCCCCTAGGGGTCCTGGACCCCAAGTTGAAGATCCCTGTTCTAAATTATCTTTAAAATGTCTCTCATGTCCCTCTTCAGATTCAGGCGTTCAACGTCACCGCTGGTGGATTTTCTCCTGCGAGCGTCTGCACCACCTTCCTGACGCCGGCCATCCTGATGGGCCTCATCATGTCCCTGATCCTGCTGCTGGTCCTGGCCTACGCCCTGCACATGGTCATCCACCTCAAACACATCGAGCATGATGACCAACGCAAGGCCGACGTCTACTTCCCACAAAGCCCTGAACACTGCTGTGTGGAAAATGATGACGCTGAGAAAAATATTCTAAGCCAAGAAGATAATTAGGGTGTTTGGTGTTTTTTTTGCCCCCAAAGTCGTCTTCAAGGCAGCGCGGCAATGGTTATGTTTAGGGTTAATGTCATAGACAGTATATATAATGGACCAGCAGGTCCCGTGTCTGTGGACGGAGACCAGTGAAGTCTCTTTCCCGGTGATGGCTGAGCGTTACTGAGCAGCCTCCAACTGAGCTTGAAGACGTAGATGTGACGTGAGCAACCTGTCTGAAAGTTGGAAGTCTTCTGGTAGCTGTGCCAAGAGAAATCTCAATCATTCCCAATCTAGCAGAGACGGAGAGCGTAGGTATATGTAAGGAGATAACATAGACACAGGCTAATTATTGATCACTAAAATGATAGTTAACATTAGTAATTAAACTTAAACAGCTAATGGAAGTCCAAACTGCCTGAGAGCTTCTCCTGTACTATACGGTAATTCCTCTACTATGAGACAGTAAGTCTCGTGGTTATGACCCAATCGTTAGCCTATTTTTATAAAAACGTCTGCTACGGAGCCATAACGTGAGCTACAAGGTAATGGAGCCTTTTATACATTGTCGTGTTTCTTTAGAAATAAACAATGGACAAATAGAGTCTTTAAACTCTTCAGATGTAAAGTTATTCTCTGTCAAAGTGACGTCAGAATGAATGGCAGTCAATGGGATGCTAACGGGAGGTGATGGCTTGTTAGCATCAAAATGGCGCCATAGGAGCTACGGGTTGTGGATGCTCACTTACCCCCTCGGGTAATGTTAGGGTTAGCTGCCTGGAAGGCGACGTTGGAGGCAAAAAACACCATTGAGCGATAATTAGGCCTCAAGACTGTTAACACATACACTTCAAAAAGAGACACAGCTGACTTGATGCTGACCACTGGCACCAAACCTCTGGTGTGATGGTGTACTTTCAGCTCAGGATTACATTTTTTTTTAAATATACACCATTTATAATGTTTATTTTTAATTTTATTTGCCTATTAGTGGGTTTCTGCATTCGTCTTTATAACTAATTTAATAAAAATATGAATAAAAAATGTTTTCCCTGTAGTATATTTGTAGTGTTTGGTCATTTTCCTTTCAGTATTTGTTGTTACCTGACCTAGCAGCAGCATTGCCGTCAGTGCTTGGATCTGATTGGATGAGCTACTTGGTGGATCAAGCCTTTCATTCACCATCAAAGATCTCATCTTAACCAGTAAGTTAACCAGAGAGACCTGCAGTCACTCTGAGAGTCCTGGCATCACGTTACCCTCCAGCTCGTCCACGCTTCCTGTTTCTGCTTTGTCGCACAGTGCTGAAAAAAATAGAGAGGTGCACGCCCTCTGGACGCACACTCAAAATCCTGGCACGCCAGCGAGATCTACGTCATTTTGACATCATATTGGCGCTCGTTCGAGATGAACTGAGCCTTGTGTACAAGAGCAGGCGGCTGCTGCCGGGGGCGGTGACAAAAATCAACTGTCAAGTCAGACAGATTACAGCAGCCTTCAGGCTGAACAGGAAGTCACAGAAACACTCACATCCTGTTAGGTCAGATTCCCATTTAATAAAATGTTATCAGACCCAAATATCAGCTCCTACACAGTCTCCAGTTGTTTTATAAAGACAGAGTAGCTGTTACCATGCTCTATATGTGATCTGTTGCTGATTTTAATCAACAATTAACAGACTGTAGATGGTCTCTCTGACTTCTAAACGTCACTATCAGCCACACAACATGTGTTCTGTACAGAATAAGCCTTTAAATCAGACTAATAGCAGTTAAAATCCCTCCAATTCAAAAAATATAAAACGTCATCATGTTGAGTCGATTCTGAACCAATCAGCTGTTAGATCAGCTGAGAGGCCGGCGTTTCCCAGCATGCCCTGGGTCCGCCTGGGTCTTGCAGTCAGTGAAAAGCAACAGCGCTGCCTGCTCTCAAACCTGCGGCCGCCGTGATCTCGTGAGGTTATCGTCAGCCACGTGTGCACGACGTCAGAGCAAGTCGGGATCAATTCGGACACAGATCTACCCAGCATGCATTGGGCGGCGATCGCCGGTGACCGATTCTGAGGCTAGTAGGCCTCCTCATCTGCCCGCTTGTTTTAGGATGCGTAATTGTGCACTTGACACTGAAACAGGCTGAAGCCTAATTCCCACTGGGGACACGTCCCTCCCACTTTCACATCTGTTTGATATTATTTCATTTATAAGTCTCGGCGATCGGCCTCTATTTTCTTTATTCTAAAGATTATTTTTTGGGGCTTTTCCACCTGTATTTTGACAGGACAGCTAGGTGAGAAATGGGAGAGAGAGAGGGGGGGGAAGACATGCAGGAAATCATCACAGGTCAGACTCCAACCCTGGGCCTCTGCATCGAGGCATAAACCTCTCAGTATATGTGCGCCTGCTCTACCCACTGACCAACCCGGCTACACGGCCTCTATTTTTAACAATAAAGAAAGACATCTTTTTCTCATGCGTAGTTTAGTACTATGTTTTCTGGAAGAATTTATCACTACGATCAACTTTTGTATCATCATAGTCCCTAAACTTATGTAGAGATGCAGGAAATGGGATTTAACATTAGCATCCCATTGACTGCCATTCATTTTGACGTCACTTTGACAGAGAATAACTTTACATCTGAAGAGTTTAAAGACTCTATTTGTCCATTGTTTATTTCTAAAGAAACGCGACAGTGTATAAAAGGCTCCATTACCTTGTACCTCACGTTATGGCTCCGTAGCAGACGTTTTTATAAAAATAGGCTAACGATTGGGTCATAACCACGAGACTTACTGTCTCATAGTAGAGGAATTACCGTATAGTACAGGAGAAGCTCTCAGGCAGTTTGGACTTCCATTAGCTGTTTAAGTTTAATTACTAATGTTAACTATCATTTTAGTGATCAATAATTAGCCTGTGTCTATGTTATCTCCTTACATATACCTACGCTCTCCGTCTCTGCTAGATTGGGAATGATTGAGATTTCTCTTGGCACAGCTACCAGAAGACTTCCAACTTTCAGACAGGTTGCTCACGTCACATCTACGTCTTCAAGCTCAGTTGGAGGCTGCTCAGTAACGCTCAGCCATCACCGGGAAAGAGACTTCACTGGTCTCCGTCGACATATACAGCGTTCCTGTTTAAATTTGCAAATATTTTGATACTAAGCTTCCAGTTTATTAACCAATTATTGCTGATTTCTTCTATTTTTCTTACTGAACTGTCTTGTTGAACCATGGTGCAGCCAGCGGTTGTTCTGTATATTCAAAACAAGCCCTTCATACAAAATAACATTTTGTATTTAAGACGACTAGTGCAGTAGTGCCTCTCCTCTAGCTTCTGTGGCAGGAGTGTACAGTAGCTATATGTAATGAAGCCTAATTCATGTATAAAGACTTCATTTGCAAAAACAGGTACCTCTGTTTTTATTTATGTGTATGCAATCAAATGCATATTAATCACTTAATCATTTGAAGAATGCATTTGATCTGTTTTTGAAAATTAACTTCTCATTACGCATGATGCATCGTCAGACAGTTTGGGTCTCCATGTAATAACAGCGACTGGTGTACAGGGTTCAAAATTCACTTTTTCGTCCACCAGCCAAATGGCTAGTGAATGTTCAAATTTTACCAGCCACGCAAAAGATTACCATTGATTTTTGGCTGGTGAGTGAAGCAAATCTACCAGCCACTTGCATATTTTACCAGCATTTGGCTGCTGGTGTAATTCCCGCTGTGTCCGCTGGGTGGCAGTGATACAGGCCGAGTAGGTTCAAGCAGCCATCATTTATAGAAGAAGAAGGCGCTCAGCTGTAGCCTGCTTTGGGGAGAATATGGCAGCTCTGTACCAACTTCTGTGGATATAGAAGAACCCGACACGTTGTTTAAAGCAGCGGTTTGATTGCTGAAGCCCGTGTGTTGTTTAGTTTTTAATCACAGCGCTGGAGGGTGAGTTAAACTCGCCATTTAGCCACTTTTCTCCTCGGCCTAGCTTTGCTGGTTAGCATTCTGGCTAACTTGTGTAGCTAGCAGTTACAGGACAGTTCCATGTGACGTCAGGAAGGAACGTTGACCGTTGGTTTATGTCGCGAGGGGGTCAGCTTCTCGTCGCACCGTGTAGCTGCTATGGCGCCATTTTGATGCTACCAAGCCATCAGCTCCCGTTAGCATCCCATTGACTGCCATTCATTTTGACGTCACTTTGACAGAGAATAACTTTACATCTGAAGAGTTTAAAGACTCTGTTTGTCCATTGTTTATTTCTAAAGAAACACGACAATGTATAAAAGGCTCCATTACCTTGTACCTCACGTTATGGCTCCGTAGCAGACGTTTTTATAAAAATAGGCTAACGATTGGGTCATAACCACGAGACTTACTGTCTCATAGTAGAGGAATTACCGTATAGTACAGGAGAAGCTCTCAGGCAGTTTGGACTTCCATTAGCTGTTTAAGTTTAATTCCTAATGTTAACTATCATTGTAGTGATCAATAATTAGCCTGTGTCTATGTTATCTCCTTACATATACCTACGCTCTCCGTCTCTGCTAGATTGGGAATGATTGAGATTTCTCTTGGCACAGCTACCAGAAGACTTCCAACTTTCAGACAGGTTGCTCACGTCACATCTACGTCTTCAAGCTCAGTTGGAGGCTGCTCAGTAACGCTCAGCCATCACCGGGAAAGAGACTTCACTGGTCTCCGTCCAGAGACACGGGACCTGCTGGTGTGTAGTAGTGTAGTTCAGCAGTACACGGTCTTTAGTTTAGCCCGGCTGCCCTCTCTCTGCTGCCGGGGACGGGGACTTGATGTTTAAGCTCCTCTCCGCGGCCCTCCCACTGCTCCCCCGACGCCTGCTCGTCTCCTGCCGCTCTCTCTGCAGGATGGAGCCCGCCGTGGTGAGGTGTCTCCCCGGGGAGCCCAAACTCACCATCTCCTTCTGTCTGGACGGCAGCCACAAGCACATGCTGCGGGACCAGGGCGAGCAGCTGGGCAAGGTCCTGGCCCGGATCTCCAATGGCATCGCCAAGGGCCAGGGGAAGGCGAAGAAGTCCAAGAAGAACAAGGGACAGGAGCCGGGTGAAAGCCCGGAGCATGTTGTGGTGAAGCTGTTCTACGACGGCCAAGAAGTGGCCGAGACGGAGCTGAACTCGGCGGCGTGGCAGCACGGAGCCGTGCTGCAGGTCGGCGGCTGTAAATACGCGGTACAGCGCAACGCTCCTACCTTCACCACCGCGGAGCTCCCGGCCTCCCTGCTGGCCGGGTTCCCCGTCTGCCCCCATCTGGAGGTCGAGTTTGGGAACCTCCAAGACTGCGAGTTCACGTGGTATAAGGAAAATGCCCCATGCACAAGGTAGGTATAATACAACAGGGTATACGTGCAGTTTAGTGCGCCGAATTATGAGAATCTTAAATGATGAGGGTCTTAGTTACTTTATTATTTTCCAAAAACTGAGTGTCCCAAAGCTACCATCTGCGGGATTAGGACTGATTCTAACCCTAACTCTATTTTAAAGATGCCCTGGTTGTCCTTTATAACTGTTATTCTGCCATATCTATATTTTAATAATTTGATTGTGCTTCTTTCTTTATCGCTAATATTTATAATAAATAATATTATAAATATATTTATTATTATTACTATTATTATTATTATTATAATTTATAATAATAATAATAATAATAATAATAATAATTATTATTATTATTATTATTATTACACATTAAATTACTTGCCTCAATATTTTAACATGATGATACACATGCCATTGGGTTTATGTATTTTACTAACAGTGTGGTTTTATTCTATGATGTATTTTAAATTATTTATGCTTATTTATTATGTGGCACTTTTTACTTTTTAAAGCACTTTTAAACACAGCAGTTATTACTAATTTTTAATGGTATGTGTATATATTTTTTAACCACAAGGGTAAGTAATTCAGACAGTATTTTAGACCCTTTAAATGTTTTTTTATTTGTAATTTTTTGAGGTTAAATAATATGTAATATTGGGATAGAATTTCATTTGTATTGCGATGCCGGGCTATTTATATATATATATATATATATATATATATATATATATATATATATATATATAATATAATATAATATAATATAATATAATATTATTTTATTTATTTATTTAGTAATGTCTCCAGGAGAGAGGCCAGGACAGGAGTGGAGGTGACCTTTTATTTAAAATTTTAATCTCCCGCTGTCCGTCCTGTTCAGCTTTTATATAACCCAATCTGGCTTTTTAAGGAGGTTTTTAAGTGTTTTAGTCACACCAGTGGTCCCCTTGTGCCCGCGCCCCTCGCAGCACCCATCCTGGGCGTTTTAACCCAAACCTAACCTATCTTCCATAGGGACTTTGGGGCACTAAACTGCACATATACCATAAAAAAATAGGTGTTATTGACACGTAGTGCTACAGAGTTTGTGCAGCGTAATGCACTCAGTTACAACAACAACAGACTTGCAATAAATCATACTTGTATAGAACAATTTTTATTTGGGTTGTTGGTAGGAATGGTGTCTTGACTGCAGTGCACGGCCGATAAATTATCCAGGATGATACAGTGCCGATATTAGTTTATCAGGATCACCATCGGCTTTATTAATTAATTATGTGTAGACATACAAGGAACTTGACTCTGGTTTAAAGAAGCTCCTAATGTACTTATCTGAAACCATTTACATGAGGATGGAAGTAGACATTCAGACAAAACCAAGGACAACAAAGCTGAACAAACAGATGGAAATAAACAACGAACTATGTACATACAAGTAGGTGAAATATCTAACAATATATATTTATCAGCACATAGGTGGGCCAATAGGTAACAAGAAACAGCAGTACAGAAACACTCAATGTGTTTGGGGGTAACATGAAAACATCTGCAGCTTTCCTCTGTTTGATATCATTGATGATTGAATATTTTTGGACTGTAAGTCGGCCAAAATACATTTGAAGAAGAGCCTGACTGAGAGACTGTATATAGTTACAGAGAGAGAGAGAGAGAGAGAGAGAGAGAGAGAGAGAGAGAGAGAGAGAGAGAGAGGAGGAGAGAGAGGGAGAGAGGAGGAGAGGGAGAGAGGAGGGGGAGAGAGGAGGAGGAGGAGAGGGAGAGAGAGAGGAGGAGAGTGGGAGGAGGAGGAGAGAGAGAGAGAGAGAGAGAGAGAGAGAGAGAGAGAGAGAGAGAGAGAGAGAGAGAGAGAGAGAGAGAGAGAGAGAGAGAGAGATTGTGTGTCAGTGCTTCCCACCACCTAGCCGCCTGGCGTGGATACTACATCACATTTCACACATGTTTGCGTCACCTAATGCACGCAGATTTCCCCCCAAAACGCTCGTCTAAACTCAGAATAAAAAGTGAGAACGCAACGCCACTTTTGCGTTTTCTCTTCAGATCGTTCCTGTCTAAACACAGCCTAAAGCTTCTGCACCTTTTTTGTTTTCATGTTGTTCTGCTAGCCCTGAAGCTGCTGGAGAAGTTCCAGGCGATGACAGCAGTTGGACAGAGGTGGGATACGGGAGAGTGCATGTCCCGTCCAATCAGGACATCGGCTACAGACTCAAACTGCGCTGCACACCTAAAGATGGTGAACGCAGTGGCGTGGCCAAGGAGCTGGTCTCTGTGGGAGCCGTAGAGGCCGGACCAGGCATGTGCACGTTCGACAACAGACACGCGTACACTGTCAAAGAGGCAGAGTGGCCAGCGGTGAGGGTGGTGTCGTACAACATCCTCGCCGATGTCTACGCCCAGACAGAACTGTCCAAGACGGTGCTTTACCCGTACTGCGCCCCCTACGCCCTGCAGCTGGACTACAGGCAGAACCTGATCAAGAAGGAGCTGGCCGGGTACAACGCTGACATCGTCTGCCTGCAGGAGGTTGACAAAGGTAATGGAGATGTTCCGATACCGATACCAGTATCGCTATCGGCTCCAATACTGCCTAAAACGCTGGTATCGGTATCGGGAAGTACTGGAGTTAATGCACCGATCCCATACCACGTAATAAAGCCCTAATCAGTCCCTCCAGAAAAACCTGATTATGTGATCTCATAACTCAATGCATAATCAGCCAAAGTCTGCATATTTATGCGGGGGGGCGCATTTTTTCAAATACGGCGCACTTTCGCCGCATGAATTGCCGATTTCCGTGCAAAATATGCGGGGCTTGCATGATTTCATAATCCCCGGATTTTCGTTGCAAAAGTCCCACATATCTTAGCAGAAAGTTGAAAAATGTTGCGTTTACTTCACACACGAGCAGCCGTTTTCCCCTGTTGCCATGGGAACGTTATGAAGTGACGTAATTACGCGACGTGAACATCATCGAAAAGCTGCAAACCCCGCGATAAAGCCACGATGGAACCGCAGTTTTAAAAAGTTCCCGCAATTTCATCACATAAAATTGCATAAATATCCCGCATATTCCATCACATTTTTTAAGAAAACATGCCGCATAATCAAGGATTTTTGCTGCAACAATCACAAAAAAACTATGTTAAAGTAGTTTATTTATGTTGTTTTTCCGTTATAACTGACTGTCAAACTGAAGAATAACAGAAAGTTCATGTTTCACAAAGAGTTTAACCTGAGCCAGACTGGCAACAAAGATAGAAATAATATCATATTCATACAGAGATAGTAGTATACAGCTGTTATACATCATATCATCTATACAGAGATAGTAGTATACAGCTGTTATACATCATATCATCATACAGAGATAGTAGTATACAGCTGTTATACATCATATCATCATACAGAGATAGTAGTATACAGCTGTTATACATCATATCATCATACAGAGATAGTAGTATACAGTTGGTATCGGATTGGTACGCAAGTTCAGGTATCAGAATCGGTATAGGGAAGCAAAAAATGGTATCGGACCATCTCTAAAAGGTAATTCATGCAGAACCTGGAACTGAAACACCTGGTGGATAAGTGAGTAGGCCTGCACGATTAATCGTTATAAAATCGCGATCTCAATTCACCCTGTTCATGATTTAATTTTTTTTTATTAAAAAAAAAAAAAAAAAAGTAATATATACAGTGTGTGTGTGTATGTGTGTATATATATATATATATATATATATATATATATATATATATATATATATATATATATATATAATGACTTTGATTCTCATTTAATTTACGAGCCGACTGCATCACTAACGCTACTACTTTCTTCTGTGAGTTTTAAACATAACCGACGATATAAAATAGGTTTTAAAGCTCTGCAGAGCTCTCCCTTCTCTTCAGTGATCCTCTGTGTTTACAGGCTCGTGATGATGATCAATGGGCTCTAGCTGCCAAAATAAATCTATGTTTGGTACTGCCAAATTGTTTAGTTTTGTCATGGTTCATGTGTGCAGTAAACATTACATTCATGAGAAAAAAATCGTGGTAGAGAATCGTGATATCAATTCTAAGCTAAAAAATCCTGATTCATATTTTTCCCCGAATCGTGCAGGCCTATAAGTCAGTGATTTTCAACCACTGTGCCGCGGCACCGTGAGAGATCGTGGGAAATTATCCGATTTTACTTAATTGGTCAAACACATTTTTTTTATTGAGTTACTGCAAATAATTTGTCATTGTTGCTCATCTGTGCCTGCAATGTGATGACTGGAAGAGAAATTAAATACTGTTCTGTGTCAGTAGGAGGCAGTATAGCGCAATAATGACCTTGTTGATGTAAGACAATAAAGTGACAGGATGTAAACAGTAGAATGACTGCCCCCTGGTGGCAGTGACAGGATGTAAACAGTAGGGCCGAGATCATCGATGTAAGCCGGCTACAATGTGGCATTTTGTAACATTTTTGGTTGGTGGTGTGCTGCGGGATTTTTTGAATGTAAAAAATGTGCCGTGGCTCAAAAAAGGTTGAAAAACACTGCTATAAATGAGTCTGCTTTCTGACTTTCCTCATGTTCTCTGCACTCTTCAGGGGTGTTCGTGGACAGTCTGACTCCAGCTCTGGATGCCTTCGGCCTGGATGGCGTTTTCAGGATCAAAGAGAAGCAGCATGAAGGCCTCGCCACTTTCTACCGCAGGTCAGGTCCTCTAGCAGCCAGACTCTGAAGAAAATGTCTTCTGTGTTTTTCTGTGTTGTCGTTCTTGGATCTTAACAGCGTTCTACAAATGATGCACACGGGCCTTTATGTCATGGGTAGGACTGGGAATCAATACCTAAGCTGTTAGGGCATGCAGGTAGGCAGGTAGGCAGGTAGGTAGGTAGGTAGGCAGGTAGGTAGGTAGGCAGGCAGGCAGGTAGGTAGGCAGGTAGGCAGGTAGGTAGGCAGGCAGGTAGGTAGGCAGGCAGGTAGGTAGGCAGGTAGGTAGGCAGGTAGGCAGGTAGGCAGGTAGGTAGGCAGGCAGGTAGGTAGGCAGGCAGGTAGGCAGGTAGGTAGGTAGGCAGGTAAGTAGGCAGGCAGGTAGGTAGGTAGGTAGGCAGGTAGGTAGGCAGGCAGGCAGGCAGGTAGGTAGGTAGGCAGGCAGCAGGCAGGCAGGCAGGCAGGTAGGCAGGTAGGCAGGTAGGCAGGCAGGTAGGCAGGCAGGCAGGTAGGTAGGTAGGCAGGTAGGTAGGCAGAGGGGTAGGCAGGCCAAATTTTTTAAATGAAGGCATTAAGATCAATTTCCAAAAGAGGATTTTTTTATTCCTCGTTTTAGTCAACTTTAGCATGGCTTCATAAGCTTATGAGAGCCAATATATTTTGTAAATACAGTATTTAGTTACTATAATATTCAACTTGTTTCATCCAGGATAAAGCAATTTTAAAAATGACATAATTTTGTCCTTTTTAGGTCGAAGTTTCAGCTGCTAAGCCGTCATGACATCGTGCTGAACAAGGCGTTGACCTCTGACCCCATCCATTCTACGCTGCTGGAGAGGGTTTCTGCTAACGGCGCTTTGAAGGACAAGATACTGCAGAGGTCCACCACCCTGCAGGTAGGGTTGGGTACCGGCTGCACTAACTGGAATGTTTGTCTTGTAGTCTTGCAGCTTAAACTTGACAGTAGGGAACTGTTTTGGGGATTTTCTGACATTTATTTATTTTAGTTTTTCCTGGCTCAGAATGAGGGGGGACTCCGTACTAGAGGGTGACACGGGAATCAGTTGACGCTCCCATCCCGAGCCCACGAAAATACTCCCGTCATATCCCGATCACGTGACTTTGTCACACATGTTATAATGCTCGCCTAGCTGCTAGCATAGCACGCCCTCATACTCTGCTTCTGACTGGCTAGTAGTCCTTACCTAGGTACTGTCAGGGCCCTCATACTCTGCTTCTGACTGGCTAGTAGTCCTTACCTAGCTACTGTTACCACCAAAAATTCCTCAATGCAGGAAAAACCCTGTTAATAAGATTTAACTTTTCAAAAAAAATAGAGAGAAAAAAGACCCAATAATCACTAACAAAAAAAAATAATAATCAGGCTTACAGCACTGGGGACACACTTTCTTACTTTGTGAAACTGCGTTGTTCACCTGTGCTTCCTGACTGTGAATGTTTCTCTGCAGGTCAGTGTGCTCGAGGACCTGAATAAACCAGGCAGGAAGGTCTGCGTGGCCAACACTCACCTGTACTGGCACCCAAAAGGTAAGACCACTCATTCCTCTGTATGAACACACCTGAGTCACTGATGTAAGAGAGCAGAGTGATATTTTGCACCCTTAATCTGCACAAGATTAAATTTTCCTTTTCCCTTTTTAAAGGAGGGAACATTCGGTTGATCCAGATGGGCGTGGCTCTGCAACACCTGCGTCATGTGATCAGCGAGGAGGCACCTGGCGCCCCTCTGGTCTTCTGTGGTGACTTTAACTCCACCCCTAACTCAGGTAACGCCACAGCAGAACCAGTCTCTGCCAGTTTACACTTAGCCTCGTGAGACCGTCCTGATCTGGCGAGCTCCAGTTTTCCACTCGCATATCAGTCCGGCATCTTGAGACAGAGACAATTTGGAGCCGTTCGCCAAACGACCGACCAATCAGTGCTGGTTTTGAGGCGGGTTTAGGTGTGACGCAACCAGAAGCGACTGGCGGCTTCCACGGATGAGATGAGCGTAGCTATCACGCAAGTTTGATCCAAATTAGAAAGTATTCCTTCGTTGAAAGAAGAGCAAAAAACGGCACTGGAGGCTTTTCTCAGAGGAAAAGATGGTTTGGCTCTACTCCCGACTGGTTTCAGCAAGAGTTTGATATATCGTTGATCTGATTGGTTGATTTGGCCCGTCTATCACCAACATAGGTGGTGATAGACAGAGGGTTTATCCAATCAGCTAACCAGGATTTTCGGCCCTTCCCAAAAGTTCTCCAACGGAAAGTTCCCAGATGGATATGCTGAGCAAATGCCGAGCCATCCATCTGTTGGAGTCAGGTTAGTTTACACTTAGTCTTTTGTTAACTTCAGGTGAAGCTCGTATGATGATTTAAAAGGAAATACTCTCCTTAACTTTGCCTCATTTGCATAAACAGTTACCAGCTGTTTATACCGGCCTTTTTCAGTCACAGAAAATACTTTTCAATACTCATCTGGATTGAAGCAGCAAACATTCAGTGTAAGAGTAGAACATGACATAACATTATTTATTATAAGTTTATTTGATTCACAGCTGCTACATATGGTGTTTTGACCTCGACAACCCAACTGCATTTTACCGCAAACTTGCGACTAGTTAACTTTCTAAAGCAGACGCAGTCGCTTGTTGCTAAGAGTCGGGTCGGGACTCCAACATCGTATTCAGAATATAAAATATCACTTTCTAATGTGTGATTTTGTAAAGGTGTTCACGAGATAGATACCAACCTTTAGTGAACTAGTGAATTTCGCCAGCTGTCTTGTGTGTGTGTGTGTGTGTGTCTGTATCTCTCTCTGTGTGTGTGTGTGTGTGTGTGTGTGTGTGTGTCTGTATCTCTGTGTGTGTGTGTGTCTGTATCTCTGTGTGTGTGTGTGTGTGTGTGTGTGTGTGTGTGTCTGTATCTCTGTGTGTGTGTGTGTGTGTGTGTGTGTCTGTGTGTCTGTATCTCTCTCTGTGTGTGTGTGTGTGTGTGTGTGTGTGTCTGTATCTCTGTGTGTGTGTGTGTGTGTGTGTCTGTATCTCTGTGTGTGTGTGTGTGTGTCTGTATCTCTGTGTGTGTGTGTGTCTGTGTGTGTCTGTATCTCTGTGTGTGTGTGTGTCTGTATCTCTCTGTGTGTGTGTGTGTGTGTGTGTGTGTGTGTGTCTGTATCTCTGTGTGTGTGTGTGTGTGTGTGTGTGTGTGTCTGTATCTCTGTGTGTGTGTGTCTGTATCTCTGTGTGTGTGTGTGTGTGTGTGTGTCTGTATCTCTGTGTGTGTGTGTGTGTGTGTGTGTGTGTGTGTCTGTGTCTGTATCTCTGTGTGTGTGTGTGTGTGTGTCTGCATCTCTGTGTGTGTGTGTGTGTGTCTGTATCTCTGTGTGTGTGTGTGTGTGTGTGTGTGTGTCTGTATCTCTGTGTGTGTGTGTGTGTGTGTGTGTGTGTGTGTGTGTCTGTATCTGTGTGTGTCTCCGTGTGTCTCATTTGCACAAATTAACAGTTGTACTCTTTGCCTTAAAAGTGAGCAGAAGATAATGTTACTCAGGAAATTTACCATGAAGATCAATTTTCTACAACGCTAGAATATGATGCATAAATATCTCTTTCACTCTGTTTCTCCCTCTCTCTCATGGGCTAAAATATACATTTCCTAAGTCATATTAACTTCCACTGCTCGCTTTTAATGCAAAGTCTACAACTGTTGGTTTTTGCAGATGACAGTGACTCAGTGAATGGTTTCAGTTAAGAGCAGTAGTTCATCAATGTATATTTTTAGACTATTATTCAGTCGGTCCGCTATTATCTGCCATGCTTTTTCTCGCGTGTTTTTTAATTTTTTATAGAGGATGAGTTTCCTTCTCTACATATTATATGCCTTGCTCCCTTATATATAATAAATAAAGACACTGAAGAAATTGGACTCTAAAATCTAACTATAAAGATAATTAAGTGATAAATTCCATGCACACTGTAAACATGAACGGAACAGAGTAAATTTATCAGTTATTTCCCCCCCAGCTAAATATAAGGTCAAAAACCATTGAGGTGTCCTCTCCCTGTTGTTACATGAATGTACAGTAGCCTCCATCACTAGATAGTTACTGGTCCAGTGAACTAAGACTATCATTTGGGAGGATTGTACAATTAGGATATGTTCTTTAAATTGTACAATCCTCCCAAATTATAGTCTCAGTTTACTGGACAACACAACTTGTGTGCTAAGAATGCCAAATACCATGCACATGGAAGAGGAACAAACATGATCCTTATTGTTAAAGAATTAAAAAAAAAATTAATCAACTAAAATAATTCGAGGTGCATTGGTCAACTATAGAAATGTACAGCGTTGTATGTGTTGCCCTTAGTAACAGACTTCTTTTAAAACACATTTGAAATGTTATCAGCCTTTTCTAATTATCTCAACAACTGTCATAATATATTCATCAAACTTCTAACAACAATATGAACAGCAGTCGTCATACAGAAATATAACAGGAACAATGACTGTCACATGAATAATTATAATTTAAAACTTTAAATAATAACAGTACTTAAAGGAACAGCAATATGCACCTGTTGTATTTTAATCCAGGCTGATAACAACAGGGTAAAACCACTGCTGGGTGATCAGAAAAGGCTCCAGGATTAATAAATCCTGGCTGTTAGCCTGGTCGGGAGCAGGCTAGCTGTTAGCCTGGCTGTTAGCCTGGTCGGGAGCAGGCTAGCTGTTAGCCTGGTCGGGAGCAGGCTAGCTGTTAGCCTGGCTGTTAGCCTGGTCGGGAGCAGTACAGAATAAATCTCCATGGTGATTTATGTGCCTCCACTTTCGTGAAACCGAGTCAAGGCTTAAATCATCCAGGATAACTGATAAATCCCGGCTTAATCCCTTATCTTGGTTTTGTGAAACAGGCCCCTGGTGTCTGTTGTTGTGTGCAGGTGTCTCTTGTTGTTGTGTGCAGGTGTCTCTTGTTGTTGTGTGCAGGTGTCTGTTGTTGTGTTCAGCTGGTCTCTTGTTGTGTGCAGGTGTGTTCCAGCTGGTCCAGGAGGCCGTGGTCCCCCTACAGCATGCAGACTGGGCCAGCTCTGGGCCGGAGGAGACCTGCAGCATGGAGCTGCTCTCTGCCTTCCCCCCCCTGCTGAGCGCCTGCAGCCAGCCCGCCTACACCAACTACGTGGGAGGCTTCCACGGCTGCCTGGACTACATCTTCATACAGCCAGACAGCATGCAGGTAGTAGTCGGGATGTCACCGTACACCCAGCTCACCATTCCTTCCCCACGCTGTTCCTCAGAGCCACGTGGCTGCTTAGCCCCGCCCACGTTTCACAGCAGCCATTTGGATTTTATAAAGTTGGTGCTGTGAAAAAAGTATCGTTCAGGAACCGGTATCGAATTGCAGATATCGTAGGGCTGCACGATTTTTTTGTTTCATCGTCTACATCCTGCGATGCACGCGCGATAGTCACATCTCAGGACGTTGTGATGTTGACGCTACAACTTCTTTGCTGCTTGATAAAAAAGTAAACTCTCAGCGTTCTCCTTTTCCATGATTGTTACCGGCCGACCCTTTAAGACAGGTGGTCATGTGACGTAACGTTAGTCCGACGGGCGGGGGGGTGTTAGGGGAAGTGAGGCTCTCCGTGTGTAGGAAAGGACTGTAAGCTGACACGGTGATGACATGGTTCTCCCTGGGTGGTGAAGCTACAGTAGTCTCTGCAAAGACAAACTAAATCACCTGATTAATGCAACGTCATCACGACGTCTCCCGGACATTTCTCACTGCAGGAAGCTGCTACCAGCCGGGCTAAAGCTAACATAGTTAGCCTAAAGACACAAGGCGTCTGTCCCAACTAACGTTATGGTTCAGAGCTGCAACGCTGGAAACCTAACACTAATCTCCAGCAGCAGTCTGTGTCTGATATAACATCATTTACTCTGATTTAAACGTTACACTAACCTCCAGCAGCAGTCTGTGTCTGATATAACATCATTTACTCTGATTTAAACGTTACACTAACCTCCAGCAGCAGTCTGTGTCTGATATAACGTAACTTAAGAGCTCTTGGATCCACAGTTTGTTGCTGGTGTGTGACGTGCAGGCTCTGCATGCACAGCCAACCACCAATCATGATCAATTTAATCAATTTATCAAACAACCAAAGCAGGCCCCGCTAGAGGAAGCAACATGCACGCATTATTAATATCATTGACTTCACCCTGGATTGATATTATATGAATACATGGTGTCCTGTCAGTCAACCAGTGTATTTCTTCCTAATATCCCTCTCCTAAATCTCTTCAGAAGAGGAGTCAGATCTTACTGGCTCTGGTTTTTGGAAAGCATCAAAGACTGGTTCACATTAGAACATTTCCTTTTTCATTTTTAGTTTCTGTGTAGATGCCCCTCCCAGTAGCTGAGAATGAGTTAGGATTTCTAAATACGGATATTTATGTCCTCTTGTAAAAATGTGTAAAAATAATATCGCAATGTAAGTTTTTTCCAATATCGTGCAGGCCTAATACCCAGCCGTGTGTGTGTGGTGTGTCTGTCTCTGTGTGTGTGTGTGTGTGTGTGTGTGTCTCTCTGTGTGTGTCTGTCTCTGTGTGTGTGTGTCTGTGTGTCTTTGTGTGTCTGTCTCTGTGTGTGTGCGTGCCTGTGTTCCTGTGTGTGTGTGTGTGTGTGTCTGTGTGTGTGTGTCTGTGTGTGTGTGTATGTGTGTGTGTGTGTGTTTCTCTGTGTGTGTGGTGGTGTGTGTGTGTGTGTGTGTGTTTCTGTGTGTGTGTGTGTGTGTGTGTGTGTGTAGGTGGAGCAGGTGATTCCTCTGCCCAGCCACCAGGAGGTCACCACCTACGAGGCTCTGCCCAGCGTCGCTCACCCCTCGGACCACATCGCCCTGATCTGTGACCTACGCTGGGACCCCTGACCCCTGACCCCTGACCTGCTGGACAAAACGCCAGCGTGGATTTCTTAACGCTTGAATGGAGTGTGAGTGCGGGCACGTGGAGAGAAATGATCTGGTACCAGAGAACTGTGTGAAATTACAATATAACTGAAATATGGTTAAGTTCATATTGTATTATTAACAGTACAATAATTACTGCATTTAAATCACTGATATTCAGTGTTGTGGTTGTTAATACAAAAAGTAATGAGCTGAACATTGCTCGTTATTTAGCTTTTTGGCTTTTTCCCCTTTCCTTTAGTGTGTTATATATCTTGTGAGATAAGTGAAAAAGCCCAAAGTCCACCCCAAAGGGACTTACCATCTCCAACAGAAAACTCTGTTCACAAACTGCTCCAAACAGTACAGCACGCCCTCATACTCTGCTTCTGACTGGCTAGTAGTCCTTACCTAGGTACTGTCAGGACACGCCCTCATACTCTGCTTCTGACTGGCTAGTAGTCCTTACCTAGGTACTGTCAGGGCCCTCATACTCTGCTTCTGACTGGCTAGTAGTCCTTACCTAGGTACTGTCAGGGCCCTCATACTCTGCTTCTGACTGGCTAGTAGTCCTTACCTAGGTACTGTCAGGGCCCTCATACTCTGCTTCTGACTGGCTAGTAGTCCTTACCTAGGTACTGTCAGGACCAGAGTCTCTGTACCAATGAAATGTACCAGAGTATGGTAGGACCAGGCTAACCTACGACCCTTCTACACAGACACGTATTGGCTTCAATACCCAATGACATCGTTAATAAATATATTTTAACATTTTAACAAAAATATTTATTATTACATTACATTTTTCATTTTGGCCAAACAAGTCTCTCAGCGGTCCTTACAGTTACAGTTGTTTACTATTTAATTAAAGTTTGGGTCTACAGCATTAGTCAGATTCTCAGCTTATTCTTGTGTGTCTGTTTTAAATTCTGATACTAACAACACTAGAAGGCAGCGCCAGGGGAGACACACACACACACACACACACACACACACACACACACACACACACACACACACACACAGACACACTGTGTGTGTCTGTGTGTGTGTGTTCTTGTTTAACTATATTCGTGGGGTCCAAAAACCAGGAGTCCAGTATACTTGTGGGGTCCCGACAGCTTTGTGGGTCCAAAATACTGGACCCCACCAGGTTAAAGGTCTGTTTGAGGGTTAAGACTTGGTTTTAGGATTAGGGTTAGAATTAGGTTATGGTTAGGGTGAGGGTAAGGGTTAAGGTTAGGCATTTAGTGGTGATGGTTAAGGTTAGGGTAAGGGGCTAGGGAATGCATTATGTCAATGACGGGTCCCCACAAAGATAGTGAAACAAACCTGTGTGTACAACCATCTTGAAAAAAATGAACACCTTTTTGATGCTTTTTCTGACATTTATATCAGATATATATATTATTTTTTTTTACGTTTTTGACGCTTTTGTTACCCAAACACCACTAACACCAGTTACTACCTCTGGGTTTACACTTATTTTTGGAATTTATGGATAATAATCCCCATTTGTAGGAAATTATACCTATTTTTTTTGTTAAAAAAGCAGAAATGATGAAATATTTAGACTAATATTAGAGGAACGTGTGTTGATGGATAATCAGAATACAGTTTCAAAACTATTTCAATATTTCTGAAATGCCAAAACTTGGATAAAAAAAAATCCAAAATTCCATCAAAGTATGATCATGAATTGTACGTGTGAAGAGCATTGTATGGAATCCATCTCATTTTTGGGTGATTTTAATTAATTTTATAATTAAAATTGTGATTTTGAAATTTTGAAAACGGGTCAAATTCAAATTGGACCCGAGGACAACATGACTGGTTGCCATGGATACGGACGTCAACAGTCCCGCCCACAGCCGACTCCGGACGTAAGACTACAATACAAGTTCTCCATTGATTGGAGTATAAGCCATGAAATGGTAACCGTTGTCGGTACACGATCCGTTCTGCCTGCACGATCCGTTCTGCACATGCGCAAAATGTTCGCGCATGCGCGGTTGTACGAGGATTTACGACACTGCACGATCTGTTCCACGCTTCCGGTCGACAGCCAAGCTAACGTTAGTTTAGCTAACAGCTAATTCGGCTAACCGCTAGCTGAGACAGCATGTAATAACTTTAAAAGACCCTCAAAATAAAACTTGAAAATAAACGTTGACATATATAACAAACACCTAACATATATAACAGCTGTTACGTCAGTTCTACTTTACTTGTGCTCATTTAAAATACAATCACTCAATACTTGTCTTTATTGTTATTACTGTGAAGTCTTAATTTAGCTGTAGCTGCTTTTCCCATTACGTTTGAGTTAACGTTATTTTAGACTGAATCTAGCTGTCAGCTAGCGGTTAGCCGAATCAGCTGTTAGCTAAACTAACGTTAGCTTCCCGGTGGAGGCTAGCCATAGGCTAGCGTGGAACAGATCGTGCAGGTCGTATGGATACGTAAAACAGTATTATCTTGCGCATTTGCAGAACGGATCGTACCGACATAAGCCATGAAATGGTAACCGTTGTCACTGCCCGATGTGAGTCCAGTGCAGATGTGAGTCGCGCATGCTCAGATTTACGGCATAACGTGTCTTACTGAAATTTGTGAAATCCATAAAATAATAAACGTTTCTCTTTACATACAGTAACAGAAGATGGGAATCATTTCACAGACGTTGTAGCTATGATTGTTAGATTGCTAACTTTTAGCTAGCAGTCATTTCGTAAACGTAGCTATCTATGATTGTTTGATTGCTAACGTTAGCTCAGAATGCCATTCAAGTGACAGCCTTTGTTGTGTTTGATTGCTATCTTTTAGCTAGCAGTCATTTCAAAAACGTTTTAGCTATCTATGATTGTTTGATTGCTAACATTAGCTCATAGACTGTGCGTTAGCTCTCAAAAAGCCGTTAGCATCTTGGAGGCTTCTTGTCGCAAAGTGACGCATGCGCAACTCACATCGGCACTCGACTCACATCGGGCAGTGACAACCGTCGATGGTAGACTTAAAACCAGCTACGACATGACTCAGATTGGATCTGCTCATACAGACGCCAACAGTTCATGGGGCACTACCCTTGTTTTGAGATAAATGTCTTTTATTCACGATGTCTTGGATAAGTACTTCATTACCCACAATCCTAGGCGTAACAGCAACGTGTCTGATTTGTCCAACTCGTTGTTACCATAGAAACGTTTACCGTACCCGCGAACGGCTAGAGCGAGCTGCTACCACTGAAGTCTCTGATAGTTTCTCTACGCGGTCTTGTATCTTTTGCCTTTTTGCCATTTTCAAAATGTTTTTTTTGCGCCGAATCAAATGTTTTATGGTCACCATTCATCTCTTAGCTGGTTGTCATGGTTACAGGCTTAAAAGTCTATATATCAGCAAATTTACGAAACGTCAATGAAACAATTTAATGGGGAAAAACATTCCGGAACCAGAGTCGTTAAAAAAGTGGGCGGTCACTGTTGAGCTGTTTTTCTCTGATTGGTCAGAAGTGGTGAAGAGGCGGGACCGGAGTGGATGGGACATACCATTGTTTCATATGTTAGGGGTGCAGAGAAAAGTTTAAATAAAGGTTATTGAATAGGTGGCACAGCCGAGACGACTTGGCTTATTTTTCGTCAAAAGATAATAATTAAACAACCGTAACGTTATTTTGTATAGTTTAGGAATAATTGTGTTTCTCAGTTATAGTTCCGGGTGACTTTAACACCCCCATGTCAGTGACAGCAGTGGGAGGCAGTCCGTCAAGTTCCCCAGAGTCAGCCAGCCAGACCGGAAACCAGGTGATTTGGCCTAATAAATAAAAGCATAAACACCTCTCTGTTTTTCCTTAGTTATATTTAAATACACATGTAAGAACTGTAATTTGGATATGACATAGAAACACAAACTGTTAAGAGAAATTATATCCTTTAATGATCTCAATTTATGTTTGGATTTGTTGCTGCCATTAAATAAAAATTAGGGACTTCATCTCAAAGTTATATTTTCATGAATTTTATCTACTTTCTAATAGATCAAATAAGATATACTAAGATATACTACTACCTATATAGTAATGCTCTCATATACATTAGACAGGTACATATATATATATATATATTATATTTTTTTATATTTATTAATATTTAAGGATTTAAAGTGCTTATATATGTTTATATATATATAAAGTATACATATATATATATAAAAGTATAAGCACTTTAAATCCTCCTCTTATGAGAACAGATGAATAAATAATACGTTCAGGCTTTTTTTTTTAATTATTTCACTGAATATTAATACTTAATAACAGAAAAGAGAAAAAAAAAGACTTAATTAGGGATGGATTAAAAACGACAAATGAACAATCGTGCTTTTATTTTGAAACCGCTAACCGGATGTTCCGTGTGTCGCGCTGTCTGACTTGACTGCGCTCGGCTCCACAGGAAACTAAACAAGGAATCCGGGTCTGAGCGATCCTACGTGTCATTCCCGGAGTTTCAGTGATTCAGAAAGCTCCCGGAGACTTTTGGTGAACCAAGTTCTTGTAAGTTTTCATCCTCTTTGTTGACTTTCACACAGACTGAAGATGTTGTCTAGTAAACAGGCGGTTTCTCGTTAAAAGATGTAAATCAAGTCACCAGTAAGTGAGCTAGCTAGGCTGAGCTAACATGGGCTAGCTATATAATCACTGCACGTTCATTCGTGTAAGAAAACATGAGTAGTAGTAGTCTGTACTGACCTGTGGGTCACTCACTTTATACCTCAGCATGCCGGCGTTCATTCATAAATATATGCGGTCGTTCATTCATAAATTGTCCCAATTTCACGGCAGAGAAAGCATTGCATCACTGGGTTAGGGTTAGGGTCACTGGACCTCTGTGCTGCTAACACGGCTAACCTTATAACTTATTTTATATTATTTTATTCGTATTTTATACGTCGTTATCGTTGACTTCCGATTCTGCAGTTAAGGGGAAAGTTAAAGCTTGTGATTCCCAGCGTGTAGACCACATTAGACCACATTGGACCAGGTCCAGATCCAAAACCACTACACCTGGACTTGTCAAATCTGGACTAACTTATCCTAGAGAGGCTCAAGATTCTTAAAAACACAGTTTGAGATTTGTGAAAGCTTTATTCTATTTGTGAAAATGCAATAAAGGGAGATTATACTGTTTTTTTTTTCACATGTAGACCACATTAGAGTGATTTTGGATCTGCACCTGGTCTTATGTGTCTACATGTGAAAAAAACAACAGTATAATCCTCCTTTTATTACGTTTTCACAAATAGAATAAAGCTTTCACAAATCTGAAATTGTGTTTTTAAGAATTTTGAGCCTCTCTAGGATAAGTTAGTCCAGATTTGACAAGTCCAGGTGTAGTGGTTTTTGGATCTGGACCTGGTCTAATGTGGTCTACACGCTGGGAATCACAAGCTTTAAGTTACCCTTAAATTTCCCCTTAACTGTCGAATCGGAAGTCGGAAAATCAATCAAATTTGGCCAGTCTTTCAACATGTCCTTTATCCACAGACCTACCAAAACTAAAAGGGCTTACGCACAGTTTAGTGTGTGACGGCATCTCTGTGGGAGTGAGACCTCTCTGTGGGAGTGAGACCTCTCTGTGGGAGTGAGACCTCTCTGTGGGAGTGAGACCTCTCTGTGGGAGTGAGACCTGAGCCTGTAGTCTGACCAGGTGGAGCTTTAGCCCCACTAGCTCCCAGCTGCACCAGATCTGCAAGATGGGTAAGACCAGAGAGGTCTCACTTCTACAGAGAGGTCTCAGTCTCACTCCCCCAGAGAGGTCTCACTCCCCCAGAGAGGTCTCACTCCCACAGAGAGGTCTCACTCCCCCAGAGAGGTCTCACTCCCCCAGAGAGGTCTCACCGGATCACACAGGGGCCGTCACAAGTGTCCCAAATTATTTTCCAAAAACTGAGTGTCCCAAATGATGAGGGTCTTATTTGAGACAGGTTAAGGTTAGGGGTAGCAGGTTCATAATTAATTAAGGACGTTGTATGGGGAATTTGGGACACTAAAGTTCACGTATACCAACTAAAAGTCATTACTGTTAAGCATCTTAAAGACCCAAAAAATGCATTCCTTGGCTGAAGCAATAAGTCAAGTTGAACTGCTGAAGTTTGCCAAAATAAAAGGAGGAAAAAAGCAAAAGAAGTTTTTGGTCACTGAGTAAAATCCAGTTCTTGATTTCGGGGTGGAAGCATCTGCACGACAGTCAGAAGAGACGTGACATTATAACAATGCAGTAGTACAGGTTCATCAAGTTCTGTGTCTGGGCTCCAACTTGAAGTGTCTCAGCAGCGCCTCTCTCAGGCCGAACTCTGAACTTTGCATCAACATATGATGGGTTACAGACTGAAGAATAAATAAGTGGTGAGACATAACATTCGTGCTCCCTAAATAATTAACCTTAATGTCCTCTGTCTGTCACCGTGTGGACAAACTTTCCATTTGTAGTCTTCCAGGCGTGGACAGATGCCCTGTAAAGCACATGTGTCAAACTCAAGGCCCGCGGGCCAAATTCTGATCCGGCCCGCATATCAATTTATGTTCACAATAGATTTTGGCCCGCCGAGTTGTGAGCCAAACCAAAAAGACAGGAAACTGTTTTACAGACTGCAGTTATGTGACGCTCAAAGCAGAATTTAGCAGATTTGCCGACTTTAAGACTCAGAAATTGCCATAGCGCCAGAGTTTACATATTCAGGCTGAGAGACAGGTTGTTGTAAAAAAATGTAATCTTAAGGAGTTTGCACACTGCTCCAACAAATACCAACAAACTCCAACGTTATAAAGTTGGCAGTTGTTGTCAGTTGGTCTCTATAATGTTCATAAAACCAACTGCCAGTCCACACTGCCCAGACAGTACCAGACAAGACTGACTTTGGTCACCTAGTCCTACCTTTTCTTATTTGAGTTTTGGTTTAATATAACATGGATGAAGTGGAGACCTTGTTGAATGTGGCCAGAGTAGTTCTGGTCTACCTGGCCTGTAGAGCTGCTAGCCGTGTACAGGAGAGACGGCAACCAAGACGAGCCAGGAGGAGACTGTGGTGTAAACTTTGGATATTGGACATGCAAAACAGGGTGTCTATCCTAACTTGTGTCAAGAACTTCACTCAGAAGATACTCCAGCTTTTAGGAATTTTGCCCATTTTGCTCCTCAAGGTTTTGAGGAATTACTCACTATGGTTACTGCACTAATTACCAGAAAAAAACAGCCATTTAGAGACAGCATTTCGAGCTGTTAGAATGTTACCGTTTGTTGGAAAATGGGCTCCATTGGTCTGACATTCTCCAACTCCACCAGACCAGACTGGACATGTCAACCTCTACCAACTCCACCAGACCAGACTGGACAGGTCAACCTCTACCAACTCCACCAGACTGGACAGGTCAACCTCTACCAACTCCACCAGACTGGACAGGTCAACCTCTACCAACTCCACCAGACTGGACAGGTCAACCTCTACCAACTCCACCAGACCAGACTGGACAGGTCAACCTCTACCAACTCCACCAGACTGGACAGGTCAACCTCTACCAACTCCACCAGACCAGACTGGACATGTCAACCTCTACCAACTCCACCAGACCAGACTGGACATGTCAACCTCTACCAACTCCACCAGACTGGACATATCAACCTCTACCAACTCCACCAGACCAGACTGGACATGTCAACCTCTACCAACTCCACCAGACCAGACTGGACATGTCAACCTCTACCAACTCCACCAGACCAGACTGGACATGTCCAACTCTACCAACTCCACCAGACCAGACTGGACATGTCCAACTCTACCAACTCCATCTAACAAACCCAGACGGCCGGCCCACACTGACCCAAATGTTGGTGTTTGTTGGCATTTGTTGGAGCAGTGTGCAAGCTCCTTTAGTTTTGCTAAACTCTATGATGGCTAAGGAACTTTTTTGCTGACTTTTTAGGGCTTCAAGTCGACCAAACTGTTAGTGAGAAAGCTATATGTGACACAAATAGTACAGTCAAAAGTGTTACTCAACTTTTAGGTTTAAAAAAAAGCATGTCAGACATGTCTGGCCCTTAATGGGATTCTCATTTTCCAGTGTGGCCCTCTGGGAAGTTGAGTTCGACCCCCCTGCTGTAAGGGGGTCCCAGGGGCAGACAGAGATGAACAGCACACAGCGTAGTGACCTTTCCTGGTTGAGCCGGCCGTGTATTACTGTTATATATTCACACAGCCGAGTGTCTGATTTTATGACAGTCCTTCCAGAAAAATGTGGAGTTTTTTTGTGATTGTTTGGGGCTAAAATCCTTGATTATGCGTCACGTTTTCTTAAAAAATGTGATGGAATATGCGGGATATTTATGCAATTTTATGCGATGAAATTGCGGGAACTTTTTAAAACTGCGGTTTCATCGGTGCTTCATCGCGGGGTTTGCAGCTTTTCGATGACGTTCACGTCGCGTAATTACGTCACTTCATAACGTTCCCATGGCAACAGGGGGAAACGGCTGCTCTTGTGTGAAGTAAACGCAACATTTTTCATCTTTCTGCTAAGATATATGTGACTTTTTTGGATTATGAAATCGTGCAAGCCCCGCATATTTTGCGTGGAAGTCGGCAAATCATGCGGCGAAAGTGCGGCGTATTTGAAAAAATGCGCCCCCGAAATAAATATGCAGACTTTGGCTGATTATGCATTGAATTATGAGATCATATAATCACGTTTTTCTGGAGGGACTGGTATGAAAAGCAATCAGTGAAACACCTAGAACAGGAGGGTCACTAGAGCCGGGCGATATATCGATATTATATCGTGATATGAGACTAGATATCATCTTAGATTTTGGATATCGTAATATGACATTAGTGTCTTTTCCTGGTTTTAAAGGCTGCATTACAGTAAAGTGATGTCATTGTCTGAACTCACCAGACTGGTGTAGCTGTTCTATTATTTACCTTTACCCCACTTAGTTATTATATCCACGTTATGATGATTATTTATCAAAATCTCATTGTGTAAATATTTTGTGAAAGCACCAATAGTCAACACTACAATATCATTGCAGTATCGAAATCGAGGTATTTGGTCAAAATATTTTAATATTTGATTTTCTCCATATGGCCCAGCTCTATGTCAAACTCAGTTTCCCAGAAGGCCACACTGGAAAAAGAGAATCACACCAACGGCCAGACACGGAGAGATTATTGACGTGCTTTTTTTAAAGTGAAAAGTAAAATATCTTTGACTGTATTACTGCATGTCGCTTTTTTCAACATTTGTAGCTTCTTTTGGTCTTTTTCGTGGCTTTCCAACATGTTTGTCCCATTTATTTATTTTACCCTTTAGTAACTTTATTTCCAGACTTTTGTTGCTTTTGTCGACATGAAGCCGTACAAAACTCAGCAAGAGTTCCTCAGCCATCATAGAATTTAGCAAATCCAGCAAAACATGTTTAAAGGTAGGCTGCCACACAGCCTGTCTCACAGCAGCCTGTCTCACAGCAGCCAGCAGCCTCTCACAGCAACCTGTCTCACAGCAGCTGGTCTCACAGCAGCCTGTCTGTCTCCCAGCAGCCTGTCTCACAGCAGCCTGTCTCCCAGCAGCCAGCAGCCTGTCTCACAGCAGCCTGTCTCACAGCAGCCTGTCTCCCAGCAGCTGGTCTCACAGCAGCCTGTCTGTCTCCCAGCAGCCTGTCTCACAGCAGCTGGTCTCACAGCCTGAATATGAAAACTCTGGGGGAATTTCTGAGTCTTAAAGTCGGCAAATCTGCCAAATTCTGCTTTAAGTGTTGCTAGTAGTCCTTACCTAGGTACTGTCAGGACACGCCCTCATACTCTGCTTCTGACTGGCTAGTAGTCCTTACCTAGGTACTGTCAGGACACGCCCTCATACTCTGCTTCTGACTGGCTAGTAGTCCTTACCTAGCTACTGTCAGGGCACGCCCTCATACTCTGCTTCTGACTGGCTAGTAGTCCTTACCTAGGTACTGTCAGGGCACATCCTCCTACTCTGCTTCTGACTGGCTAGTAGTCCTTACCTAGGTACTGTCAGGACACGCCCTCATACTCTGCTTCTGACTGGCTAGTAGTCCTTACCTAGCTACTGTCAGGGCACGCCCTCATACTCTGCTTCTGACTGGCTAGTAGTCTTACCTAGGTACTACTACTGGGCAGCTTCCAGGTATGAATGTGAAGAATTTGTATAATATGGACAGCCATACAAATACCCAAATAAACTCTGTTTATCTTTCACTTTTGTCTCGCAGTATGTAATTAACATTTGAGATTTAGGGTTTGAGATTTGAAAGATTACTTCAAATTGACTATTTGATGTTACCTTATCATTTCTCCGTCAGTCACTGTGTCTCTCCTCTCTCCCGCACAGGCTGGCTGCTGTCTTCTGATTGGTGAGCTGCGGTCACCGTGGTAACGGCAGCTAACGGCAGAAGCATGAAGGCTTTGATCCTGGTTGGGGGCTACGGGACCCGGCTGCGACCGCTCACGCTGAGCGTCCCCAAACCGCTGGTGGAGTTCTGCAACAAACCCATCCTGCTGCACCAGGTGGAGGCTCTGGTCAAGGTAGGGAGCTGCTCTCAACCAATCACAGCACACCTGCTCTCCCAACCAATCACAGCACACCTGCTCTCCCAACCAATCACAACACACCTGCTCTCCCAACCAATCACAGCACACCTGCTCTCAACCAATCACAGCACACCTGCTCTCCCAACCAATCACAGCACACCTGCTCTCAACCAGTCACAGCACACCTGCTCTCAACCAATCACAGCACACCTGCTCTCAACCAATCACAGCACACCTGCTCTCCCAACCAATCACAACACATGAACACGCAGGGGGGCTTCACACTTTACTGCTGACATCTCTTTCTGAGTTTATTCAAGGTAGTCGGTCACCTTGTCTCTCTCTCTGTCTCTCTCTGTCTCTGTCTCTCTGTCTCTCTGTCTCTCTCTGTCTCTGTCTCTCTCTGTCTCTGTCTCTGTCTCTCTCTCTCTCTCTCTCTCTCTCTCTCTCTCTCTCTGTCTCTCTCTCTCTGTCTCTCTCTCTGTCTCTCTCTCTGTCTCTGTCTCTCTCTCTGTCTCTCTCTCTGTCTCTCTCTCTGTCTCTCTCTCTCTGTCTCTCTCTCTGTCTCTGTCTCTCTCTCTGTCTCTCTCTCTGTCTCTCTCTCTGTCTCTGTCTCTGTCTCTCTCTCTGTCTCTCTCTCTCTGTCTCTGTCTCTCTCTCTCTGTCTCTGTCTCTGTCTCTCTCTCTGTCTCTCTAGGCTGGTGTGGACCATGTGATTCTGGCGGTGAGCTACATGTCGGAGCTGCTGGAGAGAGAGATGAGAGTCCAGGAGGAGAGAGTACGTACAACAACCCATCTCACCCTGACACATCAGCTGAATCTCCCTTCCCTTAAATCGCATCCACTTCCACGCTTCCTCGGTG